>NC_133336.1:208482839-208803339 GCF_042186555.1 Aquarana catesbeiana
TGGGGCAATTTTGACGGGGATAGTTTTGATGATGGGGCAATTTTGATGGGGCAATTTTGATGGGGGCAATATGATGGGGCAATTTTGATGGTGGCAGTATGATAGGGCGATTTGATGGGGGCAGTTTTGATGATGTGGCAGTTTTGATGGGACAATTTTGATGGGGCAGTATGATGGGGGCAGTTTTGATGGGGGCAATTTTGCTGGGATAGTATGATGGGGGCAGTTTTGATGGGGGAGTTTTGAGTGTGGCAGTATGATGGGGCAATTTAATGGGTCAGTTTTGCTAGGGGCAATATGATGGGGGCAATTTGATAGGGCAGTATTATGGGGCAATTTTTATGGTGGCAGTATGATGGGGCAATTTTGATGGTGGCAGCATGATGGGGCAATTTAGATGGGGCAGTTTTGATGGTGGCAGTATGATGGGGCATATTGATCGGGGCAGTTTTGATGGGGCAGTGTTGATGAGGGCAGTATGATGGGGGTAGTATGATGGGGCAATTTGATGGGGCAGTTTTAATGGGAGCAATATGATGGGGCAGTTTTGATGGGGCAGTATGATGGAGTAATTTGATGGGGGCAATTTGATGATGGGGCAGTTTTGATGGGACAATTTTGATGGGGCAGTATAATGGAGCAATTTTGATGGGGCAATTTTGATGGTGGCAGTATGATGTGGACAATTTTGATGATGGCAGTATGATGGGGCAATTTTGAATGGGGGCAATTTGATAGGGGTAGTATGTTTGTGCAGTTTTGATGGGGCAATTTTGATGGTGGCAGTATGATGGGGCAATTTTGATGAGGAAATTTTGATGGGGCAATTTGGGGCAGCTCCTGCAAAAGGTAATTACTTTTTTAACCTCTTCAGATCAGCGCTATTGCCAAATGACGGCAACAGCGCGGACCTACATTGCCGGGATGATCTGCTAGATGGATGGGGAATGGGATCCTCATCTGTCAGTTTTTAGTGGACTGGATCGGATGCAGGTGGGTATAAACAGACACATGTCCAATTACATCAGTCTCTCTATAGAGAACAATGGGTGGTCTGATTTGGGCCGCCTGAAAAACAGACAGGCAGAACCAATCAGTGTGCTTGTGTGAAAGGGGCCTAAGGCCTTGTTCACACAGGGCATACACAGCGTACCTTTACAGGGATGAACAGGTGTTCCATGAATCTCTATGCAAGCAGTCCCATTGATGTCATTTAGGATGTAGCAACTGCACCAACAGAGCCATTGCTCCCAATTTTACATCCATGTAGGTCCACATACATGTCCCTGAGCTCACACTGCCTGCATTCGGGGTCGTGTACACACACGGATGTCAGATTGGGAACAGCAGCTATGCCTGTGCAGTCATTGCATCCCAATTGACATAAATGGGACTGCCTGTACAGGGATGCATGGAACACCTGTGCACCCCTGTGCAGGTAAACATGGCCCCCATGTGTTTATGTGCAATATTAATGATTTTAGTGTATTTTTAGTGAAAATAGCGATATGATGAACATTTGCGAAATTATTGTGGGGCCCAAAAAATATGTAGCATTTTTTTTTATTCTACAGGTCATGTGCTTTTAGAAATTCTGAAAGATGTAAGTGAAAAATGAAAACCTCCAGATTTCTTTCTCTTTTGGGTATGTTACATTTTTACCATTTTGCAAACAGGCGCAATTTAAAATTTACAAAATATTTGTTATTTATTAACTCCATACGGGTTAAGCTTTTATATTTAGTAAGGATTTAGCAGGAATTTTGTAAAATTTGCTGTGTTTTTATCTGCTAATAAAGGTTTTAGTGTATTTTTTGCAAATATATTGCTTTGATAAACATTTGCACAAATACCGCGGGGTATAAAAAATCTGTAGCACCTTCTTTTTATTCTACTGATCATGTGCTAAGTGAAAAATAAAAATGCAAAGGAAAAAGTGCAAAAATGGTCTGGCCACCTGAGTGTACAAAATGGAGCACAGGGCCTGGCAGCGGAAGGGTTAAAGTGACCTTGTGATTAAAGCGGTTGTATACCCGCTGTCTTTTTTTTTTTCTCTACACCTGCAAGGGAAAAGGTATAATGAGCTAGTAAACAAGGGATATCATTTACAATTAGCATCTTTTAAAAAGTAATTACCTTTTGCAGGATCTTTATTGTATTTCTAGATTTATTATCTTTATAAATGTAGATAAACGTTTCCTGGAGGGGGAGGGGAGGTTTCCATAGCTAAGGGGCGGCAACTTCCTCTGACACTACTGTTGCTATGCAAGCCTGAACTACAACCTATTACACTGCTTGTCCTGCTCTGAGCATGTGCGAGATCTGGAGGTGCATGCTGGGTAACCAGCATGCATGGAATACAGGAAGAGATACAGTCTGGCTTCAGATGCCCACACATGAGATGGTGGCGGCCTGCTGGGACTTACAAAAGTAAGAAATCAATGGTGCAAAAATACAAAACGGACCTTCGTTTACAGCAAACCTTCACTAGAATACATTAAGTGTGAGGATTATAGGAGGATTTATATCTAAAAAGTAAAATTTCATCCATAACACCTCTTTAAGTTCAGTATTATGTACAGTTTAACCCTTTCACTGCCATGTCTGTCTGCCGTACAGACCTACAAAAGGGCCTGCAGGTGTCCATGTCAGTACGGGGTACAGACCTCTTTCCTCCCTCTCCTATAATCTTATAGTCACTTCAATGACATAATCTTATATCAGAATTGTTCAGAAGACTCTACTGAACAATTCTATAACTCTGATCAGTGGATTACAACCCGCTGATCAGAGTTATTAACCCCTAATGTGACCCCCTCCATGCTGCCGCTTCCCTGTCCCCAGCCTCTCTACCTCCCGCACCTCCCTTCCACCTAAAACTACTCCCCCCACTCTCCTCTCCCCTTCAACCCCCTTCTCCCCTCCCCAGCACTGACCCCCCCACACCCGATCTGACCCCCCAAATTTGATCCCCCGCAGCCACCATCATAATCCGGCATTCCTCCTCTGCCGCTCCCGCCGGCTTCAGGTGCTGCTGGGGGCTTGGGGGGTCCAGATGTGTCCCCCCATCACTCAGATAGTCCCCCAATACCGCCCCCACACACCTGATCCATCCCTACTCTGGCGGCATCTCTCCCTCCCCTCCCGCAGCTTCTGCTCCGGAAAGCTGACAGGTTTGGGATCACAGTGGGGGAGGGGAAGCGGTAGGGGTGATGTGTGGGCTTAGGGGGCTTGGTAAACATGTGTTTACCATCCCCTAAGTGTGGCACCCTGGGTGCATGCAGAGATCACTGTAATCACTCTGATATGCCCACTGCAAGAAATATGCCCCGTACACACGGTCAGATTTTCTGACGGGAAATGTTCGATGGGAGCTTGTTGTCGGAAATTCCGACAGTGTGTATGCTCCATTGGACATTTTCCATCGGAATTTCCGTCACACAAAATTTGAGATCTGGATCTCAAATTTTCCCACAAAATCCATTGTCGTAAATTCCGATCATTTGTACACAATTCCGACACACAAAGTGCCACACATGCTCAGAATCAAGCAGAAGAGCCGCACTGGCTATTGAACTTAATTTTTCTCGGCTCGTCATATGTGTTGTACATTACCGCGTTGTTGACGTTCGGAATTTCCAACATTTGTGTGACCGTGTGTATGCAAGACACGTTTGAGCCAACATCCGTCGGAAAAAATCAGATGGATTTTGTTGTCGGAATGTCCGATCAATGTCCGATCGTGTGTACAGGGCATAAGTCTTCTTAATGTTTTTTAAAGAAGATCTCTCTAGGGTGAGGACCAACCTAGGTATTCCAGGTAGATGATTGTGTTAGGGAAATTTGGCTGTAAGCTCTGCACACATATCTCCTGTGCTAATAAGCACCCATCTCCGTCTTAATGATATAACGTACCTTCTGATCGTATGTCTCCCCTCTGGTTCCCCATTCCTCAGTAATCAGACATCACCACATTCTTACGTTCTCATCTCCGCATCTCTGCCTCTCTTTGCAATCCGCCTTGCTTTTATTTCCAACATCACAAAAGCTATGACAAACAGGAAGTGATGGCTACAACAGCCAATCACTCCCTCAATACATAATAAATTGAGAAATAAATCCATGGATTTTGTTGTCGGAATGTCCGATCGTGTGTACAGGGCATTACTATGTATCAGACTGTCAGTTTATAAATGAATGGAATCTCTATACAGATTCCATTCAAGTAAAGTGATACAGAGAAAAGAACTTTTCAGTTCCTTTCTCTGTCTCAAAAAATAGATATGGGGGTCTGTTTAAACCTCTGCTATCTCACCAAAGAACCCCCCAAAAATATATATATTTATAAATTTTTTTGTCATTTTAAAAAAGTAAAAATGTTAAAAAACAAACACATTAAGACCCCCCAGGTCCTCCCGCACTCACCCCTCCATGGTGATGCCCCCCGCACTTACCCCTCCACACTCCCCCCTCCATGGTGATGCCCCCCCGCACTCACCCCTCCATGGTGACGGTCCCCCCCGCACTCACCCCTCCACAGACATGGTCCCTCCCGCACTCCCCCCTCCACGGTGATGGTCCCTCCTGCACTCACCCCTCCATGGTGACGCCCCCCACACTCACCCCTCCACGGTGACGGTCCCCCCCTGAACTCACCCCTCCACGGATACCTCGGCTTCTCCTCCTGGCTAACCTGATCCATCCTGATTTGGCCAGGAGGAGAAGCCGAAAGATGAGGGGGTGGGTTTGGGGTGCAATGTTCTGCACCTGGAGCCCAACCTTTCAAGCCAATTAGAGCCGCAGGCTCTAATCATGTGGCTTGAAAAAAAAAACTCATACAAACATATGAGACCGGTGCCCTGCAGGGGGGTGGTGCCCCTAATAAACTGGCCTCTCTTGGTAAGACCCCTTTCATATGGAGCAGACTCTGTCAAGCAGATCTTCCTGCTCAGCGGGGGATCTTTCTGCTGATCTCCGCTGCGCAGGTGGCTGACAGGTCCGCTCCGCTAATGCAGAGCAGACATGGACACAGCCCTCTGTTCTCTATGGGGCGGTCAGATGGAAACAGACCGCCTGTCCATTTCCATTGGATGCCATCCAATCTGATCTGATAGATGGATGGGGATTGGAATCCTCATCTGTCAGTTTTTAGTGGACTGGATCGGATACAGGCGGGTGTAAACTGACACATGTCCAATTACATCAGTCTCTCCATAGAGAACAATGGGTGGTCTGATTTGGGCCGCCTGAAAAACGGACAGGCAGACCCAATCAGTGTGCTTGTGGGAAAGGGGCCTAAGGCCTTGTTCACACAGGGCATACACAGCGTACCTTTACAGGGATGAACAGGTGTTCCATGAATCTCTGTGCAGGCAGCCCCATTAATGTCCTTTGGGATGTAGCAACTGCACCAACAGAGCCATTGCTCCCAATTTTACATCCATGTAGGTCCGCATGCATGTCCCTGAGCTCACACTGCCTGCATTCGGGGTCGTGTACCCACACGGATGTCAGATTGGGAACAGCAGTTATGCCTGTGCAGTCATTGCATCCCAATTGATATAAATGGGACTGCCTGTACAGGGATGCATGGAACACCTGTGCACCCCTGTGCAGGTAAACATGGCCCCCATGTGTTTATGTGCAATATTAATGATTTTAGTGTATTTTTAGTGAAAATAGCGATATGATGAACATTTGCGCAATTATTGTGGGGACCAAAAAATATGTAGCATTTTTTTTATTCTACAGGTCATGTGCTTTTAGAAATTCTGAAAGCTGTAAGTGAAAAATGAAAACCTCCAGATTTCTTTCTCTTTTGGATACGTTCAATTTTTACCATTTTGCAAACAGGCGCAATTTAAAATTTACAAAATATTTGTTATTTATTAACTCCATACAGGTTAAGCTTTTATATTTAGTAAGGATTTAGCAGGAATTTTGTAAAATTTGCTGTGTTTTTATCTGCTAATAAAGGTTTTAGTGTATTTTTTGCAAATATATTGCTTTGATAAACATTTGCACAAATACCGCGGGGTATAAAAAATCTGTAGCACCTTCTTTTCATTCTACTGATCATGTGCTAAGTGAAAAATAAAAATGCAAAGGAAAAAGTGCAAAAATGGTCTGGCCACCTGAGTGTACAAAATGGAGCACAGGGCCTGGCAGCGGAAGGGTTAAAGTGACCTTGTGATTAAAGCGGTTGTATACCCGCTGTCTTTTTTTTTTTCTCTACACCTGCAAGGGAAAAGGTATAATGAGCTAGTATGCACCGCATACTAGCTCATTATGAGATACTTACCTTAGAACGAGGCGCCGGCATCTCACCTGGTCCACCCCGAGGGAGCTGACATCTCCCCTCGGCGTGTCTTCCGGGTATAGCGGCTCCGGCGCTGTGAGTGGCCGGAGCCGCGATGTCGTCACTCCCGTGCATGCGCGCGGGAGACTTCTGCCCGGCAAGCTCCGGAGTTTGCCGGGCTGTCAGCCGAGAATACCCTGTGCGCATGCGCCGCTGCAGTCAGCCGCTCATTGCGAGGGGAATATCTCCTTACAGGTTTAGGAGATATTTTTTTTACCTACAGGTAAGCCTTATTATAGGCTTACCTGTAGGTAAAAGTTAAAAATAATGGTATACAACCGCTTTAACTGAATCAGATAATGCATGTTTCCTGCAAAGAAGAGAGGAATTCTACCTTTCCACACTGTCAGATGGGTAAAGAGAAATTGCCCCTGTAGACTGCCGCAGGGGAGGACTGGGCAAGGGGCATTACATACCAATCCAGGGCTAATGAGATATGATGGGCTGGTGGACCAAAGACATTTTATACAAATGATCACAAGTAGTTGACTTTGAACAAGACTGGCTCCTTGCCACATTGAATATATTTTCCTTATATACCTCAATAACAACTGAGTCAGGATCAAGGTGGTGGAACACTTTCTGCAGAAACAGATGATCCATTACCCAATGTATATATTCTGGAGGCCTGGGACTATCAATAATAAATACTTTCATTTTGAACACAGGTTGTTAAAACAAAGTAACCACTTCATGTCCTTAGAACTTTTATAAATGGCCTACATTGAAATGGGTATACCGTGTCGCATCCTAGCATCATTTTTTTTAACTGGCGATTTGTCTTTTTAGTAAAAGTAATTGGAATGGCCATACAGCTGCTGGATTACTTTTACAGATGGGGGAAGGGGGCCCCCCTCCTGCCACCACATTTACCGGGCTCTGATAAGGGAATCCGGTAAAGATGCAACCAGCGGCATACAGCTCAGAGCACACAGAGAGGAGTGAGACATCAGAATCCAGAAGCAATGAGGATTTTGTCACTTCCAGTTTCAGTTCTGTTTTTCCTGGTTGGTTACCGGCCAGTGAAGCAGCCGATCAGACCAATCTGTGTCTGATTACCTGCATTGGAGGCCAGAGAAGAGATATGGGCAGGGCTTTTTTTCAGCGGGAATGCAGGGGAACGCAGTTCCGGCACCTCCAGCACTGAATGTATGTAATGGCATGGGGTGTGGGGTGTGCTGGAGGGTCTATTGATGTTGGCTGCTGGGCGATCTATTGTCACTGGTGGGGATCTGATTTTGTGTGAAGGTCTATTGCTGTTTATGGGGAATCTATTGTTGCTGGGGGGGTCTTATGTTGCTGGAAGGGATCTACTGTTGAGGGAGAGGTCTAATTTTACTGTCTGTAGGGAGATCTGTTGTTGCTGCTGGAGGGTCTAATGTTGCTTGGGTGGATATTTTGTTACTGGGTGTGATATTTTGTTGTGCATGGTTCACTGTTGCTGCAGGGAATCTATTGTTGTTGGGGTGGAGTCCATTGTTGTGTGGGGATCTATTGCTGGGATTCTATTGTTGCTGGCTGCAGGGGATCTATTTTACTGCTTTTCTTTTTATCATTAACATGTTCCATATAAATGATTTAGCACCACAAAATGATACTTGGTTCTGTATTCTCTAAAAGGGGCAGTACTGGTAGGTGGGTAGGGGGTGGAATCAAGGGACGGTGGTCAGAGGTGGGTAGGGGGCAGAGACAAGGGATGACTCATACGGGGGGAGTTCCTGCACCTATTCTCCGAGAGAAAAAGCCCTGGATATGGGGTCTAATAGATCTCCCCATAAAGAAAACCTGCCATGGCCCACGCTATCACAAGGTATGTTGTTCATCCCTTGTGAAAGCAATAAAGTTGATAAAAAAATAATGTAAGTACAGTGTTAAAAAAAAGAAATAAAATATATAATCAAATATAAAAAAATTGTTTTTAAAGAACCCTGTCCCCCTGTGCTCACATGCAAAGGCACACATGTGCACACATTCCCGCACACATATATGTAAACATCAATTTCACCACACATGTGAGGTATTGCCACCAACGTCAGAGTGAGATCTATAATTCTAACACCAGACCTCCTATGTAACTCTAAACTGTAACCTGTACAGGCGTTTAAAGTGTCACCTATGGAGATTTTTAGGTACCGTAGTTTGGCATTGTTCCACGGGTGTACGCAATTTTAAAGTGCAACATGTTTGGTATCTATTTATGCAGTGTAATATCATCTTTTATACTTTACCAAGCATTTGGGTATTCTATTTTGTTTTTGCACATTAAAATTCATTAAAATTTATTTTATCCAAAAAAATGCAATTGAAATACTGCTGCACAAATATTGTGTGACATAGAAATATGCAACACCCACCATTTTATTCTTTAGGGCCTCTGCTTAAAAATATATGTTTGGAGGTTCTAAGTAATTTTTTAGCAAAAAATTTTTTTTTTTTTTTCATATAGGAGAGAAATATAATTGGCCAGAACTGGAAATGGTTAAAGGCACAGCTATGGGCGGTTCTGCTGTATCAGTGTTTATTCATTTATTTGTGGGGTTTTTATAAGAACATTTAATCTGTTCTTCTGCTCTATTTAAATCATTGTCTATAGGTGGGTACACTATATATGTAGATGATGTGTTTGTCATTGCTCTCTGAATGTGTAACCTTATTGAATGGTATTTTCAATGACGCCGTATTCAGTCCTGACATTTCACACACAGTATTACCTTTCTTATGCCCCTGTACACACGGTCAGACATTGATCGGACATTCCGACAACAAAATCCATGGATTTTTTCCAAAGGATGTTGGCTCAAACTTGTCTTGCATAGACACGGTCATACAAAGTTGTCGGAAAATCCGATCGTTTATTCTGAGCATGCGTGGCACTTTGTCTATCAGATTTGTCTACATACGATCGGAATTTAAAGGATCAGATTTTGTTGTCGGAAAATTTTATAGCCTGCTCTCAAACTTTGTGTATCGGAAATTCCGATGGAAAAAGTCCGATTGAGCCCACACACGGTCGAAATTTCCGACAACAAGCTGCCATCACACATATTCTATCAGAATGTCTGACCGTGTGTACAGGGCATTAGAGTAAATGATCAAAAACTGAACAGCTGACTTTACACAAATCCTAATGACAGAAACCCCATAATTCACTATAAAAGTGCTCATCCTGAATACCTCATCCTAGGTCTCTCTGTGTCACAGTTCCTTAATCCTCGTACACACGGTTCCATTGTTGGAAGGGGATTGTCTGTTGACAGACTGTTGTCCTAAATTCTTACCGTTAGTATGCTCCTTTAGACAATTGTTTTCCAATTTTCAGCCAACAAATGTTGGATGACAGGCTAGTACATTTTCGGCAGATGAAATTAGCAGAAGGGACCCAAAGGGTGGCGCTCAAGAGTTGAAATTCCTCGTAGTACGTCACTACGTTCGTGTTTGTGGCACGACAATTGTGTAATGTTAGTATGCAAGACAAGATCCTGGCACACACCCTTTTGACAAAAATCAGACGCTCGGTTGGCCAACAATCATACTGTTTGTACGAGGCTCAAGAGTGAAAGCATGGCAGGGGTATGTGCGGGGGTGATTGGCACTTATTGGCATGTGGAAATGATTGGGCAGCCACACAGTCATCAGATCACTTCCATCTGACCAATAACATCTGGTTTGTCAGATTTACACACACTCCTGGGGGCTGTAGCCACTGAAGTTTGTGTAAACCCCCCACTGCCATGGCTCAGTGGTGTTGCTAGGGGGTGCGGGGGGTGCAGTCCACACCCGGGTGACACCTGCTAGAGGGGTGACACCATCCCAACTCTCCTGAGGGTGAGTATACCCTTGTTTTGTTTTTTCAGCTGTCCCTGCCAGAACATCTCCAGTGCCGCAGCCGCGCTGCTCTGGTCTGTGTCCTTCTTTCTCCTCCTACTTCCCTGCTGCTGAGCCTGTCACATGTGTCACTATCTCTGCCTGGGTGGTGTGGCTGCACACTGTTCTCTCCACTCCAGCTAACGCCCGGCACATGTGTACTACAGTTTACCTAGCTGCCCGCCCTGCCCTGGCCCCGAGCTGGTGCTGTAACGGGTTGGAGGGTGTCAGCTTGCATTGAGGGGGTAACCACCGTCAGCCCGAGGTGAGGTGGGGGGTTGCCATGGTGTCGGCAGGCAACCCAGTTACACCTGAGAGATAGTGTGGGACTGGGAGGAGTGTATATGTCTAGTTCCCTGTGCTGGTATGATAACGGAGGGAGGGGGGTTGGGAGCTGGACACAGATATACATACATACATATATATATATATATATATATATATATATATATATATATATATATATATATATATATATATATATATATACATACATACATACATATATATATATATATATATATATATATATATATATATATACAGGCTGGGGGTTCTATGGGAGGGGAGAGGGGGGACTACTAGCACAAGTGGAGAGGGGGTCTGCAATGAGGAGGTCTATGTGGATGGACAGGGGTCTGCACTGAGGGGATCTATGTTTATGGAGGTGGGGGTCTATGCTAATGGAGGGTGGTCTATGCTTATGGAGGTGTGGTCTATGCTTATGGAGGGGGGTCTGCACTGAGGGGGATCTATGCTTATGGAGGGGAGTCTGCACTGAGGAAGATCTATGCTTATGGAGGGAGGTTTGCACTGAGAAGGGTCTATGCTAATGGGGGGTCTGCACAGAGGGGGTCTATGCTGATGGGGGTCTGCACTTAGGGGGATCTATGCTGATGGGGGTCTGCACTGAGGGGGATGTCTATACTGATGGAGGGGGTCTGTACTTAAAGGAGGGGGTTATACTGAGGAAAGGGAGTCTGTACCTGGGTGGTCTGTACTTAATGGGGGTTATACTGAGGAAAGGGGGTCTGTACTTAGTGGAGGGTCTATACTTAATGGAAGGGGTCTGTACTGAAGGGGGACTATAGTTGGCTGAGGGGGTGACCAATTTTTTTTGCACTGGGTGACACCAACCCTAATGACGCCACTGCCATGGCTATAATATATATTGTGGTGATGGTAAAAAGGTTAGAGTCTGATTGTTTGTCTTGGGCCTTGGACCTGATTTTACGTGGTTGTTTAAAAGAAGAGTATGGGTTTCCTTTTTTCTGCTTAATCCTAATCCTTATGAGCTGCTAGTATCTACTCTGTAAAGGAGTACAGGGGGTGGGGATGATGGGACTGTATAGGAGTACAGGGAATGGGGATGATGGGACTGTATAAGAGTACAGGGGATGGGGATGATGATACTGTATAGGAGCATTGGGGATGATGGGACTGTATAGGACCACAGGGGATGGGGATGACGGGACTGTATAGGATTACAGGGGATGGGGGTGATAGGACTGTACAGGAAATCAGGGGATAGGGACAACAGGACTGTATAGGAGGACAGGGGATTGGGGGATATTGATGACATCAGTGGAGGTGGTGATGGGGGGATAGGGATGACATCAGTGGTGGTGGTGGTGATGGGGGATAGGGATGACATCAGTGGTGGTGGGGATGGGGGATAGGTATGACATCAGTGGTGGTGGTGATGGGGGATAGGGATGACATCAGTGGCGGTGGTGACAGGGGATAGGGATGACATCAGTGGTGGTGGGGATGGGGGATAATATAGAGAAAGTACTAATGCGCTACCAAAAATCAAGTGTATTGATAACAGATAAGGGGCTAATTATAAAGTGCATGATATAAAGTGCTTAATGAGGCAAAAAAGCAGCTAAACTTCTGTAGTGTTGCCTACACCCCTAGGTATGTTTAAATATGATGAAGTAGCCCTAATTAATAAAACACATCACTAAAGTGCTAAATATGTAAAAAATAATAATATGAATCAAGGGATCTCTCAAATACTCCTCATAGAGACACATATGTGTGTGTTCAATATCCTGTAAAGTGCATCACATCCAAGTAATTAACAACTAAACATTAGTGCAATAAAGTCCAATAAAGTGCATCACATCTAAAAAAAAAAAAAAAAAAAAAAAGAATAATCAATTTAAAATAAAAAGCAACCAAAAGGAATCTTGTGATTCAGAGAGGTGGTCAGTCCCATATTCAGAGTATAGACAAAGATGATCTTATGTAGACAAATAGAGATGAGTGGGAAAGGGACGGATGTGGGAGTCCAATTTACAGATGTAAGATGGTATTGATAGCTTTCTGCAATCCTCCCTCAATAGTGCTAGCCTCTTACCTTATGGATAGACCCCAAATGGTCTTGATCGGCTGACCAACATATATAGCAATTAAACACACCAAATAAAATCATTGAATCACAAAGTGTGTAAAAACTAGACTTGAAAAGACTAGAATAATGAAGATAGAACAAAGAGTACAATATGAGGAAAAATGTATACATAATAAAGACCCCCACTGGAGGTGACTGTGGGATAGGGATGACATCAGTGGCGGAGGGATGGGATCAGTGACAGAGGGATGGTTTTTTATGTACAATAAGCCCTGGTTCACACTGATAGCGGGAATGAAATCATACAAGTTCAGCTGAACTCGCACTATTTCATTCCCGCTTGTCAGTCCCGACTTTGAGGGTGATTTCAGAGACATCTGTGCGGGTTGCTGCACAAATATCAATGGAAATCGCACCCCGAAGTCGCCAAAAGTAGTACAGAAACTATTTTTGGTGATCAATGCGGCATCGCACCAATATGAACGGTGCCATTGCCGCTGATTTGGCATGTGATTTGACATGTCATATCTGGGGTCTAAACAGGAATATTTCACTTTAGATGTGGGGGAGTGGTCAGTTTCCCGCTCCCCTGCACACCTCCTATGTACTGGACATGAGAAGTGTTCAGTGACACTCTTCCCCTCATCATATGGAGGAGACACTGACACAGACTTTGATCTCCCCAGAGTGAGGGGAAGGGGGGAGGGAATTGTAGGACACAGGAACATCAAAGCCCACTGAAGGAGGTGTTGAGGCTTGCTGCTGGGAGGTGAGAACACTTCACTGCTTGTGTCACGCTGCCTCTGCTTCCAGGTTTTAGCTGGGGACACGCTGCCATGGAAACAGAGGCATGTGAAGAACATGCTCGCTCTAGATAGCAGCTTGGGTGTTCACCTCTTCACCAAACACACCCACACATCCAAGAGAATAGGGACTGAAGGAGGGGCTGGATTGAGGAGCAGTATCTACCCCCTGGAAACTTTTGAACTGAGAGAGAACGTTAGAGGCTGATTCTGGACTCTTCAAAAGACTGTACTGCAAAAACTAAAGGACTAGGGAAAGAAAGAAATGCAATGCAGGTATGAGGGTAACCTGTACTACCTATTTTAGTATCCCCATACTTCTCCTTTGAAAAATATATTTTTGTTCATTTAGCAGATTCTACTTAACCACTTCAGCCCTGGAAGATTTGGCTGCTCAATGACCAGGACATTTTTTGCGATACGGCACGGCGTCGCTTTAACTGACAATTGCGCGGTCATGCAAAGTTGTACCCAAACAAAATTGACGTCCTTTTCTTCTCACATATAGAGTTTTCTTTTGATGGTCATTGATCATCTCTGCGTTTTTTTATTTTTTGAGCTTTAAACAAAAGAGCGACAATTTTGAAAATAACACAATATCTTTTACTTGTTGCCATAATAAATATCGCACTTTTTTTTCAAAAAAACTAATTTTTTCCTCACTTTAGGTGAATATGTATCCGTCTACATATTTTTTGGTAAAAAAATTGCAATAAGAGTATATTGACTGGTTTGCGCCAAAGTTATAGCATCTACAAAATAGGGGATAGATTTATGGCATTATTATTATTATTTTTTTTTACTAGTAATGGCGGTGATATGCGATTTTTATCGGGACTGTGATATTGCGGCGGACAAATTGGACACTTTTGACACATTTTTGGGACCATTGACAATTATACAGCAATCAGTGCTATAAAAATGCACTGATTACTGTATAGATGTCACTGGCAGGGAAGGGGTTAACACTAGGGGGTGATCAAGGGGTTAACTGTGCTCCCTCACTGTGTTCTAACTGTAGGGGGATGGGACTGTCTACTTGGTATGAACACATGATCTGTCTCTACTCCCCTGAAAGAACGGGGATTTGTGTGTTTACACACACAGATCCCGGTTCTCGCTCTGTCACGAGCAATCACGGGTGCCTGGCGGTTATTGCACCCACCGGGCACTCGCATCGGCTCTGGGCACACACTGCGGGCATGCCCCTAGTGGCCAAAAGGAAAAGCAGCGTAGTCGCTGTCGACTGAGAGCAGAGCTAGCAGTCTGTGTGCTGTCACTGGTCAAACTGGGGTGACATGACTGTTGATAGATGATCTCTACATGACAAAATACCAGGAAAAGAAAAGGAAAAAAATAAGAAAGCTATAAGACCACATGTCCCTGCATAAAACAATACAACCATACTGCTGGCACTCGGCACAATGACCGGAGGCCTATAGTAGAGAAGGGGTTTTAAGTTCAGGGAAGACAGTCCATAGGAGGTGTGATGATTTAACACCAATAATAGGCAGACAGCAAGAGCTTTAACATGAGCCTGGTATTTATTCAACAGCATCCATCTTACAGAACTCTCCACAGCTCCCCGCCTCCAGATCACATGACCAAAACTATTAACGGTTTCCTAACATGCATAAGGAACTAGGCATAACAATTGAACTTGAATTGTAACATAAAGCATACACATCATTACATCTTCCCTCTCAAGTATGAAGCATTTAATATGAGACAAAGTCCCTCCATATCTTTGGTTTAATAGCTTGACCATAGCGAGAGAAAGTAATCGCTGGCTCATCATCTGTAGGATTGGTGTCCAGTTGAGAGTCACACCCAGGATTATCACATGTTTATATGTTTATGCTGTCCTTGGTATCCTCAGTAGACTCAATATCCGTGTTTAGGACATCTGTGCCACTATGAGCTTGTTCTTTATCTCCATTGTCACCCGGTTCTTCTAATGATGTATCCGCAGCAGTGTCTGGACAAAAATGACGTCTGTTTCATCTCAGTTTCTGTCCACACTTGGTCTCGATTATATATGATTTTGGTGAATTGGCTTCTTTGACAATTCGAGCAGGTTCCCATTTATTCCCAGTGACTCTGTGTCGCACAGCTTGCCCAGCAGAGAGTGGACGAAGGGATTTTGTAGATTTATCAAAATACAGGTTTTGCCTTTTCATGTTTATGATCCTCTGAGCTGTTACTCGATCCTGTGGAATAGACTGAGGCAGCAATTTCTGTGGTGCAATAGGCACTGTGGTCCTCAGTGTTCTACCCATTAGCAGCTGTGCAGGTGAGCATAAACCTTCAATAGGTGTTGCACGATAGTTTAACAGTCCTAGGTACACATCCTGCCCTGATGATTGCACTTTCAGTATAATGGATTTGGCTATGCCAACATACTTCTCTGCTAGACCATTGGCCTGTGGGTGATAGGGGCTTGTGGGTTTGTGCCCGATTCCCCATTCACACAGGAAGCACTGGAACTCAGAACATGAGAATTGTGGCCCATTATCAGATACAAGTTCTTCACACACTCCATGTCTTGAAAGTATTGTTTTGAAAGCCCATATGACTGTTGATGCTTTTAAATTTCTCAGCTGCACTAGCTCAAAGTATTTGCTGTAGTAATCTACTACTATCAGGTAATGGTTGTCCTCAAAATGAAAAATATCTGTAGCCAGTCTCTGCAATGCCAATGAAGGAGCATTCCACAGTGTAAGAGATTCCTTTACATTGCGTTTTTGAAATGTCTGGCAGGTTTCACACTTCTTCACAAGTGTCTCAATGTCAAAGTCCAAATTAGGCCAGTAGACCAACTCCCGCGCTCTGCCCTTACACAGAGTGACGCACAAATGCCCCTTGTGGATTTGTTTCAGTACTTCTGCCTGCTGTGACTTAGGAATGAGAATATGGTCACCCATAAATATGATATCCAAATGAATGTATAGCTCATCTTTCATAGGCCAGAATCTTTGTAGTTCAGGACACAGCTTCTTTTGTTTTTCTGGCCAGCCATTGCACATGACACAAGTTCGTTTTTCTATGACTTTATCCTGTTTGGTGTCTTGTCTTATCTTCTCCAGCCGTACATCCGATATTGGAATGTTCACTAGTACTTTATGTACCTGTTCTTCCAACTCAGGTTCATCCCGTGTTTCATGTCCTTCTAGAAACACCCTAGACAGGGTATCTGCCCTGGGAATTTCCTTTCCAGACTTATACTTTACTGTGAGATCATACTGCTGTAATTTCATAACCATCCGCTGCAGACGTGGAGGTGTAGAAGCCAGTGATTTCTGTAGGATGTACTGCAATGGCTTGTGGTCT
This sequence comes from Aquarana catesbeiana, assembly GCF_042186555.1. Classification (NCBI taxonomy): domain Eukaryota; kingdom Metazoa; phylum Chordata; class Amphibia; order Anura; family Ranidae; genus Aquarana; species Aquarana catesbeiana. Next base: position 208,499,554 of record NC_133336.1, read on the forward strand.
GTGTCCACAACTACCGGGCAACCATATATGTACTGGTGAAATTTCTCACATCCATTCACAATAGCCAGCATCTCTTTCTCAATTTGGGCATAATTGGCTTGCGCTGCGGTCAATGCTCGTGAAGCATATGCCACAGGACGTCCTTGTTGAGTCAGTACAGCACCTAACCCAAACAGGGATACATCCACTTGAAGTACAGTGTCACAGTTTACATCAAAATATTTCAGCATTGGCCCTGGATGTTTAGTGATCAGTTTTTGCACTTTGTGGAAAGTCTTTTCCATGTTTGCATTACAACACCAAACAGCATCCTTCTGTAGCAGTGCATGTAGTGGTGCTATCTGTTGAGCAAGGCCCTGAGAGAATTTGGATAGATAGTTGAAAATACCTAGTGATGTCTCCAGCTCCTTTCTGGAGGTTGGGGCCTTCATGTTAAGAACTGCTGTAATCTTCTTCAGATCAGGCTTCAAGCCCTCTTTGGTTAGTAGGTGTCCAAAATATGTAACTTCTACCCCAATTTGCATTTTGTTTGGATTGAGTGTAGGATTCTTCTCACGACACCGATTGAGCAAAGCAGTAAGGTTTTTCTCATGTTCCATTTGATCCTTTCCATAGACCAGCAAATCATCAACTATTACTTCAACACCCTGTAGACCAGCGATCAATTTGTGTGATTTCTTTTGAAATATTTCCTGTGCAAATGCTATACCAAAAGGTACCCTTGTGAAGCGCCATCGGCCCAAAGGGGAGCTAAAAGTGGTCAAGTAACTGCTGGCTTCATCAAAACGCAATTGCCAGTAACCCGAATGGGCATCTAGTACACTAAATACTGTTGCTCCTACTAGCTTGTGCACTATATCCTCTATGGTGGGGAGTTTGTAGTGTTCTCTCATTATGACTTTATTCAAATCACGTGGGTCAATGCATATACGAATTGCACCTGTGTTCTTCTTCTCCACCACAACCATAGAACTGAGCCATTCCGATGGTTCTGTGACCTTTTTTACTACTCCCAGCTTCTCCATCCTAGTGAGTTCTTGTCTGACTTTATTCACAAGAGTTAAAGGTATTCTCCTTGGGGCATGAATGACAGGCTGTGTACCCTCTTTTATACGTATGCGGCTTACACCCGGGAGGCACCCCAGGCCCTTGAATAGATCACAGTACTCACGTTTAATGTCAGCCTCTGTCAGACATCTGTGCCCACCATCCACAGTCATTATAATCTTCACAAGTTCAATCTCTTTACTTGTTCTGAGACCTAGCACGGCTGGGGCTTGTGTTTCTATCAAAAACAATTGTAAAACCTTTTCAGATCCCTGGTATGAACATTTTGCATGACAGCGACCCATTACTTTCAGCTTTTCACCACCATATCCCATTAGTTTCGGTAGGTCCTGAGTCTCTAAGGGGGATTCATTACTGAGGTGTTCCAGGTATATGTGGCTTGGCACACAATTTACTTGTGCTCCTGTATCTATTTTGAATGTGGAGTTTTGTTAGCCCCTATCTGTAATGTTACAGTTGCTTCATCTACAGACTGATGTGTTTTTTGTACTGCTGCAAGATATATTGGGGTGCAGTCTGAGTCTGACCCTGCATTGTCATCATTGCCCTCTATGGCATTTCCGGTTTGTGAAGACAGTTTACACACCCTGGCAAAATGTCCTCTTTTCTTGCATGTATGGCATATCTGCCCCCTTGTCGGACAGACACTATTTTTATGGTGCATGTTTCCATAATATCCACACGCTTCTTGTGTGTTACTTGTCGCAGTGCCATAGATGTTCTTTATTCCTTTGTGTGTTCTTTCTTGTCCATATCTGCTGCTGTGATTTTCTATAGCATTAATCTGGAGCTGTGTTCCTTCCGGTACCTGCATGTGCTTTCTTGACATTTCATATGCTCTGGCAATTCTTATGACTTTCTTAAGATTTAAGTCTTCTTCCTGCAGCAGCTTTTCCTGAACTTCCTTAAACTTACTGCCCATCAGAATGCGGTCTTTTATCATATCTCCAGCATCATAGAAAGCACAGTCTTTGGCAAGCAAGCGCAGCTGTGTTACCCATTCATCCACAGACTCACTTCCACACTGCTTCCTCTCATAAAACAGTTTCCTTTGCACTGTGGAGTTTCTCCTTGGGTTGCAGTACGCCTCAAAATTTGCAAACAGTACCTCTGTTTTCTTTTTGTCCTCTGCAGTGATCTCCACACTTGCTTGCCAGGCTTGGCACACATTACGTCATTTTTGTCCTACACATATCAGAAAGTGAGCTGCTTCCTGCTGATCAGACCATTTGTCTGCATCTGGTCCTGCAAACACAAGCTCTATCAGCTCCCTCCATTGTGACCAGTTTTCAGATACATTCCCTGATTCCAAATCCAGGGATGGAATGTTCTTTGTGTTGCTGTTTGCTGCCATGGTTCTTCTCACCCCACATCTGGTACCATGTGATGATTTAACACCAAGAATAGGCAGACAGCAAGAGCTTTAACATGAGCCTGGTGTTTATTTAGCAGCATCCATCTTACAGAACTCTCCACAGCTCCCCACCCCAGATCACATGACCAAAACTGTTAAATGTTTCCTAACATGCATAAGGGACTAGGCATAACAATTGAACTTGAATTATAACACAAAGTATACACATCATTACAGGAGGTGCCAAAGTTTTTTCTTTCTAGTGTTCTACTCATGTAGGTGTTGCTATAAAACCCTGTTTGGTCATGGATAAAGAAGAGGCTATGTGTCAATGAACATAAGAACTAAAACCTGTGGAAGGACTTTGCGCTTCAAATCTATCATAAAGATATGATAAAGGACTTGTGTGTTTGTTGTCATTGCGATCATTGGGGGGGACAGCGCCGCTTCCCAGGACTATGGAGCACATCACAGAGAGAGACTGTCTTCATATACAGTGCTGCTTTGTGATCACATGATCTTTCCCTGGTTTTTGACGACTACAGTGAAGTATCCTAGGGAGGGGCATCTATTACTCTGCTGATACAGGCATCTGTACGCCGGGAAGATTATCCTATCATTAGAGGCACATCACCTGGATCACCTTATGCACTGCACTTTACTGGATCTATTGCAGCAGACACCTGATGCCTTTATCCCCCCTTTTTAAGGTGAGAGGTTAGAGAGCCCGGTTATACCGGACCTCCCATTTATAGACTGTCTTCATTGTCCCCCATACTTGATCCCAGCTACAGCCATATATGAATTGGGCTTCTAAGAAGAGAACATTATGAACTTTCTACTTATGAAGAACATGTGTGTCACCAGCACATTTTGATTTTTGATTTTTTTGGATTGTTTTTATACGTGTTCACTCATTTTTGTGCCTACTCACATTGATGTATATGTTTACAGCTACTATAGCTGCACCTTTATAGGTTGTTACACTGTTACTTTTTTATATGATAGATTTGAAGCGCGAAGTCCTTCCACAGGTTTTAGTTTGCTGAAGTGTAGTGTGAACACTTTTGACTTTGCTGCAGTCCTGAGAGACATCATCACCTAATATTCATGTTCACTATTATCTTTATTGTTTCATTTCACTTATTTATTATCTTATTTAGATTGAGACACATTCCTTTATTCTTTATAGCGCGAAGGACGCTACCACATTCAAATGAACATAAGAAATCTTCCTTTATCTTCATAGAATGCAAGAAGGTAAACAAAATCTTCAGCCTTTAGAACCACTTTAAGTGATATTACAGATGAGAACTAGGAATATATACATCTTTGTATGTTTCTGATTATTAAGTGACATCCAAATCTCCTCTATCATTCAGGAACACTATGAAATCTCTGACATGGTGATCATATAATATTATTCACAAACACATCTGTTGGGTTATGATGTCACAATACCTCACACAGATAGAAGCATTTTGACATATGAAGTTGGCAGGCTACAGTTTTTAAAGGGCAATACAGTAGTCCATTGGTGAGAACACGTTTTTTAGATCCATTTACTGCAATGAGCTTCTGGCCATGGAATAAAATGGAATTCAATTTATTGTTCAGAACTATGAACCTGATAACAGAAGACAGACCCCAGATCCAGTATAATCGGTGTACATAGATCATCATTATAATTTCTAAAGATTCAGATCTAGAAGTCCTCAGTGGAGTAGATGGTACAAAAGAAGTGTAATTATTCCAACACCATCTCCGCACCTTACACAAAGTGATTCCTGTGATAGATACACTACAGGTTTTATTTACCTTTCAGCTCCGGAGTCAGGGAATGTCCAAGTTCATCCAGCAGAATCTGATCCGGCAGACCCTCACCTATAGAGAGGAATATAAGATGATGGCTCTGAGTCATGTATGATTGAAGCTGACCTTTCACATACACCAAGCTACACATTACAATTATGTCCAAGCAGCAGAATATAATGAATCCTATGTTACATGTAACATGTCAGAGTAACGTTCTCCATATTTTGACCATATATAAATATACAGAAGTGATCTGATTAAGATTGTGTTCTGAATAGGGATGAGCTTTGAGTTCGAGTCAAACTCATGTTCGACTCGAGCATCGGCTGTTCGCCAGTTCGCTAAACAGCGAACAATTTGGGGTGTTCGCGGCAAATTCGAAAGCCGCTGAACATCCTTTAAAAGTCTATGGGAGAAATCAAAAGTGCTAATTTTAAAGGCTTGTATGCAAGTTATTTTCATAAAAAGTGTTTGGGGATCTGGGTCCTGCCCCAGGGGACATGGATCAATGCAACTTTTATGTGTATTGTCGGACCGGCAATTCATTAACAGCCGCGAGTAGTTTTAAATGACTTTTTTCCTTTGAAATGTCATTTTGCTGTCAGACTGTTCTAAACACGGGAAACATGTGCCCCTTTACAGGCATACTATAGACACCCCCAGTGTAGTATGAGTCTATATTCATATATAACTTTAGTTATTGAATTACAAGAAACTTAGTAATAGTTTTAAGGTGATTACTTATATATATATATATATATATATATATATATCTCACAGATGGTCACTCACAGATGGTCACATTGTCTCAGGCTAGTCTTTTGTTAGTACTAGATAAAACCAGCTTTTTCGCACCTTCCATCTAGCCTTTAAAAGGTCAAACAATAGAGAAGGCCAGTGGATTCTAAGGACATGAATATGCCTAGACTTTAAACAGACCATCGCCTTCCAGAACTTTCAGTAGTTATGGGGTCCCCTGGAATTGAATATGCTGTATTTATCCTGTATCGTATCATCTGTAATACATCTTTAATCAAAGCTAAGTAAAACTTTTTATTACATTCATTGTGTTGTGTGTTTTAATCCTTGCATTTACTGACCACATATCTGAAAGGGTAAATATATGAATGAACCCATGAATAAATGTAACACAGAATTGAACCCCTTGTTACATAATGGTGCTGTGAGCAGGATATTTAACTCTTTCAGTGCTGGTTTGAAGTGCAGTGATTAATCCTAGTAATACTGTTGTGAATTGTAATGTTTTTTGACTATTGGGAAACTGTATTATTAGTGTGGACTGAGATGGGAGGTTTGTTGTTAGCTTTGCTTTGGTGGCAGTTAGTGGCAGATATGTTTGATTTACATTGAATAAATATAGCAAAGGGGGTAGATGGTCGAATGTTTCCACTCATTGTGTGCTTAGCGAACCCCCGGCAAGCATTAGATTTTTTGAGATATAGAACACATGAGCTGATGACCGCGTTAGGTGGACGAGTGGCCCTTTCGCTGGTGCTCAAATAATTGTTCTTTGAGGTTTGAAAACAATGCGCAGAAAACAGGTAGGAAAAGGAAAAATATGACCTGTGTTGATGCTTAGATTGTGATTACTGCAGTAATATCTATGCTGAGTTTTAAATGTTGAGCTCTTTTGTTGGTTGTTTAGCTAGCTATTGGTGAGGAAAAGTTGCTTGTATGGATGATATGTAAAAATGCATTTGGCTACTGATGTTTAAGCATGTTTAACATTAGAATAGTTAAGTAATGAAACTAAGGCAAAAGTTTTGAGAAAAGTGAGTCTTTTGTATGTTTAACTGAAAAGATCAGTACTTAGCAGGAATGGCTGCAGCTTGCAGCATCCCCCTCTCCCCCCCGGACAGTGGACAATAGTCCAGCATGTTGTGAAAGGAAGAGCTGCAGCTGTAGACTGTATTTGTAAGAGCCTGCTTGGATGGAGACGATCCCTTAAGAGAGGGAGATTTCCCCTTAACCCCCTCTTAAAAAAGCTTGTGTCTGTGAAAAGCAGGACAGTGCTGAACATCTAAGAAATGCTTAATTATGTTGAAAAAATAACATCCTAGTTAAGATTGTTAGTTTTTGTTATGTAAATCTAGGATTGTTTGAAACAAAGAAAGTAAATGGCTGATTGATGTTAACACCCTTTGAAATCCTGAATAGCAGTCATGATTATTATAATTTTATTGGTAAATGTAATAGTGTCATGTTCTAGGATACAACACTAATGTTTTTTTCGTTAATACAGAAGGAACCAGATCTATTCCTAGAAGTTTCATAGATCTGTATGGTATTGAACAAGAGGTTGCAATAGAAACATCAATATGAGTTTGGTGATGTATAATGTTTGTGCACAAATGTGATGAACACCATATAATGTTCTTGTGAATTATTTCAACCATGGTTAATGACAACTTTGAATGGACGTCCTTTAATTAAAATCCACGTGGTGATAATTAATTAAGTAATATGAGCTCAATTAATAAGGGTAATAAAAGTACACTCATGAATAACAGAAATAATGGCCATATATGTTTTGTAGTTTGTGGAAAGTGTAAGGATATGATTGACTATACAGTCTCCATTTTGGTCTGCAGCTGGATCTTTAAATGTAGAATCATTTAGCAGTAGAAATAAGAGTTAAGATAGAAATTGCTGACAAGGTAGATCATGTAGCCTACTAAATAGTTCTTGTGAAGTTCCTGAACAGTTTGACATGACATGCTCTAACAAAGTAAATAGTAGATAAGAGATCAAACGACCAGCAGAAGCTATGTGTAATTAATCAGTAATTAGTCTCGTACCATTTGATGTTGATTCTTGTGATTGGTTCTAAATACACCGCCTTGTACTACGCCTCTTATACTTTGCCTTGTAAGCATACTATATATACCATGAATGGTTAAAATATACTTTGAGTTAAAGCATCATAAACCTGTCTCCTGTGGTGTTTTGCTCTCGAATGCATTTGAAGGGTTTGATAGCCTGGTGATCCTACTAACATACTTAACTTGACAGAAGGAGAAAAGTCCACACAGGAACTCAAAGCACACGGGCAGGGGTAAGCCCTAACAGATGGTGTCAGAAGTGGGACTTGAACCCACGCCTCCACTATGACCTTTACATTTAATGACAGCAATTTTTGCTGGGAGCATGATTGCTGAAAGAAGATCTTGTATGAGGTCTGAATGAGAAATACCTTTCCCATCTGCTGTTACAAAACCTCTCTTTTGCCAGATTTTTGCGAAGTCATGGACAGCACCAAATGCATATTTAGAGTCAGTGTAAATGTTCACCTCTTTCCCTCTATATAGTTGACAAGCTCTTGTAAAGGCTACTAATTCAGCTGCTTGTGCAGAAGGATATGGAATAGAATTAGCTTCAATTATCTTGTCAGGCAACTGAACTATCGCATATCCTGTGTGAAAAGTCCTGTCATTTGGTGGTGTGGATGAACCATCTACAAAAACATCCTCTGTTCCTAAAATAGGAGTTTCTAATGCCGCGTACACACGGTCGGACTTTTCATCTACAAAAGTCCGACAGCCGGTCCGACAGACTTTCGGCGGACTTGCGGCGGACTTGCGGCGGACTTGTTGCAGACTTTCTAACGAACGGACTTGCCTACACACGACCACACAAAAGTCCGACGGATTCGTACGTGATGACGTACACCAGACTAAAATAAGGAAGTTGATAGCCAGTAGCCAATAGCTGCCCTAGCGTGGCTTTTTGTCCGTCGGACTAGCACACAGACGAGCGGATTTCGGGGTCCGTCGTAGTTACGACGTAAAGATTTGAAGCATGTTTCAAATCTAAAGTACGTCGGATTTGAGGCTAAAAATGTACGTTGAAAGTCCGGAGAAGCCCACACACGATCGGATTACCAGCCAGCTTTAGTCCGTCAGCGTCCGTTGGACTTTTGTAGCTGAAAAGTCCGACCGTGTGTACGCGGCTTTACAAGTCAGGTCTTGGTGTAGTGTCTTGTTGTATTATGTCCATGCAGTCATGTTCCTCAAGAGTGTTATCTTCAGAATGTGTAATCATAGCATGTAAGAAGGCAATTGGACCTGAGTTTGGGGGAGAATATTTAATTTCCAAATTTGCTGAGGAAGTAAGAATTACTTCATATCCAGAACTGCGCTGAGCAGTCATGTGTTGTGTGGTATTGTTTCTTAAAACATGTACTACTTGATATGTAGTATGTGTAGTATAGAGAACAGTGTGATGGGAAAGGGTCAAAGTTTGTGCACTTTCTACTGCAATTGCACATGCAGCCACTGCTCTCAAACATGCTGGCATACCTTGTACAGGTATTGGCAACATTTTTGAAAGAAAAGATGTTGGTCTCATAGAGCTAATACAACAAAACAAAAACTCTTGCGCATAAATGTATAAGCCCAACAGTTCAAAGTTCTCGATGGATGGTAGCTTTCAGCCTTGCTGCCCTCAAGGATAGGGAAATCCTAACATACAGACAAAAAACAGAAAAGAGAGGGCGCACCGGCCTTGTGCATTATCTTTAAAAAGGTTTATTAAAACAGAAAACATAAAAGTACTACTCACAAGGGTAGATAAAAATCACGCATAATAGTCAAATGATGGTAGCAGTCTCCAGACCTATGGACAAGACGTGCAGACCGCTGCTGGCTGACGCGTTTTGAAGGTAGCACCTTCTTCTTCAGAGCCTAACAGTATCCATCTCTTACGGTACCTTAAATAATATGCTCATCGAGGGAGCACAGACCAAACTGACCTAGGAGCCACTCCCATAAAGTGGGCAGTCAAGAGGCGGGCCCTGACACAGCACCATAGTAACCATTTGTATACACATATGTAAGAATGGCAATCAGCGCAAACACCAAAACCCTCACTAAATTGCAAGCTGAACACTACAGGTAATCACAACAAAGCCTGGGAATAAACATAAAACAAAATAAGTGCAGCGCAATGTAACAATGAATGAATATGAATAAAAAGTCCCCAAGATAACACTACAAACAGATGTAATCTGTTTTTCAATGGCCAGAGGAGATGCAATCCAAGAGCGATAAGTATATGTGCTTACCAGAGGCTGTGGACCTCTGCACAGCAGAGGTCAAACTCACGTATATCCCCTCAGGGATGATGGTATCCTGGATACTGTCACTGGAGCCAGGTATCGAATCCTGATGTCAACAGGTGAAGGTAAGCTTCCATAGGAAAAAACACCAACTTCTATAAGTATCCAGATCAGAGTGTCACAGGCATCCTGGGTGCATCCCCGGTGTCAGCAAGTAAAAACACAAAGGGAAATCTTCTCTAAGAGTAATCCGTTTATTTGGATAAAAGTTTGTGTGGTAACAACCACTTATTAAAAGCGCTCACGGGCGCTGAAGCATGCAGTATCTACAGTACACAGTCGGGCTGCGGTGCACAAGCAGACCCGACAAACAGACGGAGGCAGCGGGTGACGTCCGATGATAAGCTCCTCCCCCCGTACGCGGCTTTACGTCCTATTGGACTTCGTCAGCGAGGGGTGGAGCCTGACGTACACCCGGTGTATTTATATGATGGATAGACGGTGTCCACGTGGGCTCAGAGTTCCAGGAAGTGAAGAAGCTTCCTTAGCAACTGGGCCCTAGTGACAGCGCAAGCAAGAAACCGCAGCTATACCTAGGTAAATTTGTGCTGTACGGATCAATAAATGTATGGGGAGGCCCTGTTGTTCGCCTATTATAAACCTGGCAAGCCGCCCTAAAGGTAATACATAGTATAATGGCATCATACAGCATATTATATACCAATATGCTGAGAATAAAGCAGACATCCTTTAATAATAAGATAAAATAAGATAAAATAACATAAAGAGGTCTCCCACTGCCTCCTCTGTATACATAAATCATCCTAAAACTTGTTCTAAGAATTAAAAAGGGACAGATAATACCTAAGTTGAAACATATAAACTAGAAGTACGATAAATATCACACAACATATACATGACTGTAAAATAAATCTCTAAAATAGAAAGATTAAACAACTATTTATTAGATATAAAGCAATTGAGGTCAAATTCCACATTTAACCCGTTGGGGAACAGTACCTGGGTCTCATGTATCCACATGGATTCCCGCTGGCTTAACTGCCTAATGTAGTTACCCCCCCGCCAGTGTGGATTGACTCTCTCAATGCCCCAAAATTTTAAATGTCTAGGATTGTATACACACATATATATATATATATATATATATATATATATATATATATATAAAAAATGCACGCAAAAAACGCAAAAAAAAAAAAAGATACAAAAAATGCACACAAAAATATATATGTGTGTGTGTGGGGAGCGCAAGTGCACGGATCTATAGTGTGATGAGTGTTTGTAATGTGCGCATAGTGTGCGATACAGTACACCAGACGACAAGGCAATCTCTAATCCTAAATCTTACAAATGCGGCCACCTGCGCAAGCAAAGAAACCCAGCTATCAAATTAAATACAAGATCAAATCCAATAATCTGCACCATGAACAGCGCACAATAGATTTCACATGAGACTATGATATATAATAAATAAATAAATAAATGAATCACCAGGACCCATCCACACTTGTCCTTCAAGGAGATGAATGATTTAATCTCCATAGTGTGTAAAAATATCACAGACCTTACCTCAAAGACGCTGTGCAGCTGCAGGCAGTAGTTGGAACGCACGCCATACTCATTACATGTAGTGCAGTCCAGGGGGCGGAAGTAAAAGCTCCGTATCGCTTCCTGTGCGCCCGCTGTCGCTCTAGGCTGTGTCAGCAGTAAAGATACCAGCAGCCATATAAGGGAAGACCAACTATAGAGGCTGAAGGCAGACACATATTGGGTGGCTAAACGAAATACCATATCAAGGGGATAGAAAAACATGGGCTGTGTCAGCAGTAAAGATACCAGCAGCCATATAAGGGAAGACCAACTATAGAGGCTGAAGGCAGACACATATTGGGTGGCTAAATGAAATACCATATCAAGGGGATAGAAAAACATGGGACAAAAACAAATGTCTAATTTCCAATACCATCCGTGCACTTGTATAACCCGCAACCCCACACAACTAATGCATGTCTACATGTATACAAAGGGAGCATGTTGGTCAGTATTTTAGTTAAATAAAAGAATATGGCCAAATAGTCAACAGGGCATGCACACTCACACGCAAGCACCCATAGACATACACGCGTACGCCCATGTGCGCGTGCGTATAAACGCATGCACGCCGCGCGACACATGTGAGTACAGTAGGAGATGAAAACCTGCACTCCAATTACAAAGGTATATAAATATTACATATATATGATACATATAAATGAGCGCAGGTTGTCATTAAAAGTGGTATACAATAGCATTCCAGTAAGTAAATGAAACAGATTAAAAACAAATAAATAAATAGATAAATAAAAAGGTTCCCAGATCGAATAAATATTTGTCAATGAATACATTTTAAACACTCTATTATTATCGTTATAGAGACCTTTTAACAGCAAAAAGGAGAAAACAGAGGGGGGGGGAATCACAATAAATGTCTATGGAAAATTAGCCAAACATATGTCCATATACACATACACCCATGCGCATACACTCCCATATATACATACGCACACACCCACGTGCACGTGCGAGTGCACACATGCACACATGCGCAGTGTACCGGACCAAAATAATTTTTAGAACAGAAGTATGAAACCATACATATACCCGCACAGCCTGTGCGTATTATCATAACTAGAATATACATACACATAATCATATATATACACACCTATAGGCCTCTTGAAGGCTAAATAAACATAAAGGCCATGAATGAATACTGAAGGTCACATGCATATATGTATGCGCATGTGTAGAGAGAAATAAATGGAATCAATCAGGAGGGGGGGGGGAGGGGGGGGATGGAGGAAAGGGTGAAGGGAAGAGGGATAACAAATTGCAAAGGAAGAAGATGGATATGAAAATAAATCAATGAATGAAAAAATGGAAAAAAATTGAAAAATGGAATGGGTTGGGGGGATACCTAAAACCACCATCACACTATTTTATGTATCTCAGGGTCTTCATTGAGGCCACCGGGAGCGAGACTTCCGAGGGTGAAAATCCAGTAAGCCTCGCGCTTACACAGTCTCTGATGTTTTCTCCCTGAGTCTAAATCACCCCCAATCGACTCGATACCAAATACCCTCATACCTGCAGGGTTTCCTTGATGGGCTTCTACAAAATGGCGGGGAACTGGATATTTATCCCTTAAATTAATGATGCCACACTTGTGCTCTCCTATTCTGACCCTCATAGGGCGCTGAGTGCGGCCGACATAGAGACGGCCACAGGGACAAACAATGCCATAGACAATATACTGAGTCCCGCAGTTCATAAACTGTTTGAGTTTGTGGACCCTTCCATCTCTCCCTACAATGGTTTTCTTTCTGTGCCACATGTACATACATGTGCCACAGTTTTTTACGCCGCACTTGTAGCTCCCTTTCTGATCAAATATTGTGGTCCAAAGGCTAGTCGGTCTAATGGTAGTGTTATCTACCCTACTAGGTGCAACCAGGCTCCTAAGGTCACGTGGTTTACGGAACACAATATTTGGATGGTCTGGGAGTGTGTCACCTAGTACAGGGTCATGTTTGAGGATATTCCAATTTCTCTTCAGAATGTTCTGGATCTCGAAGGCTTTGTTCGTATACTGGGTGGAGAATCTAACCTGTTGGGTATCAGGTGTAGTATGGCATCGGGGACCAGTGGTGTCATCTGATGGGTTATCATAGAGAACCAGATATTTATTAAAGGCCATTTCAATATGGCTTGCATCATAATCCTTTTCTCTAAACTTCTGTATAAGAAGCTTACTCTGCTCTAAGTAGTCTTCTTTTTTTGTACATGTACGCCTCAAGCGACAAAATTGACCATAGGGGACGTTTTGTATCCACCTTGGATGGTGATTACTTTTGGCATATAGGTACGAATTGCCTTCACTAGGTTTAAAGTGGGTTCTGGAACAGATGTCACCGTCGGGATCTCCCTGGAGTTCTAGATCTAAAAAGACCAAACACTTGCTATCTATAACATGTGTAAATTCTATGCCAAAGGAGTTGTTCTTACAATACTCTAAAAAGTTATTGAGATCATCATCTGACCCGTCCCATATGATTAAGATATCAACAATATACCTGGCATACAGCACCAAATTGGCCCCAAAAGGATTGTTTTTCCATATATAGGTGTTCTCCCAAAGGCCCATGAAGATATTGGCATAACTAGGGGCAAACCTTGCCCCCATAGCTGTGCCCCTAGTTTGTAGATAGTATTCTCCCAGAAAAGAAAAATAATTATGTGTAAGGGAAAACCTGACACAGTCCAACAAAAATTTGGCTTGTGAGGGATTGAATTTATCATCCTCTAGTAGAAAGTGATTCATGGCTCTAAGGCCATGTGTATGGTCAATGGATGTGTACAAGGAAGCCACATCTAGGGAAAGCCATCTATAGCTAGGTTGCCATTTGTAATTGGACAGAATCTCAAGCATGTGACTAGAGTTTCTTACGAAGGATGGTAAATTGGTTACAGTGTCTTGTAAAAAATGGTCAATGTAAGAGCCCAGATTACTAGAGAGACTATCCATCCCAGCTATTATTGGCCTGCCCGGGGGGTTAGTTAGGCTTTTGTGTATCTTAGGTATATGGTAAAAATGCGGGGTCACCGCATGCCTATTATACAAAAAGTAGTACTCATTCTTTGTAATCACTTTCTCCAATAGTGCCTCATCTAAAAGTATTTTAAGCTCTTTCGTATATTCCACTGTAGGATCTTTGCTGAGTTTAGTGTAGGTATCCGTGTCACCCAGAAGTCTCTTTGCCTCATTGATGTACTCATTTTTATTTTGAATAACCAAACTACCTCCTTTGTCCGCCTTTCATATGACTATATCTTGATTCTGTTTCAAACTGTCTATAGTTTTAGAAAGAGGGTCAGTATTTTTGGCATAACTTGTCTTATTATTAGAATGATCAAACTTATTTTTAAAAGTATTAAAAACTACATCATAAAATGTGGAGATAAATTTTCCTTTAGCCCAATGGGGAAAGAAAGACGATCTGGGTCTAAAAGGGGTATGGACTATTGCACTTTCCCCTAGGGGACAAGCCACTGGTATAGAAGTGGTCTGTCCATCAGGCTGTGCCTCAAGATATAGTTCTTCTAATATGTTTAATATAGAGTCCTCATCTACACTTGTTTCAGAGGGTAAGGATGCTACTGACTCAGCTAAAATACCAGTGTCATCACCATCAGTGTTACTACTCGCTTTTTTAAGGATATAATATCGCTGGATAGTAAGTTTGCGTATATACTTATTTAAATCAATGAAAAGCTCAAACAAATTGGGTACACTGGGTGGGGCATAGTTGAGGCCTTTTCTGAGGAGGTCCAGTTCTGTTTCCGTAAAAAACAGAACTGGATAGGTTGTAGATTTTGATGGTGAAATGAGAAGTATTTATAGTCTGCCTCTTTTTACGTCCCTTTCCTCCTCTTGCACCTCTTCTAGTTCTTCCTCTCTTTTCCTTGTTTTTTCGAAATTGATGGAGTTACCTCTAAAGGGTCCAGAATCCTGTTGTTCGTTACAGGGTCCTCCATCAATGCAACTTCCTTCTCTAAAAAAACCAAGGGTGGTGTAGTATCTGATATATTGACACTATTGTCATCTGACTCTCCGTTACTAAGAACTATAAAGGGATTGTAAGTTTGTATGTCACTAAACGTCTTGAGGTCTATATCAAGTGCTGCAGTAGTACTTCCAAATGACACTGTAGAGGTGTTAGCCGTAATTGGAAGTATACTACAATTGTCATTAGTCAGTGATAAAATAGATCCCTCACCTCTGGGTTGCATATTGTGACCTTTCTTAATAATGTTAGTGGAATGTTTAGTTGATGGAGTATTTTCTCTATTGATGTCTTTAGAATGGTTATCTTTACCTTTGCTGGTACAATCAGTCTTGGGAAGCAATGATGGCAAGCGCTTTGTGGGGGTGTTAGTACTCACAAGATGTTGTTTCTGGATGTTACCAATACATCCAGAACGATCCCTATTTTGATGAAAGGGCTTTTTGGTATTACATGAACTTCCCTCTCTATTATTCTGACTAGTGTTAGTGTTAGTTCTCTTTTTATGTTTGTATTTTGAATTGGTCTTATTTTTATTCTTATTGTTATTGTTGTTGTTTTGAACATTGGTATTATTGCTTCTTTGTCTATCAATCTGGGGTGGGAGTGAATGGTGTCCTTGAGATAGTGTGTTCTGTTCGCACTTCTCGGTTGGCTGTTCACTATTCACCTTCCTCCTATAATTCCTGGTATTCTGTTTTTTCCAATTAAATTCCCGATTATTAAGGTAATCTAACCTATCCCTCTCAAATTTCCCTGATTTTTTGCTGATGAGATTGGTCTCATATTCCATTATCTGTTCATTTACTTTCTGATCCCAGCTATCAAAGGTAGAAACATCAGAGAAAGTGGATAGTTCTTCTTGTAGGATACATAAGTCGGCACGAATCGCAGAGAGATTGCGCTCTCTTTGTGTGATGATGTA
The DNA here is from genome assembly GCF_042186555.1 of Aquarana catesbeiana. Taxonomy (NCBI): domain Eukaryota; kingdom Metazoa; phylum Chordata; class Amphibia; order Anura; family Ranidae; genus Aquarana; species Aquarana catesbeiana. The sequence continues at coordinate 208,515,417 of NC_133336.1, forward strand.
TTGTAGCCACATACGATTACAATCATGCAGGCTTTTGATCCAATTTTCTCTGAGGTCTACATCTAGAAATGAACATACTTTAGTAATTCTTAGACCTCTTGGTATCCTCTTGAATTCAAGGTATTTTTGCAGTAGTAGGATATCCCACCACTGCAGCATTTCTCTTTCTAGTAAATCTTTTAATCTTAGGAATAATGATACCATAGTGTCTTCTCTATCTGGAGCCTGCTTATCATTACTTGTTGTAATAGTCCCCTCATTAGCAATAGTCTCCGATTCAAAGATATTCAAGCTAGTAGTGAAACCTTTAGCCAATGAGGATCTTCTCAGTTGTCGTTCTTCTATAGATATAACCATCGTTGTCCCGGATTCCAGAGAATCTGACCTGAGAAACCGTTAGGGTGATCACACTCTGCAGCTAGAGACCCAAAGATAGCCAATACAACAAAACAAAACAAAAACTCTTGCGCATAAATGTATAAGCCCGACAGTTCAAAGTTCTCGATGGATGGTAGCTTTCAGCCTTGCTGCCCTCAAGGATAGGGAAATCCTAACATACAGACAAAAAACAGAAAAGAGAGGGCGCACCGGCCTTGTGCATTATCTTTAAAAAGGTTTATTAAAACAGAAAACGTAAAAGTACTACTCACAAGGGTAGATAAAAATCACGCATAATAGTCAAATGATGGTAGCAGTCTCCAGACCTATGGACAAGACGTGCAGACCGCTGCTGGCTGACGCGTTTCGAAGGTAGCACCTTCTTCTTCAGAGCCTAACAGTATCCATCTCTTACGGTACCTTAAATAATGTGCTCATCAAGGGAGCACAGACCAAACTGACCTAGGAGCCACTCCCATAAAGTGGGCAGTCAAGAGGCGGGCCCTGACACAGCACCATAGTAACCATTTGTATGCACATATATATATATATATATATATATATATATATATATATATATATAAAAATGCACGCAAAAAACGCACAAAAAAAAAAAAAAGATACAAAAAATGCACGCAAAAATATATATGTGTGTGTGTGGGGAGCGCAAGTGCACGGATCTATAGTGTGATGAGTGTTTGTAATGTGCGCATAGTGTGCGATATAGTACACCAGACGACAAGGCAATCTCTAATCCTAAATCTTACAAATGCGGCCACCTGGTCTCATAGAGCTACCATGCTCCTGGGCCAAGACTGCCGCCATCACCGCTCCCCCCTCTCTACAATACAAATGAAAGGACTGGTTGTAATTAGGGATGCCAAGACTTGGTGATGCAACAAGAAGAGTTCTTAGAATCTTATAAGATTTGTGCATATCATCAGTCCATTGCAACTTGACTGGTTGGTCCTTGGTTGTGGCTGCTCAGAGAATAGAATCAAAATGAGAACAGTCTGGTATCCATTGCCTGCAATAGGTAATCATGCCCAGAAAAGTCATCATTTCAGTTTTTGTAGATGGTTTAGACAAGGTAGTGATGGCTTTTACCCTGTCTGGAGAGAGTTTTCTTTGTCCATGGGAGAGGAGGAATCCCAAGTATTTCACAGTCTTTTGACACTATTGAAGTTTGCTTTTTTGAGGCCCTGTGTCCTGCTTCAGCAAGGTGTTTCATTAGTGAAATAGAGTCAGTCTGGCACCCTTCCTTGTCTGTATTGATGAGAAGGAGGTCATCTACATACTGTAGGAGGGTGGAGCTGCAACTAGGAGTCCATGACCGCAGGGTCTCCTGAGCTACTCGAGAGTATACTGCAGGTGAGTCCACAAAGCCTTGTGGAAGCCGGACCCATGTCATTTGAATTTTCTTAAAACAAAAAGCTAACAGTGTCTGTGTCTCCTCATCAATTGGAATTGAAAAATAAGCGTTACTCAGGTCAATAACTGAAATATTCAGCATCTGATGGTATAGATGTCAACAATGAGTTAACATCAGGTACCACTGGTGCAATGGGCTGTATCAGGTTGTTGATTGCTCTGAGATCTTGTGTACACCTATAACCTCCCTTAGGTTTGAGTATTGGATTTATGGGTGTGTTGTAAGGTGACACAGTGAGTTTAACAACCCCATTTTAAAGTAAATGTTGTATGACAGGTTCAATTCCTTCTTCCTTCTCTTTGCTGAGAGGATACTGTTTTACATAGATTGCAGATGTGTTAAGTTTGAGTGTTGCTTTGTAAGGTGTACAATCTATGAATCCTACATCAGTAGAGTGTTCAGTCCAAAAATGTGTAGGTACTTCCATTAAGTCAATCTCAAAGTCTTGAAACAAATGAGCCGTCATATGTTCTGGTGGAGCAGCTGGAGGAACAATACATACCGTAGGTGAAGTAACATCAACTCCCCCTTGTGGTGAAAAATGAATGTTAATCTGAAAAATGCCAAGCAAATCTCTACCCAACAAATTAACAGGACACTCTGGTATTATCATAAAAGAAAATTCTCCCAACAGTGTTCCATCCAATGTAGTCACAGTCAAAGGTGGGGTGCACCCACACTGTGTTAAAACTCCAGTAATGCCTATTGAAGTCTCACCATTTTCCCATGGCCCTTCATATGAATGTGTACTTAAAGAACTTTTACTTGCTCCTGAATCTATCAAGAGATCAGTTTGTTTTTCCTGAATTATAAAGGAACAAAGAGGCAGTTCTGTCCATGAAGGGGAAAGTTGAGTAAATTCTGTGGTGAGGGAGTTTACTTCTAGGCTGTCCTATTGGGTATTTCTTTTGTTCTGCCAATCAATGGGATAGCGCACTGCTCTTGGGAATGTTTGCCTCATGTTCTGTTGGGGATTATTATAGTATTTCTTTGGTTTATTAGGGCATTCCTTCTTCCAATGGCCATTCAATCCACATTCAAAACACCTATTTCTTTTCTGCTCACCAATACCTCTTCTTAGAGGAAACTTCCCCCTTACTCTATCTTGACTATCCCTATTCACTCTTTGTTGGTATGCTTGAATAATTGATTTACCATAATCAAAACATCCTGCAGAATCTTTTAACATGATGCTATCTTCCAATTTTTTAGGGGCTAATGTATGCCAACTGTCAATCATTTGTTTAATTGTTCATGCAATCTCAGGACGAAAGGCATTCATTAAAGTTTGCACATAAACTAATTCAAGACCATTGCTTTTACCTAAATCAGCCTTGTCTGTCCAAACTTTCCTAAATCTTTTTATGAATGTGCTAACTTCTTCCTTTGGGAGTTGTTTACAGACAACTACAGGGACCATATTCTTTTTATCTCCATGATCTTTAATCCATATATCTAAAACCTTATCCCACATTTCCTTAACATCTCCTTGCTTCCTAAAAGGATACTCTCCTGAAGGATACATTTTGTCTAGATCATTTAGAGAAGGTATTTGTGCCCAATCAAATTCACTGTCCTCATCATATCCCATAACACCCTGTATTATGAGTTTATAATCTTCTCCAGTATAATTTAATCCCTTTGTTGTTCGTTTTAAATAATTTACTGCAGCCTGGGGATTTTTCTGAGGGGGTAGACACCCAGATAGGATACTATTCAGGGTTTGAGGATCTAGAGGTTTAATGATAACTTGTTCGCCTACAGTCATGAATGGGGCCTGTACAATAGGAGAAGTATCAGCATTCTGCTGTTCCTGTTTCCTTATTTCTTCTTGATTTAACCTTTCTTTTTGTGCTCTGGTTAATACTTTCACTTCTTCCACATCTCCTTGTAACTGAGATGAAGTTGAAGCTTCCATGATTGCCTCAGTTGTAGAGACAGAATCAGCTATAGCCACCTCAGGTGGTGCAGACACACTAGCTGATACTTGTGCACTTGAAGGGGGTCTTAATGGAGAGGAAGTTGATGCACCAGATGCCTCATCATCCTCATCATCACTACTACTCACTAAATCTCTAGCCTGCATTTGTGCCCTCTGTAATGAAGCTACATACAGACAAACACTATCATCATCATCAGTTCCAGCTAAGCTGGGATATAGTGGCATGTAAGGAGGTGGAGCTGTTGGAGGTCTAGGAAATATACAATCACGGCAATCACATGTTCCCATGAATGGCATAGTCCCTAATTCCTGTAAACCATCGTCTTGTCACAATTGAGTAATCAATTGTTTTCTATTAAGACTAGATCCTAATTTTAAATTTTTGTGTTTTCCCATTTTTCTTAATTCATCATTTGAATATTCTCCATAAAACCCATCTTTGCTTTGCTGGAAATCATCCATTCCTAACATTTGTGTTAATTTTCTTTTATTTGCACCCTCTGTATGCCATAGCCCTCTTTGTTTTGCTTGCTTTCTTAGATGAGTAATTGGAACCTCTTCATACTCATCTGTCATTGCCATTAAACTTTTATTGTTCCCATCATTTACTGATGGTTTATAATATGGAGCTAATTTTAGCCATGTCTTGGCACACTTGCCCATATATTTCATGTCCCGGTCAGGATCTCATGAATAGTAAGGAAATGCTTCTTTGTCATTCAAACACAATCCTCTGATCATGTTTATATGAAAAGGTGAAAATGATCCTGTTCTAGGGAATGGTTCAAAACCAAGTTTAGTCTGTGACCATTCTAATAAATTGGTCAGAAAAGGTTCCACATAAAAGCCCTTGCATATTTCTCTACAAATTCTTTAACAGTTTCATTTTCTAAGGCTTTAGGAAACACTACTCCACTCGACCTCTTACCTGCTGACTTTGGTATTTCATTTTGAGTCTTAAACTTAATCTTTGTCTTAGCAAGTTCAGCATCTTTCTTACCCCATCTTGAAATTAAGTTACCCATTCTACAGCTTTTGTTTAACCTCTAGACAATGTAAAGTGCAAAAAACCTTAAAGACACAAGCAACAAAATAATGTACAGAAGACAAACTCAACCTTGTAATAATACTCATGTATTCTATATTCTTATCTCTATATACCTTAGTAGTTACAGACTTTATAGACTTATCTTACCACATCTACAATTTTATCACCATATATATATCATTATATTATGACAACGTAAGTACTATATATCATGCAAGACAAACATATAGCACATAGAACAAACATGCAAACAGACATGTGTTTGATAACCAGGTGATATATAATGATATTCAGAGGACAAATTTTGTTAGAATAAAAATGAAAAAAGAAAAATCAGATTGTGAAAATGTTCGATTTTCTCAAAGAAAACCTGAGGCCTCAAATAAGTAAAAACCTGTGCTTTCCAAGCACCCATTTGCTTATCCAAGCAAAATGCTAGCATATACCTGCTTTCCCAAAGCAGAAACCTTTGCCATCCAACAGCAATAAAACCTGCCACACACTCAAAATGTCACAACTCAAAAGCACACCAGATCTTTACCAGTACTTTACCATCTCCACTGATATCACCACTTGAGAGACAGTCCCGCTTACTGACACCATCAGTGGAGGCTCTGAAAAAATTTCCTTAGGAAATAAACTTGCAGATCAGGTTCCTCATAATCAATCGCTTCTAAACCCATTGGTCCATCACATCTGCCATCATTTTTAATACCTTCCTTGATAGAGGATACTGACCTTTTCCATTTGCAAGCATTTGCAATGCCAGATGATTTTCAATTTTGGTCAAGGAATGGGTTGTCCCAAGACCAATTTGGTCTGTGGGCCAACAAGGAGGGAGACATCTGCAAGTATGGTCTGCCGAGAGCAGTGGCTCCATTGTTCATTTCTCATTATCATAGGTTTGGACATAAAAGTAAAAAGAATACATTAATGGCTATTGCTAGACATTTTGTATGTAGAGATTTGTGGAATCTAATTGATGTTCAACTATCCAGGTGTTTAATATGTGCACAAAAAAATGTACAAGGAAAGAAGGTAGGTGCATTGGATCATTTGCCAGCACCCCAAGGTCCAATGCAGGAATTACAAATTGATTTCACTCACATGCCAGTAGCAAAGGGTGGTTTTAAATATCTTTTGGTAATCGTGGACAAATTTTCAAAATGGATCGAAGGAATCCCTACAGTAAGAGAGAGTTCTAAGACAGTTGCTAAAATCCTGTGTAAGGAATGGATCCCAAGATATGGTTGCCCTGTAATCATAGATAGTGACAAGGGACCAGCATTCACTGCAGCACCAACAGGACACATTAGCAGACTTTTAGCAATTGATTGGAAATTTCACATACCATATCATTCACAGAGTTCAGGGATTGTAGAAAGAATGAACAGAACCATCAAAGACAAGTTAAGAAAGGGAACAGGGGGAGTTTTAAAAATTGGATAGAACATTTACCAGCTGTGCTTGCAGAAATAAGAATGACCCCTAATAAAAACACAAAATGATCCCCTTTTGAAGTTCTAATGGGAAGACCATTCCCTACACCTTGGGTTAGGGGTACAGCAAGGAGATTTAGAAGTGATACAACAAGAACATGTGGTAAAATTGATTGAGAAATTAAATTCAATCTATGGTGAGGTTTCTTTGTCTTTCTCACTTCCAGCAGGACAGCCAACACATCCTTTTCAAGTACGTGATCAATTCTTGTTAAACAACTGCAGAAGCACGGGTCACTAGATCCACCCTACGGTGAACAGACAACAGTAATTGCAATTACTAGAACAGCTGTTCTTACTGAGCAATCTCCAGCGTGGATACATGCATCGAGAATGAAGCATGCACCAAGAAGAGATGATAAGTCCCAGGATCTTGCAAAAGGGATGTCAGAAGGAGATACCATTGACCACATTGATAAAACATAGGGGAGTAACTGTCTGTAGCATTACCATTACACTTGGTCTTGTCATATATATGATAGCACGTGATATATATGATTCATGCCCATGGTCAAACAGATTGCAGTGCACACAGATCATGGCTACAACAGATATTGACAAACGAAGTCTAAAAAATTATGAATATCCAAGTCTATTATGGAAAACTCATATGAAAATTGCACAGACAGCCAACAAATCCAATTGTTGGGTATGTTCCAGGCCTCCATTAGGTCTTACAAATCCTGCAATGATGGCTGTATTTATTCCTTATAGTATTACAGTAAATCAACCAGCACCCATAAATGAAATAAATATCAAAATTGCACAACCTTATGATCATGTTTGGGAATCAGGAATAGGAAAGAACTTCTCCAGTATGGCTGAGTATTTTTGTAAACAATTAAGACAACCAATTTATGTGAGTGGAAAACAAGGAAAACCTAGTATTGGTTATCGACTAGGAGGGAAAGGTGGGAGGATTGGAAGAGTAAAATGTCCTAAAGGTCTTGTAGTAGACATAGGAGACATAGTATGTCAAGGAAAACATTGTAGCTCAGCAATAATGAACAAACATCTATATACAACTTTCTTCCTGATAGATAAAATAATACAGAAGGACAGAATTCCTAAATGTTTCTCACTTACCACACCTTTCTTTTGGTTATGCGGAGACCATGCATATAAAATTGTTCCAGCCAAAGAGTCATGGGTCTGTGCCTTAGTAACTTTGGTACCTGCTGCTTATGTATCAGAAAATGATATTGATGCAAGTTATCAATTAAGAACTGTATGGAACCATAAAGATAAAAGGGAACTTTTTGATGCTGGAGACATGACTTGGTCTATGTTTCCATCTTTCACAGGGTGGGGAATTGTTTTGATGGAAAGATTAAATGAGTTTTTTAAATATAATGGATGAAATTCTAAATTAAACCACAAGTGCTATAGATTTATTAAATGAAGAAGTACGAGAATTAAGTAGATTAGCTTTGCATGAGAAAATGGCTTTAGATTACTTGTTAGCTTCAGAAGGAGGATTTTGCCAATTTATAGGAAATGAATGTTGTACTTGGACATCAGACTATGAAAATAAAATAGAAGAGCATTTGCAACGAATAAAAGAATTACAGCATAAAGCAAGAAACATTGCTGAAGAAGGGTGGAATCCATTCAAAGGATTGGGAGGTGCAGGAGAATGGTTTAGTGGATTGTTTCTATGGATGAAGAAAGTGGGTGTTGTGATACTGATGTGTCTTTTGTTTGTTCTTTTTGCATATGTCATCTTCAAGATCCTGCTCTGCATGATCAAAGGATACAAGTACAAGATGAACCAATCTTCAAAAACTGAATATGAGCTGCAACCAATGACTTCCCAACCACGCCCAGGGGAATGGTGATGTTACCCTCAAGATGTGGCATCCCTCTATCAGACAAAGACACTATGAATTTGATCTTATGGATAATACATTGGACTTCTAATTTACTTAGCTGGTTTATCCCTTTTGTAAGGGATAAAAGGAGGGATTGTAAGGATATGATTGACTATACAGTCTCCATTTTGGTCTGCAGCTGGATCTTTAAATGTAGAATCATTTAGCAGTAGAAATAAGAGTTAAGATAGAAATTGCTGACAGGGTAGATCATGTAACCTACTAAATAGTTCTTGGAAAGTCCCTGAACAGTTTGACATGACATGCTCTAACAAAGTAAATAGTAGATAGATCATCGACCAGCAGAAGCTATGTGTAATTAATCAGTAATTAGTCTCGTACCATTTGATGTTGATTCTTGTGATTGGTTCTAAATACACCGCCTTGTACTACGCCTCTTATACTTTGCCTTGTAAGCATACTATATATACCATGAATGGTTAAAATATACTTTGAGTTAAAGCATCATAAACCTGTCTCCTGTGGTGTTTTGCTCCCGAATGCATTTGAAGGGTTTGATAGCCTGGTGATCCTACTAACATACTTAACTTGACAGAAGGAGAAAGAAGTCCACACAGGAACTTAAAGCACACGGGCAGGGGTAAGCCCTAACAGAAAGTGTTGGTTAAATGTGTTTGTTACTATTTGTTACTTTCTAGGAAGGAACTGTAAAAATATCACACTAAATGCCTTTTATTTTGTTTAGTTCCTAGACAATATTAAACAGCATCAATCCACCTGTCTGATAGGGTTTGATGTCCAAGAACTAAACATGAAGATTACAGTCAAACTGAATAATGTTGTTTTTGTTGTTATTTTTATGCAATATGCAAATGTACTGAAAGTTTTTATTGGAACTGATTGTAAACCAGAGCAGCTAATACTTTTGATGCTGCATGATAGATTTATAAGGGTTTTCTCTGATTGATTTGAATATAAAATGATATAGAACAAATAATGTTTTGATTGTTTTGATATCTGGAATTATATAATACTTGAAATGGTTTGAAGGGTGTAAGAATACCCAAACATTTACATATTGTTCTTTTCTGTGTATATGTAAGCTAAATTATGGCAGCATCTACTTCTGTATATTCTGATATAATTATCTTGGTGGAACTGTAAGGCATTACCACTGTGGGAGTGAGCCTGGGGTTTTACATATAAAGTACATTTTCCTGCATGATTGACAGTTTAAATTTAAAGCAATCATTTTGTTTATCAAGGAAAAAAAAGTACTTATGTCTACTTATAATTGTGCATTTAGGTTAATATTATTGCAATGAACACAATTTTTAAGTCTTTCAACATGAGGTGTTCTAGTGGTATATATATGGTCAGTTATATCTGACACTCAGCGATTCTTTGACCACCCTGTTCTATACACCTGATTGAGTTTTCATAAAATTTTCTTGGTAAAGAAAAAGAGTTATAAAATAGGTTCTCAGGTTTTGTTTTCCTCAATTCTCCATGATTGCTTGGGGTGGGACTGGCATGTAGAGTACAGTGACACATATGCATGGGCATATTATATGCACATATTGGGATCAGTGTAGACAAGAGCCGGTTAGCCTGCCAGAATGTCTTTAGAGTGTGGAAGGAGATAAAAGTGCATAGAGGAAACACACATGAAGTAGTTTAAAGTTGGGCCTATAATTTGAGACAGAGTAGTGTATAGTTCAGGTGGGGGATAAGTAATATACCTGTAATAATATTTCACCTTTAATGTAGAAAGCTGAGTTTTTCAGTGTTAAGACAGGTCACTAATGATTATCGATTTGCCTGTTCAGAAATCTATAATGGGCATTGTTGTTAATTAAGGAATGCTGGACTGACATATTTGGTAATGCACCTTCCATGATGTCAACTAGAAGCATATTGGAGAAAGGAGACAAACACTTTTGACAGCAGCAATGGTCTATAAAGTCGTTACCAATGATCAGCAGCTGAACTGTTGGTGCAAGTTCCACCTGTTCTGAGGGTCGAGTACCTGAACTGTTCCATCCGCTATCATGGTTAATTACCTGAATCTGATGGTGAAGTATTTAAACTGTTTTATCTGCTCTGATGGTCATGTGCCTGAACTGTCTATAAAAGTTCCAGCTACTATGTGGTTATGTGCCTGCACGTCTATGACTTGTGAGCTGCAATAGTCCAAAGGATATGGACTTTGTATTCTACAGTTCTTTCAGTTCTACAGTGTTGCAAGTGTTATGCTGCAGCTGCGATCTGGTAACCAGATGTCTAAGACTCTGCTGTCCATCACCAGATATGGAGGACTTTGACAAGTATCTATGCGTTTAAACTCTTGGAAAGTTTGATGCTCATGCCTGTACTTTCAAAAGGAAGTTTGGTGTTATTCTGTTAGTCCAACATATAGTTGTTTTTATAAGCCTGGACATGTTTTATATTTTTCAGCCCTAACATAGCAGAATGAGATTTCCTGGACAGGTAAACCAGACAAAGAAAGTGGGTCAAGAGAACTTTAGATAAATAAGACGAGGTGGAAGGATGTAAAACTGTTATACATTGATTTACATGTGGAAAATATCCAAGGGGTGGGATATATGGGAGATGGACCATATTTAATAATGAGGAGTGTTTTGCATATATACTCATAATACTGGAAATGTGAAGGATGAAATTAATGAAGTCAGAAATGTTTATATTGGAGTACAAGCGAAAAGTAATCTTGGGTATTATTAACTAAACTAAGAATCTTGTAAGTCAAGGGGTGGAATGTAGTATGGGTCCATATTCATATATAACTTTAGTTATTGAATTACAAGAAACTTAGTAATAGTTTTAAGGTGATATATATATATATATATATATATATATATATATATATATATATATATATCACAGATGATCACAGATCTCACAGATGGTCACTCACAGATGGTCACATTATCTCGGGCTAGTCTTTTGTTAGTACCAGATAAAACCATCTTTTTTGCGCCTTCCATCAAGCCTTTAAAAGGTCAGACAATAGAGAAGGCCAGTGGATTTCTTCTAAGGACATGAATGTGCCTAGATTTTGAACAGACCATCGCCTTCCAGAACTTTCAGTAGTTATGGGGTCCCCTGGAATTGAATATGCTATATTTATCCTGTATCGTATCATCTGTAATACATCTTTAATCAAAGCTAAGTAAAACTTTTTATTACATTCTTTGTGTTGTGTGTTTTAATCCTTGCATTTACTGACCACATATCTGAAAGGGTAAATATATGAATGAACCTATGAATAAATGGAACACAGAATTTAACCCCTTGTTACACCCAGGTATGAAATTTAAAAGAATATTACACTTTTATTGTTTCACTAAGCATTATTACAATCACTGCTCCTGAGAAAACGGACGTTTTTAAAACTTTTTTTGCATTGATCCTTGTCCCCTGGGGCAGGACCCAGGTCCCCAAACACTTTTTATGACAATAATTTGCATATAAGCCTTTAAAATTAGCACTTTTGATTATTCATGTTCTTGTCCCATAGACTTTAACGGTGTTTGAACTAATTTTTTGCCTGTTCGCATGTTCTGGTTTGAACCGAACAGGGGGTGTTCGGCTCATACCTAGTTCTGAATAAGTGTAAGGAATAGAGTTGAAGTGTGATATTGGAGTGGAGAGAGATATAAAAGGGCTATGTTCATTGCTACTAGCAAGTTAGTGTGCTACAGTGTAGAATGATAATAGTGATAGTTTAGTGTTTCAGGGCGTGTTTATTGCAGTATATTAAGGTGAATTAGCACATGTTTACTGCAGTATATTGGGGTGAGTTTGTGTATGTTTACTGCAGTATATTGAGGTGGGTTTGAGTATGTTTACTGCAGTATATTACATTTTTACATACTGTACCCGACCGTGAGAATGTGTTTCCAGTGCGATCCCATTGCGCTGGTTCTCGGCGACAGGGTACTGTACAACTGCGTTTTTTCCTTTCCCGATGAGCGACAAGCATTGCTGACAGGTGTCTGGTATGAATCATGAGGGGGAACACTGAGCCAAATGTTAAATAAAAAAACAGCATGGGTTCCCCTCCAGGGGCATACCAGGCCCTTAGGTCTGGTATGGATTTTAAGGGGAACCCCCTACGCCGAAAAAAGCATGTGGGTCACAGAAAATACATACCAGACCCTTATCCGAGCACGCAGCCCGGCCGGTCTGGAAAGGGGGTGGGGACAAGTGAGTGCCCCCCCTCCTGAACCGTACCAGGCCGCATGCCCTCAACATGGGGGGAGAGAGCATCATGTCAATATCGAAAGAAGAGAAGAGAGAGCAAGACGACGGAGAAGACCGGGCCACTGCTAGCAAAAGAGCAGCAAAAGGGCAAAAGATAGCGGAGGAGCCTGGCAGAAGAACCAGAGAGCTGGAGAAGAACTGGACACTGGGAGAAGAGAGTAGAGGAGTCGGAAGAAGACCCCCGGAGCTGCCTAATAAATTACTTTAAAAACCTGTCTAGTGTGTTTTTTTATTTTTCCCCCAGGTGAATGGGTAGGGGTACGATGTACTCCATACTCATTCACATAGGGTGGGGGCCGGGATCTGGGGGCTCGCTTATTAAAGGGGCCCCCAGATTCCGATAAGCCCTCTGCCCGCAGACCCCGACAACCAACGGGACGGGTTGGCGGGAAGAGGCCCTTGTCCCCATCAACATGGGGACAATGTGCTTTGGGGTGGGGGGGCTGCCGGACGCCCCCCTGCCCCAAAGCACCTACCCCCCATGTTGAGGGCATGCAGCCTGGTATGGCTCAGTAGGGGCGGGGGCGCTCGCTCGTCCCCACCCCTTTCCTGACCGGTCTGCGTGCTCGGATAAGGGTCTGGTATGGATTTTGGGGGGAGGGAGACACAAACAAAAGTAGGGTGCCATCAGACCTGACACCCTACGGACCAATACTGCTGCCTGCAGCACACTGCGCCCAAATGCGATATCCTCATGCCTTCCTACATTCACCTGATAGAATCTGGTGAACATATGGACTGAAGACCAAGTTGCGGCCTTGCAGATTTGAGCCATTGAGGCTTGGTGATGCACTGTCCATGAAGCACTAACAGTCCTGCTGGAGTGTGTTTTGATTTGAAAAGGTGGAACATACCTTTTCAACCATAAGCTTGAAAAATTACTTGCCGAATCCACTTGTAAATAGAAGATTTTGATGCTGCCTGTCCTTTTCTAGGACCTTCAGGCAACACAAACAAAACATACATTTTTCGAATCTGAGCAATCGCCTTCAAATAGACCTTGACTGCTCTCACTACATCAAGAGAATGTAGCGACTTTTTCTCCGTAGAACATGGTTCTGGAAAAAATGAAGGTAGAACAATATCCTGGTTTAAATGAAAACCTGAACCACCTTCGGCAGAAAGCTAGGATGAGGACGCAATACCACCTTATCCTTATGAATATTTAAATATGGCTCTTTACAAGAAAGAGCAGCCAATTCTGATACCCTTCTTGCAGAAGATATATTGCAACCAGAAACCAACTTCCTTGTCAAAAGGATCAAGGGAGTATGTTGTATCGGCTGAAAGGCTGTTTTTGTAAAACTGACAAAACAAAATTTAAGTCCCAAGGTTTTAAGGGTAACCTAACTGGCAGACTAAGCCGTGCCACCCCTGTATAAAACTACAGACCAGGAAATGTGAAGCAAGTGGTCATTGGAACAATATTGATAAGGCCGAGACCTGGCTTTGAGGGTACTCAAGGCCAGCTTCATTTCTAATCCTATTTGCAGAAAAGGCAAGGATTCTACCTATAACATACTTTCTAGGATGCCAACCCCTGGACTTACACCAGGAAACATATGCTTTCCAGACTCTAATATAAAATGACTCTGGAAGCTGGCTTCCTTGCATTAATCAAGGTAGATATCACTGAGCCTGAAAGCCCATGATTCTTCAGAATGTGGGTTTCAATAGCCAAACCGTTAAATTGAAACACCAGTCCCTGCGATAGCAGGTCTGGACATAGTGGTAAGGTCCATGGGGCCGCTACCGCCATCTTTATGATCTCTGCATACCAAAATCTTCTGGGCCACGCTGGGGCCACAAGAACCACCAACTTCCTTTCCTGCTTGATCCTACAAAGAAGTTGTGGTAGCAGCAGAATAGGAGGGAATGCATAAATCAGTGAGAACTGATCCCACTGGGTCACCAATGCATCTGTTCTGTATGCGAGTGGCTCCCTTGTTTTTGACACAAAGTTGCAGACTTTGTTTTTGAACCTGGACACAAACAGATATACATCCAGGATCCCCCATCTTTGGCACATAGCCAGGAGGATGTTTGGGTGAAGGGACCATTCTCCCGGGAACAACTGCTGAAGACTCAAGTAGTCTGCCTGACAATTCTCTAACCCTGGAATGAAGATTGCCAATATGCAGGGCACATGCTTTTCTGCCCAGGTTAGGATATGGTTTACCTCTCCCTGGGCTGCATGACATTTGGTGCCCCCTTGGTAATATAAGCCACTGCTGTGGCATTGTCAGATTGAATCCTGACAGGACAAATCCGCAACCTAAATATCCAGGCCCTTAGGGCTAGGCGTGCTGCCCAAATCTCTAGAATGTTGATGGGTAAGGTCCTTTCAGTTCTGGACCGTTTCCCTTGGACAGTCGCCTCTTCCAGGACTGCTCCCCAACCCGCAAGGCTGTTAGTTGTTGTTACCACCTTCCAGGTAACTGGTAAGAAGGATTTCCCCTTCTGCAGATTCTTGGATATCCTCCACCAACTGAGGCTCTGGCTCACCCTTTGGCGACAGACGCATTAGAAAATCTAGTGCTTGGACCTTCTTGTTCCAGGTAGACAGGATACTGTTTTGCAGCAGTCTTGAATGAGACTGAGTAGAGGAATCGCTCCAAATGAAGCCACCATCTTTCCCAACAACCTCATGCAAAGGCGAATAGAAGGACCCTTCTTTGCCCTGACCACCTGAACCAGCTCCTTTATGGAACTGGTCTTTGCCTGGGGTAAAAACACCCTCTTCTGGGCTGTATCTATAACTAGACCCAAGAACTGTTATGCCCTGTACACACGGTCAGACTTTCCGACGGAAAATGTGCGATCGGAGCTTGTTGTTGGAAATTCCGACTGTGTGTAGGCTGCATCAGACTTTTTCCATCGGAATTTCCAACACACAAAGTTTGAGAGCTTGATCTAAAATTTTCCAACAACAAAATGCGTTTGTGTAAATTCCGATCGTGTGTAGACAATTCCAACGCACAAAGTGCCACGCATGCTCAGAATCAAGCAGAAGAGCAGCACTGGCTATTGAACTTCATTTTTCTCGGCTTGTCGTATGTGTTGTACATCACCACGTTCTTGACATTCGGAATTTCCGACCAACTTTGTGTGACCGTGTGTATGCAAGACAAGTTTGAGCCAACATCCATCGGAAAAAATAGGATGGATTTTGTTGTCAGAATGTCCGATCGTGTGTACAGGGCATAAGTCTTCTTAATGTTTTTTAAAGAAGATCTCTCTGGGTCGAGGACCCAACCTAGGTATTCCAGGTAGTTGATTGTGTTAGGGAAATTTGGCTGTAAGCTATGCACACAGCCATATCTCCTGTGCTAATAAGCAGTGGCATCACTAGGGTTGGTGTCACCCGGTGCGGTAAAACATGGTGTCACCCCCCTCCACCAACTATAGTTGCCCCTCTGTACAG
This sequence comes from Aquarana catesbeiana, assembly GCF_042186555.1. Taxonomy (NCBI): domain Eukaryota; kingdom Metazoa; phylum Chordata; class Amphibia; order Anura; family Ranidae; genus Aquarana; species Aquarana catesbeiana. The sequence goes on from NC_133336.1 coordinate 208,531,259, forward strand.
ACCCCCCTCCTTCAGTACTGACCTCCTTCCAAGTATAGTTCCCCCTCAGTACAGACCCTCCCTCCACAAAGTATAGTCCCCCTTAGTATAGACCCCCCACTTAGTACAGACCCCCCTTCCTCAGTATAGACCCCTCACAAAGTATAAACCCCCTCCATCAGTACAGACCCCCCTCAGTACAAACCACCCCCATCCTCCATCAGTACAGACCCCTCCCCCCAGGTCAAAGCACCCCCTTCATTAGTACAGATCCCCCCAGAAAAAAGCACCCCCTCCATCAGTACAGCCCCCCAGGACATACCACCCCCCTCCATCAGTACAGCCCCCCCAGGACATACCATCCCCCTCCATCAGTACAGCCCCCCCCAGGACAGACCACCCCCCTCCATCAATAGAGCCCCCCAGCACAAGCTACCCCCTCCAAAATTACAGCCCCTCCAGGACAGACCTCCCCCTCCACCAGTAGAGCCCCCCAGCACAAGCTACCCCCCAGGACATACCACCCCCGTTCATCAGTACAGCCCCCCCAGGACAGACCACTCCCCTCCATCAGTACAGCCGCCCCAGGACAGACCACCCCCCTCCATCAGTACAGCTCCCCCAGGCCATACCACCCTCCTCCATCAGTACAGCCCCCCAGGACAGACTACTCTCCTCCATCAGTAGAGCCCCCCAGCACAAGCTACCCCCCTCCATCAGTACAGCCCCCAGGACAAACTACCCCCCCTTTATCAGTACAGCCCCCCCATTGCAAACCAGCACCCCTTCCCCCCGCCCATTACCGCACCAGCTCGGGCGGCTCAGGACAGGTACATGGAACACCCGGGCAGCAGCTGGAGAGGAGAGGACAGTATGCAGCCACCTGGGTGGAGAATGGATTGTGACAGGCTCAGGCAGCAGCGCCATAGTGAGAGACAGAGAGGAGGAGGAGAACACCCACAGCGCTGGAGGTGGGTTTCCAGCTGGAAAAAAAAAACACTTCCAAAGTCAGCCAGGGCTTTCCTCACTCTCAGGAGGGTATCACCCCTCTAGGGAGTGTCACCCGGGTGCGGACCACACCCCCTAGCAACGCCTCTGCTAATAAGCACCCATTTCCATCTTAATGATATAATGTACCTTTTGATCGTATGTCTTCCCTCTGGTTTCCCATTCCCCAGTAAACAGACATCACCACATTCTTACTTTCTCATCTCCACATCTCTGCCTCTTTGCAGTCCGCCTTACTTTTATTTCCAACATCACAAAAGCTATGACAAACAGGAAGTGATGGCTACAACAGCCAATCACTCCCTCAATACATAATGACATCACAGGAAATGACCATATAAGGACATGACCAAATAAAGACATGACTTTCAACACAGGAAAATACAACAACCAATGAACAATGACTACAGGAGTCTTGTGGGCGTGTCTGAGCAGAGACAGGGTGCATGCATGTTTTTAGAAGCCACATGGCTTTCAAACATGGACTCCGTCTCCGACCATGACAACCCAAAAGACTCCCGTATTGCTGTTGATAGGAATCCCTATTATACATTGTTCCAGAGAACAATGTATACCTGGATTATTCTACTGTCTTTGTGGACGAGAGATTATCGGCAGGCGTACACTCATTGGGCCACAAATATGTTGATCAGGCACACAGGGGCAACATGAGTGCACACTCATTAAACCGATAATGTCTTTGCAGAGCGAACACACCCCCACCAGACGATCGTTCTGTGCATTGCACAGGGGCCCTTAGCTGGCGGACATGTCCCCACTCAGCAAACATTTCTCTACATCCCCAAAGAGCTTTTCACTACCAAACGGATCTCAGCATCAGTCTGCCCCAGCAAGCTCTTTAGAGCAGCCTGCGAGAGAACGTACAATGGGAGACTCTTATGACACTACATTAAAATACATCTTCATAAATTTTCCACAACAATTGTGGTGACCATGCTTTGGTCTAAGTGGGCTACCGACCTGTCTATCAAGAGCAGGTCAACTAGGTATGCTACAATTGTTATACCTTGAGTCCTTAATCTGGCCAGAGGAAGGGTCAGATCTTTTGTAAACACCCGAGGTGCAATAGCTAGACCGAAAGGCAAGGCTACAAACTGAAAATGGAGCCTTTCTACTTTGAAACGCAGATATTTCTGGTGATCGGGGAAAATAGGCACATGCAGGTATGCATCCCTGATTGAAGCCAGAAGTTCTCCTCCTTGTAGGATGGAGACAACAGATCGGATTGACCCCATGCGAAAGGAGCGGAAATTCAGAAACCGGTTTAGATCCTTGAGATCTAGAAAGCGTCTGACATCCCCATTTGGTTTTGGCACTGTGAATAGGCTTGAAAAACCTGAACCCCTGCTCCTTCGCGGGTACCGCCATGATCCCCTTTTTGAGACAAAAATTTGGTCTAATGCTTGAAAGAGAGACTTCTTTTTCTCTGGATCCTTGGACATTTGACCTGAGGAAAATGAGGAGACGGGCTCGGAACTCTAGTCTGTAACCTAGAGCTATTGTGGAGGCCACCCATCTGTCTCGAAATTCTTCCTGCCAGACCCTTGAGAACTGCAGAAGTCTTTCCCCCACTCGAACGAGCAGGGACACCCCTTCATAAAGATGCTTTAGCATTCTGTCTTGTAGGTTTCCTCCCCAGGACTTCTTTTGTCCCTGGGGTTGACTCTGAGGTTTACCTCTTGAACCTGACAGTGGAGGCTGTTGTGACTGCCTGGAGGCTGATGCCCCTGGCACTGGAGAAAGAGCCTGTTTAAATGAGGGACATTTACTCCTTTTCTTAACTGGCAAAAGGGTACTTTTCCCACTTGATATCCTTTGGATATATTTGTCCGAATCATCCCCAAACAGCTTTTCACTGCAAAAAGGATTGGCATATCTCAATTGCCACCACTGCAGGTTGAGCTACTGAACCTGCCAAAGAAAAAATGTTTTCTTAACAGGAATTCCATTTTTTATCAGTTGTATTCCTAAGCATTTGTGCATTGTCAACCAGATAAGTCAAACCTATATTTACAGAGGATATAGCAGTGTCAATTGCTGGTATACTTTTCCTCTTAGTAATTTTTTTCCTCCATAGGATAAAGTGTTAAAAAAAAAATAGGAGGGAAAAAATGCTTATCTGGGTGATCCCACACAGAATATATAAGCTTTTCCAGCAATGAATGGACAGGAAATGCACGCAAGCTTGAAGAGGCTTTTAGTGACCTAAACTTTAAATGTGGAGCGGACCATTTCAGTAAGAGATTACATTGGCAATTTCTCAGCTTGTGAAGCTAAAGAAGGCCCTTCCCCACCTTGATCCCTCAGAAGAGGAGTCATCAGTCTCATTACAGTCCCCTGAGGGGGATTCATCTTCCCCCTCCCACTGTTCCTCTGTTTGAGGGTCCTGGTGGTAGAAGGGGACCTAATGCGTTTTCTTCCACACTGTGTAGATTCAAATAAACCTTTCCTTTAATCCAATCATGGCTGAGGAGAAAACCTCCTCAGTAAAATAGACAGGGGCTGAAATGTCAGAAGCAATTGCAACCCCTGACGACCGACGGCTCACTCTGACCAGCCTTCTTATGCCCTTCAGGGGGGATGGCGTTGCAGAGGGAGGCCTTAGAGCCTGAGGGCGAACCCTTTGAGCCCTTGTTTTTTGGGGTACTTGTACCTCCCCTTCTGACCATAGTGCTAAGCACAAATGCAGAGGTATTACCAGAAAATGCACCCATCACTGAGCAAATAGTCCAGCAACTGCCGGTGCTATCAAGGCTCAGCCTGATGCTTAAGTAAAAGTGTCCTTGGGATGCCTGTGTCACCAACACTTACATGCCCCCGCCTGCTCTGTGTCCCTCCATCAGCTCAATGCACCTGCAAAAAAGCGCACTTATAGTCTGCACAGCCCCACGTTGTGGATGTTAAAGCACGCCAATGCCACGCCCCCCTCTGACTTCCCACCATGCCCCCCTTCACTTTTTTCAAAAAAGACTGCTTTCCCGCACAAGCGGGGCTCCGATCTGACAGGATCAGCATACAGGGGCGGCTGGCATGGAGGAGAGCTTCTGGAAGAAAACCACCGTACTATGGCAGTGGCGGTGGGCCATACCGCCGACTAACCCATGCTCCCTCGGCCTCCTGGAGAAAGAAACACTAGTTCAGGTGGGGAATTCCAAAAGAAAAAAGCCCCCCTTCCGACTTCTTACCTGAGGCTTGGGCTGGAGGAAGCATGCAGCTTGTAATGACACAGAGCGAGATCTGACAAGCATGGAATCAGGTACATGCTCTTGACAGCCCCCGGTGGCGACTTTAGGCATGACATTTTACTTAAAGGAGAAAACCCATAAGAATTAGAAAATTCCTTAGGAATCTCCACTTAACATATCCAGCTGCAGGGTTCTGTGGTAAACCAGACAGACCCAATCTTCACCACTCACGTGGGCTCCGTTTACAAAACCTTCAGGGACCGGGGCCCCTTTCCATCGGGGGATCCACACCCCTGGACCCATACAGCACCCTGCCAGGAAATATTGCTATAAAAAACAAGCACTGGATCCTTGGGTCCAGCTCTCTAAAAAGAGAATCGTTACAGGCAAAACTTTGTTTCTTCCGCAACGAGGCCCGGGTACCATTCAATCCGGCCTAAAAAGACACTTTGAATGGATCCAGTTGCATGGCTATCACCAGCAAAGATTTCTCCAGCGGAGCTCAGCACAGCACATCTTTACTTGTGATCAACACCTTAGACACTGGCAAAAAAACTGAGGTACCCCCTGTAAGGGGAGGGCTTATATAGGGAGTTGAACTTCCTGTTTAGGGTGTGCCAGTGTCCATCACCTAAAGGTGGTCTATAACCCATACAGTAATTACTGTGGCTCCGTGTCCCATGATGTACGATAAAGAAATCCTTTTACCTCTAGACAAAAAGAGTGTCCTCTTGTCCTTTGTGCTGACCTTCAAGTGAATAACTCACCACCAAGTTCACTATATGGACCACTTATGTATTTATACATGTTGATCATACCCCCCCTTAATCTCCTCTTCTCAAGAGAGAATAAATTCAGTTCCTCTAATCCTTCCTCATAGATGAGCTCCCCCATGCCTCTTATCAGTTTGGTTGCCCTTCTCTGCACTTTCTCCAGTTTCCCAATATCCTTTTTGAGTACTGGTGCCCAAAACTGAATTGCATATTCCAGATGAGGCCTTACTAATGATTTGTACAGGGGCAAAATGATATCTCTCTCTCTGGGGTCCATACCTCTTTTAATACAAGAAAGGACTTTGTTTACTTCGGAAACTGCAGCCTGGCATTGAATGCTATTAAGCTTATGATCTACCAAAACTCCCAGATCCTTCTCCACCAATGATTCCCCCAGTTTTAGTCCCCTAGTATGTATGATGCATGCATATTCTTAGCCCCCAAGTGTAGAACTTTATATTTATCAGCATTAACCTCATTTGCCACATAGTCACCCAATTAGACAGAGCATTGAGGTCAGCTAGTAAACTGAAGACATCCTGTAAGGACGTTTTTTAACTGCAAAGCTTGGTGTCATCTGCAAAGACAGAAATTGTACTTTTATTCCCAGACCTTATATCATTTAAATATATTAAAAAGTAAGGGTCCCAAGCTGATCCTTAGATGGTGGAAGGCGGTTGAACATCCAATGTTGAAGGAATGGATTGCTCAGATGGGAGACACCATACGGTTAGAGAAATACATCTTCCAACATAGGGGACGCCTGGGACAGTTCGACAAACTTTGGACACCCTGGATGGATACCCCGGGCCTCTCCACTGTAGATCTCATACTGGATAGACTGTTGAATTAAACAATATTGTCAGATGGATGGGGTGCCCTTGAAGGGGGTGAACACCCCTGCTTAGTAGAGTCCAGGATATTAAGATGATGTGCATATCATTGACATCAGGAGAGGAAATGTCTGAATTACACAATGTGAGGTAGAATTTGCAATCTTTGTAATTGGAATTGGAATGTATGACAAACACTGATGTTTAATTGAGAGCTGTAAAGTTTTTCTTTGATTTGTTTTCTAATAAACTTCTTTGAGAAAAAAAAAGTAAGGGTCCCAACACTGAACCTTGGGGTACACTACTGATAACCTTAGACCATTCAGAGTAAGAGTCATTAACCACTACTCTCTGAATTCTGTCTTCTATCCAGTTTTCTATCCGTTTACAAACTGATCTTTCCAAACTGATCTTTTCCAAGCGTGGGGAATAGGGATGAGCTTCGTGTTCGAGTCAAACCCATGTTCGTGTGTTCGGTCGTTCGCCGAATTACAAACGATATGGGCCGTTCACGCCAAATTCGAGTGGCGCATCACGGCCCTTAATTCACTGCGGCATCACAATGCATTGCTGGCTGATGATTGGCCAAGCATGCACTATGACCCGCATTCTTGGCCAATCACAGCACTGTGCTTACAGAGAGCCGTAATTGGCCAAAGCCAAGGAGGCTTTGGCCAATTATGGCGCAGGGGGTTTAGTACACGCCCCACACCATATAGAGCCACCTGCACGTTGGCCCTGTGTAGTGTGTTGCGGCAGAAACTGGAGAGAGATAGACAGAGAGACAGTGTCATTTGATTTAAGTTAGATAGAGTAGGCAGGTCGAGTCAGTTAGCTGCACTTACAGTGTATTGTGTGTATGTGATTATAATAAATAAATAAATATATATATATATATATATATATATATATATATATATATATATATATATATATATATATATATATGCATCCCAGGTGGTGTGTGTGTGTGTGTTTATGTATGTATGTATGTGTATGTGTGTATATATATATATATATATATATATATATATATATATATACACACACACTTGTGTAGGCTCTTGATGTATTTCCAGTTACTGTACTGTGTACCCTGCACAGTTGGACCTACAGAATAGCTACCCAAAGCCAGGTGCTTGTGTAGGCGATTGACGTATTTCCAGTTACTGTACTGTGTACCCTGCACAGTTACACCTACAGTATGGCTACCTGAAGCCAGGTGCTTTTGTAGGCTCTTGATGTATTTCCAGTTACTGCACTGTGTACACTGCACAGCGATACTGTAGGTGCAGCTGTGTACCCTGCACAGTTGCACCTACAGTATCGCTACCTGAAGCCAGGTGCTTGTGTAGGCGCTTGACATATTTCCAGTTACTGTACTGTGTACCCTGCACAGTTGGACCTACAGAATAGCTATCCAAAGTCAGGTGCTTGTGTAGGCTCTTGAAATATCTCCAGTCACCGTACTGTGTACCCTGCGCAGTTGCACCTACAGTATAACTACCTGAAGCCAGGTGCTTGTGTAGGCGCTTGACATATTTCCAGTTACTGTACTGTGTACCCTGCACAGTCTCACCTACAGTATAGCTACCTGAAGACAAGAACAGGTGTTTTCATACTAATACTACAGGCAGGTAGTTAATTCTGCTAGCTGCAGTATATATATACATCCCAGCTTTGTGCAGCTACATCTCACTGCAGGCCAATAGTATGTCTGGAAGGCCAACAAGGAGAGGCAGGCAGTCACAAGCCACTAAAAGAGGGCAAGCAGGCTCTGTGTCTAGGGGCAACAGTGCTGGTCATGGACACGGTGCATCCTCATCAGCACATGGCCATGGGACGCGCTTGGCCTTTTTTTCGGCAGCTGGCCATGTTAAGCCGCAACATGCCAAACACTTGGCCGAGTGGATGATCAAGCCGTCCTCCTCCTCCTCATCCTCTCTCACCCAGGCTCAGGGTACTTTGTCTGGCAAAGCAGCTGCCAACGCTGCCTCTTCCCTCGGCTCAATGCCATCAGTGACTCCTTCTTTAGCCCCACCATGTCCTCCTGAGGAGTCCGCCGAACTGTTTGACCACAGTGTTGAGTACATGCTCCAGGAGAATGCCCAGCATTTTGAAGGCTCCGATGATGATACTCAGCTAGAGGAAGGCAGTACCGTGAGCCCAGAGAGAGGGGGTCCCCAAGAAGGACAGCAATCTGGCAGTCATGCTCTCCCTGCTGCAGCATACTGCCAGGTTTGCTCCAGTGATGAGGAGGGAGGGGATAATGAGGTCACTGACTCCATGTGGGTGCCTGATAGGAGAGAGGAGGAGGAGGAGGCACATCACCAATGAGGCAGTATGCCCTCCAGGGGCCAGCCTAAGGGCAGCACACTGACTGCATCACACCGCAGAGCTCCGCATGTGCAGGGCGCTGCTGTCTCTGCGCGTTATTCCAAAAGTTCTTTGGTGTGGGTCTTTTTTGAGACAAGTGCATCAGATTGCACTGCTGCTATTTGCAACATATGTCTCAAGCGTATCTCACGTGGCCAGAACATCTCCCATTTGGGCACCACATGCTTGACCAGACATATGTTGACCTGCCATGCAGTTCATTGGCAATAGGGATGAGCTTCGAGTTTGAGTCGAACTCATGTTCGACTCGAACATTGGCTGTTCGCAAGTTCACCGAACAGCGAATAATTTGGGGTGTTCGCGGCAAATTCGAATGCCGCAGAACACCCTTTAAAAGTCTATGGGAGAAATCAAAAGTGCTAATTTTAAAGGCTTATATGCAAGTTATTGTCATAAAAAGTGTTTGGGGACCCGGGTCCTGCCCCAGGGGACATGGATCAATGCAAAAAAAAGTTTTAAAAATGGCCGTTTTTTCAGGAGCAGTGATTTTAATAATGCTTAAAGTCAAACAATAAAAGTGTAATATCCCTTTAAATTTCGTACCTGGGGGGTGTCTATAGTATGCCTGTAAAGGGGCGCATGTTTCCCGTGTTTAGAACAGTCTGACAGCAAAATGACATTTCGAAAGAAAAAAAAACATTTAAAACTACCCGCGGCTATTGCATTGCCAACAATACACATAGAAGTTCATTGATAAAAAATGGCATGGGGGGGCGTGGCCTGGACGGGAACCGAGATGGCTGCTTAAACAGGAGGCTCCCGCACTCGGAGGACGACAAACGCCTTATTTTGGGCTTTATAATCACTTACCCTTGATGGGATAGCCCAACAGAAGCACCTCGATACCCCGTGCACAAAAAGATCCAGGCACATAGATCAGCGGTAACATCCCAGAGATATTCCGGACCAGACAAGCGGCGCAACTCGAGGCTTCACAGGCCGCGCAGGCCTCACACACTTCACAGGCCTCATCCCCGGACTCAATTAGGAGCAACACGGATTCGACTATGGACGAAGACGGCCCCGGAGCTCCTCTCCCAAGCTTACTTGACCTGCAAAGAGACCTCCAAAGGGTCGCCCTAGACATCAAACATACCATGATGTCGGCGATTTCAGATCTCAAGGCGGACATTCACTCCATGAACGATCGAATCGCAGAAGTGGAGGAAAACGCTCGTACACAAGCTACCGCTATCAGGCAAGTACAGAAAACGTATGATTCACATTTGCCACATTTATTTGAGCTCCATAGACAAGTGGAGGACCTGGACAATAGGGGACGCAGGCATAACGTGAGAGTGAGGGGGGTTCCGGAAGGAGTCGACCAGGCCGCACTACAACACACAGTCTGTTCCATCTTTAATGATTTATTGGGCCGACCAGCAGACTCCCCCATAGAAATGGAACGCATACACCGCGCATTAAGACCCCCTCCCCGCGATAATAAACCACCCAGGGACATTGTCTGTTGCATTGTCAACTTCCCATTGAAAGAGGAGATTCTTAAAAAAGCAAGAGATAGAGGCCGCATATTACTCAATGGTACTGAAGTGAAATTGTTTCAGGACTTATCTCAAATCACTTTACAGAACAGATGCACCCTGCGCCCCCTGCTGGAAGTTCTTCGCTCGCACAACATCCAATATACATGGAAATTTCCGTTCTGCCTGTCGGCATCCACTAGGGGTCGCACAGCTTTTCTTAGAACCCTGGAAGATCTACCCGCCTTCTGCGAACAAATGGACATTCCTCAGATGGACATACCTGAGTGGCATGCTTTCTACTTCCCTACGGATTCATGGAAGCCAGCCTCATACAACTCATCTCCCAAGGCCCAAAGACAACGCTCCAGACGCCGCAGACTGGACCCTACATCACCTGGAGATCGCCAATCCCGCCAAGACCTCCCAGCCCGCAGTCCAGGCCTGGCAGACACTCCTCGTCGGAACTACTAGAAGACACCACCCTCATTTGTACTGACCATACTGTTTGTACACAGTGAATCTAACTTTTCCTCCCTTCTAACACGCTACCTATCCCCCTCCCCCGGTTATCTTTTTGTTTTCTTCCTCCCTATGTTTTTCTCCCCCCTTTCGTTTAGCTGAAGGAGCAACACCAGTCTCTTCAAGGACTAGTACTGAAAACTCTTCGCTTAGATAAGAGACGCATATACATAACCCTGGCAGACGTACCACCACCTCATCTGGACTTGTGAGTAACGCCTCAGCCAGATGTGACCGATCTGTTATCCTTTTCAGTCACATCCCTAACACTAATGCCAGGTTTACACTTACCTTGGTTATAACACCAGCTATCCAAACGGGCCGTTCCCTCTTGCTTGAAGCAAAGGGCTTTATTTCTATTCTTAGTTATGTTACGCTTGTTTTGCTTGTTTTAAATGGTTAAGACTGTTCTTGTAAGACAAAATGGTGGGAGCCTGGATCCTTAAACTCATTGTTCTTACTCAACACAGTGTATGGGCGACCTATATTCGCCAGACTTGCAGTTAACTCTCCCTTCCAATGGTATCTCATACCTCACCCATGACCTATGCACCTGTATTAAGCTCTGTGCAACCTTACGTGACCACTAGCATGTAAGGAAATGATGCCAATCCATCCCATTGATAGTAAATCCCTACCAACACGATCGCCCCTTTAAACTCTGCATCACCCAAACATCTTATTATACTTGAAGCGGGGATCCAGACTCCCACACTAGCAGGCATGTCCCTAAAAAGAGGGAGCAGAAAATTCAAATGTAGAGAAATCCTCTCTCCCCTTCTTTACCCTAATACCTTACGTATATCCTTCCTCTCTGTTCTTCCTCTTTTCCCTCTCCCCCCTCTGTTTTTCCCTATCCCCACAGTCTCCCCTTCTAAATCTTTCTATTACTCCCATTTCACCCAACGTATATTCCCCTCCTATCCATACCCATACATAACCTCTCCGCAATATCAGACTGTGACAACACGACACAGTCTAGGACATAATAGAGACAGATTTTCCCGTTTTAGCTCCACACAAGTCTCATACTCTTACTTACTATGTGACTGATCCTGGTGTAAATGGACCACACAAAGTACTCCTGATTCCTATAATACTTGTATTCAGAAAATGTCTCGTAATAAAGTATTTAGCGGGTTCTTCTTTTATACATTCTTATTATCCTACCATACGCTTGTATTCCCATGACGTCAATGACATCAACACTTATTGTATCACTATTGTATAAAATGTCATGGAGCATCTGTCAAAATCTGTTCAACTGCCTACACATGTAATTGTGATTATTTCTCAATAAAATCTTTTTTGTGGAAAAAAAAATAAATAAAACGGCATGGGAAACCCCGAACCAAAATTTAAAAAAAAAATGACGTGGGAGTCCCCCTAAATTCCATACCAGGCCCTTCAGGTCTGGTATGCTTATTAAGGGGAACCCCGGCCAAAATTTAAAAAAAAACGACGTAGGGTACCCCCTAAATTCCATACCAGACCCTTATCCGAGCACGCAACCTGGCAGGCCGCAGGAAAAGAGGGGGGGGACGAGAGTGCGGCCCCCCTCCTGAACCGTACCAGGCCACATGCCCTCAACATTGGGAGGGTGCTTTGGGGTAGCCCCCCAAAACACCTTGTCCCCATGTTGATGAGGACAAGGGCCTCATTCCCACAACCCTGGCCGGTGGTTGTGGGGGTTTGCGGGCGGTTTGCGGACCCCCAGATCCCGCCCCCCCCTGTGTGAAATGGTAAGGGGGTACTTACACCTACCATTTCACTCAAAAACTGTCAAAAATGTTAAAAATGACAAGAGACAGTTTTTGACAATTCTTTTATTTAAATGCTTCTTCTTTCTTCTATCTTCCTTCATCTTCTTCTTCTTCTGGTTCTTCTGGCTCTTCTGGTTCTTCCTCCAGCGTTCTCGTCCAGCATCTCCTCCGCTGCGTCTTCTATCTTCTTCTCCTCGGGCCGCTCCGCACCCATGGCATGGGGGGAGGCTCCCGATCTTCTCTTCATCTTCTTCTTCAACCGCTTCTCTTCTTCCTTCTTCTCTTCTTCTCTTCTTCTCTTCTTAATTTTCTTCTCTGGGCCGCTCCGCATCCATGCTGGCATGGAGGGAGGCTCCCGCTGTGTGACGGCGACTCCTCGTCTGACGGTTCTTAAATAATGGGGGGCGGGGCCACCCCCCTCTGACGCACGGTGACTTGACGGGACTTCCCTGTGACATCACGGGGAATGCCACAGGGAAGTCCTGTCATGTCCCATGCGTCAGAGAGGGCGGGGTCACTGGGTGGCCCCGCCCCCCATTATTTAAGAACCGTCAGACGAGGAGTCGCCATCACACAGCGGGAGCCTCCCTCCATGCCAGCATGGGTGCGGAGCGGCCCGGAGAAGAAAATGAAGAAGAGAAGAAGAGAAGAAGGAAGAAGAGTAGGGTTCCCAGCGTGAAGCCAAAAGACTACACTGCCGGGTTTCCTAACTCGCAATGGAGGCGGATTTAACCCAACAGCTGATGGAAACATCAGCTGCGGTGCAGACATCGCTGGACTCCAGGACAGGCAAGTGTCCAATTATTAAAAGTCAGCAGCTGCAGTATGTGTGCAGTATGTGTGCAGTATGTGTGCAGTATGTGCAGCTGCTGGCTTTTACTTTTTGCAGCCAAAAAAGCAAGCCAAGCAGACTTGTAAAGAGGCTTCAATATGGAACTCACAGAGGCATAGATATAAAGTTTATTCATAGAAAAGAGACACAATTCCAATAATGTATGGCTATTAGCCACAATAACACTTTTATTGTGACAACGTTGTCATGATTTTTTAATATTGGTGAAGGTTTTACTGTTATTGTGGCTAATAGTCATACATTATTGGAATTGTGTCTCCTTTCTATGAATAAACTTTATATCTATGCCGCTGTGAGTACTATATTGAGGCCTCCTTTACAAGCCTGCTTGACTTGTTTTCTTTTCTTTGCATATTCTATTTGGCTTTGGGAACCCCAAACTACTAAGTTTAGTCGGTAAAATAAATCCCATCTAAACTTTCAGTGTTGATATTTTCCCTATTTTATCATGTAATTTTTAAAGGTTAAGTTCACCTTTTCTAGAGAATAGTCTATGCTGTCATGGGCTCCAGTACATATTAAAAAGCCTTGCAGCTTTGTAAAACATTTATTATAATTATTGTCCTTCCTGTAGGCCATTTGGATCCCTCCAGAAACCGAGCTGAATACCTTCCAGTTAGTAAACCCCATGTCCTGGCTTGTTGCTGGGATGCAAAAACTGTTGGATTTGCTCCTTTAATGCTATTATGCTAATAATTTTCACATCCTAACATAGCAGGATGTGGGGGTTACTAACAGAGTTTTCAGTGAAACCTCTGGGGGGACCCCAATGGCTTATAGACATGACAATAAAGTTCATGAACATTTTATAAAGGTGCACAGTTTTATAATAACTACTGGGATCCCATGACTGCATAGACTATTTTCTGGAAAAGGGGAACTTAGTCCACTACAGAGAAATGGGGGGGGGGGGGTAATGTGGTCACATGGTTTACAGTCCACATAAAAGCCATTAGTAGAAATGATACATTCCAAACTGATAAGGAAGATTTGTATGGTAATATATACAAGATCAAATCTACCAAAGAGAAAGAGAGATCAATAATAGTGGAGAGGAGTGCTATAAATATGTACTGTGTTTATCACTGATAATGGAGTTACATTTGGGATAATTAGTATCAATCATTATTTTATCACATTGTTGTCTGTAAACACAAAGTCCTGTTACCTGTCTGTGTGATCTCATCCAGAACGGCCAATAAATTAGGATGAGGATGATCTTCCTGTAGTGCATAGAGACATTTCCAGAGTCCAATCACAGCTTTTCTTCCCTGATCCCGAATATCTTGTAACAAGGTGTGAGAGAAGGAAGACGGGTCTTTTTCCATTGATCGGTATTTCTGGAAAATAGATCTTATTATTGTTCCATATCTGCAGGTAAAATGGTACTTCAATTTTTTTAGTTAAATACATAAAAATCATTCTGGGTGCTTTGAACACTCCATTCAGAAAAGAAAACATTGTCACCAGGAAGTTATACTGAGTGCTGCTGACACATGCCTGAACTCTGCCTGACTTTTGTGTGCTTTTTGCTTTTAGTAATAGGTCACTACCAGAGCTGCAGGCAAGAGAGAGACAACAGATCTGATTTGTACTATTAACCATGGCTTCAATCTTTACAACTTTGGCATCCAGTGGAGACACTCCCACTGTCAGCCTGATCTAAAATATCAGTTGGTGTGCTGGGGATGATAGGAATTTAAAATAAAAGAGATTAGTGGAATTTCACACAAGACATTTAAAAAAAATGACTGATTGTTTTTCAATAATGGTCTAATGAGAACTTTTACGGTTTATGCTCTTCTTGAAGAATATTACTCTGAAGTACAGACTATGAAGCACATGATTAGTTTCCTCCAGTGGCTCTTCAGATGTCTCATTTTTTCACTTTTATACTGCAACTCTAATTCATGTTACTGCTGTTCACTTCTCTGAGACCCCCCTGTACATCAGAACTATACCTCTCCAATCTGTAGGTAGGGTGAGCTTTGTTGACTGGAGAGTTCTAGATATGACTCAGCATAGGCTATGCCTGACCTCTGCGGACATACCACTGCTTCCACACAGATTGCAGGGGTACTTGTCTGCAAAGAAAGGTTGTTGTAGAGGGACTACATCTGTAGTATAAAAAAATATGAACATTAAGGCTGTGCATACTTATTTTATTTATTTACAGCATTTAATAGGATGGTCCACCTCTAAAGGCAAAGGCATAATGAAATACTTACCTTAGAATGAGGCATCGGCAGCTAATCCCAGTCACCCAGTCACAGTGCCGCTGCAAACCTCGGTGTGTCTTCTGGGTTCGCAGCTCCAGCGCTGTGAGTGCCGGGAGCCACAATGTCGTCACTCACGCACATCCACGTGAGAGACTTCTTTTTGGCAAGGTATGGCAGCGTCCGCCAGACCTTCACAGCACATGCGCCACTGACACCAGCGGCTGCATGCAAAGTGAATATCTCCTAAACCGTACAGATATTATTTTTTTAACAATCAAAAGGTGCTTTATTGTTGTCTTATCGGGTAAACAAAACATACAGATTGACATAAAACAAAACAGAGATTGTTGATCATAGACAGTAGCAGAAAAAACAAAAGGGTATTTCCAGTAACATATATGTAGCGCACTACCCCCTTGGGGGCTACTAAGTTTTAGTTCTTTACCTTTGCCAATCGCTCCACTTCCAATCTCCCATGCACCCACATAACACCAAATAGTCAAAGTTACACTTTAAGTTTCTTTATTTGGGATTAAATACATGGGATCTCCAATGAAGTATATGAGATGTCCCATGAGGCCTCGTATCGTTGCCGGGCAGTTGTTTTAATACTTTCTTGGTTCCTTTCCTTTTTTATGTAATGCAGCACTCCCTGAATCCCACAGGTGAACATCACTCTGAATAATGTCTCCTGTAATGATTTCCCACTGCAGCTTATTGCTTCTTCTTTAAGATATCTGTCTGAGGATTTACTACTCTGAATAGCTCCTCCGCTTAACTCAATATGCTTCCTTCGGGGTACCGGTTCTTTAAGGTCAACACCTACACCACTTTCCTTATGACCCGCATACCAACATCCTTTAGGTACTTGAACATATTAGAAATTGTGGTCCTTGAATTTGCAATGTAAGTTACTCTCTCGGCTCCTCTGGGTTTGCACTCCCTTTGCTCTCTCTCTGCCAATCAACAGTCCATGTTCTACTCACAGAAAGTCGATCACCCAGGTTTCCATCTGCCACTTTGCTCCTACGTCCTCCTTTTCTTGATTGACACCTCCCTGCATGGGAGCATCCGGTGGTTCCTTGTTGACTACATGCTGACTCCTTATCCAGGGCCTAGGCTCTCGGTCCCCCTGGATCCTCTTCTGGCACCAGGGCTCCAGGATCTCTGAACTCCAGAGCCGCTGGGCCTAACTTGTGGACTCTGAATCCTGAACTGAATCTGCGAACCCCTCCCAGAGCATGTGACCCCCTTTTATGTGAGACCTCCCCTTGACCAAAAAGATTAACCATTGGTCAATCCTCTCACATGGGTTTCCTGCCACTCAGGTCTCAGCCCATTCTCTCTCTCCAGCAAAGTCCACCGTCAAGCAAAGAAGGTTTTTCCTGAGCCCAAACGTAGGCAGCCACACCCCCTTCTATTCGGACACTTCCAACCCTGAATTACCATCCTGGCCTAGCAAAGAACACAGGCCTAGACAATTTTACCTGTCTCTATATCCTACTCTATCAAAAAAATACCATAAAGCACCTACCTAACGGTAGAGGGCGCTACATATATAACATACAGAATGCACTGTAACAAAAAGTGAACATATGGCTTGGACATGTAAAGGAAAATTGCAGACAGAAAGGACAGTGCAAGCATGCAGTTTAGGTAGAGGTCCATGGAGCCCATACCTTGTCATATTTCCACTGACACCCTATATTTATATATGTAATTCTGTACATAGGCAAGGCAGCATCAATCAGTGCTTCCCAGGAGGAGAGGGATAGGGGGAGCTGGTGAGATCCATTTTAGGAAAATCTTTGTTTTGGCATAGAATAGGAGGTAGGAGATCAGTAGCTTTTGGTGATGAGCCCGCTGTGCATCATTGTGCACCTCCAGCAGTGCTAATTCTGGGACCACCGGAAGGGACAGCTGTAACCTAAGATTAATTTCACCAAACACTGCTGACCAATAAGATGATGTAACCAGGCAATCCCAGAACATATAGAGAAAAGTCCCCACCCGTGTTTTACATCTAGGGCAGTTGGGGTCCTGGTCTGGGAAAATGTGGTGCAATCTCTGAGGTGTATAATAGATCCTGTGGAGGAATTTTACCTGGATGAGCTTATCCCTAGAAGAGATGACCAATCTAGGACCCTGATCCAGACAGTAGTACTCCCAGCTCTCTTGTCTAAGGATGGTATGTCCCCATGCCAGACATCCCACAACCCATCCATTTTAGGGGTGCCAGTGCCCAGGAGTGCAGCGTATAAAGTCAAGAGAGGCTTGTCTAGTTTACCAGGAGATAGCAGTTCATCAATAGGATCTGCCTGGAGGAGAGGCACCTGAGGAAATTGTGTCCTAGCGGCATACTGTAAGTATCCAAACCGCATCCACTTGGGTAACTTAAATTTAAGAGAGAGGTCAGAAATTGAAAGTAAAGCACCATGAGGCATAACATCACCCACAGTGGCAATGTCATATCTAGCCCACACTTGTGGGTCTGGCAGAGTGCAAAACTGTGGCAGACTGGAGTTTCCCCACAGGGGATGGGCTGGAGACCATTGGTTAGGGCGTATAAACCGCCACCACCCACATAGCCTGTGTTGGACCTGGAACCCCTTGATAAGGCCTCGGGCCTCTGTAGATAGAGTAACATAGATTAGCCAAGGACCCCAACCAACTCACTTCCAGGCAGGTAGCAGCATTTGATTTGGAGCCCTCAAACCACCACTGGACCATCACCAGCATTGCAGCCCAGTAGTAGATCTGAAAATTGGGCAAGGCCAAGATGGGCCAGAAGCCACAGGGTGGAGCGTGCCAGTCGAGGAGTCATTCCATGCCACAGAAAGGACCCCACACATTTATAAAAATCTTTAAATAAGGAAACAGGGACCCATGTTGGACAATTTCTGAAGTAGTAATTGAACTTAGGCAACATCACCATTTTAAAGGAGATTTATCTGCCCCAACAGATTAAGGGGTGGTTAGTCCAGGAGGAACATTTCCTCCTCAAGGTGGCCATCAGGGGGAGAAGGTTCTCCTCCAGGGAGTTAGTTGGATTTTTTGTCACAATAACACCAAGGTAATAGAATTTGTCTACCCAGCGTAGAGGGCAGGGGGCGGCAGGTTTGACAGAATTATCATCAATGGAGAACAGAACCGATTTGGACCAGTTTTTGGTAACTTCTCAGGCATAAAAACTATCAAAAATCCACAAAGCAGCAAAACAGTGAGGGTCCAGCATCATTTAGATATATCAATGCATCATCCGCATTCAGGGACATATAAATGATAAAGTGCACACATGTACAACAATACAAACTGTGAAATATAATCAAATGTGCAAACTCTATAATCCATAAACATACATGTGCAAAAGATAAAAGAGTGAACAATACACTGCGGTGTGTGCCGTACACACAGCGCATAAGCCGCAATATAGACGTGCCAGCAAAAACTGTATATATGTCACAAATAAAAGTTAATATCATTCCTTGATGTGCAAAATAATAGTGACTCATTCCAATATTGCAGGTTTTGCAGTGGGGTGCTCAGGTGAAACAAAGGGGGGGTTGGTGGCTTCTTCTTCGTGCATAGAAACACACACTAGTAAGCAGTGGCCCCTTACCTTAAGGTAATGAAGTAACAGCAAAAAATGGGTAATGGTGATGGCTGAAAATAGGGAGTGGTGCTGTGTTCTAAAGAGGGAGTATTGATATACAATTATCCTACTTTCTAAAGTGACAAGTGCATCAGTGCAACGATTCAATCCCCTCACGAGTGTAAATTAGCAGTGTAATAATAAATTAGTAAAACATTGATACAATAGTGTATACTATGAATGTAAAGTGATAAGTGTTAATTGGTGCAGAAAATATTGTAGACTGTATATAAATACGTTGATACAGTCATGATCCCATATATTGGACAAAAAAAAGAAAAAATCATATAATATAGATACTGATTGCTTTGTGGTGATCCGTCTTATTTAAAATCAACCCACTGTATAAGAATCCAAAGTGACAAGTGCAAAATTATGCTAAATAAATAATGTGGTGTTCAAACCACTGTGCAGTGGTGTGCAAAAATCCTAAACAGACTAAAAATCTATATAATATATTCTTGAAATAAATCCTCAGCTGACTATATATCAAGAAAAAGTCCCATATGATGTGCAACAGAAAATGTTCATAAGATGATATAACGTGTCTTCAAACAGAATTCCTTCTTTGTAATAGAAAAAACATGCAGTAATTCTTAACACTCTCCCCCTGATGTGATTGCACTCACCGGAGCGCTCTCCCCCTGCAGGGGTATGAGCATGAGATGTTACTTCCCAGATACCGATATCCTTCCGATTCCTCAGGTGCCAATATCCTTCCAATTCCTCAGGTGCCGATATCCTTCCGATTCCAAATAGCCCAATCTAGGTCATCCGCTCGCAGGGGGGGGGGGGGGAGGACTCGCTGTCCCCTATTTCAGTCCAGTTCTCGGCCGGACATCCACTTTAGTGTGTTATATAGGAAATAGAAATAATCCACATAGCGTAACTCCGCTTTGATTATTTTATTTGTAAATAGTGATAAAAAGTCCAAGCAGTACGACTGAATAACCAATAAAACTCAAAAGCTGATATCTAAAAATAGGAGAGGGAGCACACAGGCTCTCTTC
Source organism: Aquarana catesbeiana (assembly GCF_042186555.1). Classification (NCBI taxonomy): domain Eukaryota; kingdom Metazoa; phylum Chordata; class Amphibia; order Anura; family Ranidae; genus Aquarana; species Aquarana catesbeiana. Next base: position 208,550,955 of record NC_133336.1, read on the forward strand.
CTCTCCACGCGATCTGGGAAAGCAGTGCTGCCTAGGACTGCCGCTTGCCTTCCACCGGTCGAGTAACCAAAACCACGATCTCAGGATGTGATGTTGTGCGTGCCAAGATAGTCCCATCTTACGCCTTTCGCCATACGGATGTCATCGGTGGCGCCTCCGATGACGTCCGTATGACGAAACGCGTAAGGCGGGACTATCTTGGCATGCACAACGTCACATCCTGAGATAACACCACGTTATTTATTTAGCACAATTTTGCACTTGTCACTTTGGATTCTTATACAGTAGAATGATTTTATATACGACAGATCACCACAAAGCAATCAGTGTCTATATTATATGATTTTTTCTGTTTTTTTCAATATATGGGATCATGACTGTATCAACGTATTTATATACAGTCTACAATATTTTCTGCACCAATTAACACTTATCGCTTTACATTCATAGTATACACTATTGTATCGATGTTTTACTAATTTATTATTACACTACTAATTCACATTAATGAGGGGATTGAATCGTTGCACTGATGCACTTGTCACTTTAGAAAGTAGGATATTTGTATATCGATACTCCCTCTTTAGAACACGGCGCCACTCCCTATTTTCTGTTCTCATTCCCCTGGGGTTACACCGAGGTGTTCCCTACTTGCATAGGGGGGGCAGCAGTCGTTCAAACACCCTGAAGCGTGGTTCTACTCATAAATAAATGGGAATGGCTGTCTCTTCTTATGGTCCTGGGTCAGGATGTATTCTCCAGGGACCCTAGTCCCTCAATAGTTATCGGGGGAATGAGACAAGCAAAGGAAATACCAGATAGTGTAATACTGTTTAAAGTCTCAAAGTTTTATTCAAACATTAAATGGGTACTCACATCAGAAGCAGAATAAAAATAATGTGTCTCCAACGAGCGGCGAGCTCATAAGCCAATGTCAGTAACGAGTGCCTGTCCCGTCCCTACACGTGACATCACACAACACGTGACTTCATCAGGGTTTCTATGGACAAACAAGAAGCCACCAACCCCCCCTTTGTTTCACCTGAGCACCCCACTGCGATACCTGCAATATTGGAATGAGTCACTATTTTGCACATCAAGGAATGATATGAACTTTTATTTGTGACATATATACAGTTTTTGCTGGCACGTCTATATTGCGGCTTATGCGCTGTGTGTACGGCACACACCGCAGTGTATTGTTCACTCTTTTATCTTTTGTACATGTATGTTTATGGATTATAGAGTTTGCACATGTGATTATATTTCACAGTTTGTATTGTTGCATATATATTTTGTGCATGTTTAATTGCTTGTAATGTTATCCTTGCACTGTGCACTTTATCATTTATATGTATTTATCATGCCATACCACTACCTTTTATGTAATGATTTACGGCCAGTTCTAGGACTGACCCACTTGTAATGTGAGAGCTCCACTTACTTATTTGCAGTCTCTCACTACCCGTAGCAATATATTATTTATTCTGGGACTGTCCGAACTTTACTATTTATCTTTTATTGGGTTAGCGCAGCACCACCTCCCTTACTACACCTTTTTGATTATTTGGGTTGAGGCATACCCTTTCCGGTGCAGGCAGCTTTTCCATTTTGTTCTATTCTCCTTACATGATAGCGCAGGAATAATCATTCATCATTTTCGCATACAGGGACAGCCTCTCTTCCAGCTTTCCCAGCCGAAGGCCCAGGACATCCGGTGCCTCCCTGATCAAAATGGCCAGGGATTCCAGAGCTAGAGCAGACAAACTGGGGAGAGAGAAATATATTCCCCCTAGCCCAGGATTTAAAGGAGTCCCACAGCACAGGTGGAGAGGTAGCGTCCTGGTTATCTGTCCAGTAGTTACAAATAGAAGCAGTTAGCGGTTCCTGTAGGCGCTCATCATTCGCCCAAAATCTGGATAGTCTCCAAAGTCGGGATTCAGGGGGGTGGTCAGGGCAAGGGAGAGACACAGGGGGGCATGATCAGAGATACCCTTGGGAAGCACAGACATACCCCAGACAAAACCTGGTCTATTCTAGACAGGATCTTATACTGTGCGTGGCAGAGTGGCAAGTGAATTCTCTCAAATTTGGGTGCATGTGTCTCCATACATCCATGAGGGCAAAAGGTATCAGCCCACTGCCGAAGGTCAGGAGAGTCATGAGCCGAAGTATGCAATCTATCCATAGCAGATGAAGGGACCATATTGAAATTACCCATAAGATATACCGCATCAGTATCAAACTGTATCACAAGTTGCATAATAAGCTGTAGAACCTGAACTGAGGCCGGAGGTGGAACATAGATCCCCACTGGCACCACAGTCTTGTCATGTATATGGGCATGCATAATTACATATCTACCAGCCGTGTTGACTTCAATAAGCCTAAATGGCAATGTTTTTCTAACCAGGATGCTGACCCCGTGAGCATAGGTGGAGTATGTGGTGTGGTAGTGGAGGCCCACCCATCATTTTTGTAAGGCAGATCATTTTAGATCCCTGGAGATGTGTCTCCTGGAGGATAAAAATACGTGGGTTATGCTTTTGGAGGGACTGGAACACCAGGGACCATTTAACAGCGGAGTTCAGGCCCCGGACAGTCCAGGAAATCACAGTGAATTGAGACTTCGGAAGTGTGGAAAGATAAAACAGGGTGAAACACCAGCTCACAAGGGCAGCAGCCCAGTCACTGAATTATGAGAGGCAAATATATAGCACACATTGCACAGCATTACATACCCAAAGCCAAGAGGCATTCTAATGTCAGTTCCATATACATAAAAACAGAATGAAGCACCTTTTAAAAACAGAAAACAAAAAAGACCCAGAACAAAAACATTCCAACCCTCCCCCTCTCTGCATCCCCCACCCCAACCAAGGAATGCTTGTACCCTTAAATATATTACACCCAATGAGAGGAGGCATGGACCAGTGGGTGTAGTCTCACAGTGGAGTTAGTCTGTCAACTTGGAGGAAATGATAACTCCACTGTAGAAGGTTCGTAGCAATAAGAAAATACAATGAAGGGCTTCTCCTGCATTTATAAGGAGAAGAAAAGATAAAAGAGCAAAACAAAATAGAAAAAATGAAACCGTTGATGGGAAAGTTTCATCCAGGAGAACAAGATACCTTCTGAGGAAATAGGAAGTATGGATGTGCAGCCAGAATAAGTGTCCCAATTCTAAACAAAGTGTCAGAAACCATTAATCAGACCAAGACAGAAGTACAGTTAAATCACACTTGTTTAATAATAATAATAAAAGTAAATAGAACAAATGTAGTCAAAGTTCGCTAACCGGAAAGGATAGTCAGAGAAGCCAGGAAGTCAGGAAGCCAGGGATCAGTGTAGTGGAACAGCAAGCAGGATCCTGAACCAGAAGGGATGTCAGCCAAGCAAATCTTTAACAGGCACACAGGAGAGAGTCTCTGTGATGTTGACCAGGCGAAGGCAGAGAATATCTGGGCTGATGGCTTAAGTAAGCAGGACTGACGAGCAGGATATAATCAACAGGTGAGTCACTGTGGAAGGCCTCACTGTACCTCCTGGCTGCTTGGTAGTCATAGATGTTGAAACCTTATATTCATCAATCCCACATGAACTGGGTATGGAGATTATTGCAAAATTCCTGAATAAAAGAGGACCCAATTTTGCAAGCCTTAATAGCTTTGTACTACAGCTACTCTCCCACATCCTTACAAAGAATGTCTTTTCCTTTGACGGATCCCACTTCCTCCAGGTACAGGGGGTCGCTATGGGCACCTATTGTGTGCCCTCATATGCGAACCTGTACCTTGTGGGGTGGGAACGAGACCTATTTGCTGGTGATGGGCACTCAGACCTTTTTTCCTATGTGCTGCGGTGGTTCCGCTACATAGATGACATTTTGTTACTGTGGGCGTGACCAACAACAGCATTTAATGAATTTATGGCCTTTCTAAGTCACAATGACTATAATTTGAAATTCACTATGCAATCTAGTCTTACCACTATTGCATTTTTTGATATCACTATTAACATCACTATGGATGGCCTGATCAGTAAATTATATAGAAAACCCACTGCGGGTAACACAATTTTACACGCGCTAAATGCACACCCCCAGCCCCCATTCAAGGTATTCCCTTTGGCCAATACTTGCACCTTAAACGCAACTGCTCGAGTGATCTTGATTTAAAACAGGAGGCAGACAGTCTATACGAACGGCTCTTGGCCATAGAATACAGCAAAACCAGCCTTAAAAAGGCTTTTAAAAAGGCTGTAGCTAAACCTAGGAATACCATTCTCTTTCCAAAACCCACACAAATAGATTCCAATGTAACAAGGTTCATAACCACTTACTCTGACCAACATCATATAATACGGTCGGTAATTCAAAGACACTGGCACATTCCGCTGGCAGATCCTATCCTAGCCAAATATATAGGACCAAAACCTGAAATCACCTATCAATGAGCAGGATCTGTCAAAGTTCGGTTGGTACGTAGCAATTATTGCAAAACCAATAATGTAACCCAAGATCCACCTGGTTTATTTCATGCGGGTTGTGTGATTTCTGTGACTTATTATTGGTGGGACCCTCTGTTCCCCACCCAAATGGCCGTACCCATGTTTTACGACACCACATCACTTACCAAAACTAAAGAAGAGATTTATATTATTTTCTGCAAATGTGGAGCTTTCTACGTTGGCAAAACCATCAGGCCATTTTGGAGGAGGATCAAAGACCACGTTTACTATGCTACTAGTGGTCTTCTTAACACCACTATGGGCTATCATATAGCCTTTAAACATAAATACAACCCCATGGTGTTTAAATTCGCTGCTCTTGATGTCATTCATGAAGACCCCCAAGGAGGTAATTTTGATAAAAGAGTACTCCAACGAGAAACTCAATAGATACATAGATTACGGGCCACTATGCATCCAGGTTTGAATGACACAATAAGTTTTAGACCTTTTCTGTAATATTAGATCATTAATATGTAGTTCATTTCTACAGATTGGATATGTCCGTGACATGCCTTTCCCCTCCTTTTTGTTTCCCCATGACATTGCGTTTCATCCGACAATTTTTTTGTATAGTATATACAACATATATATACGACAGTATATACATAGTCAACAAATAAAAGCACCCTACAAATGGGCTATTGGGGTACCAGATGATATATAGTTAGTATGGATACTTTTTTATGTGTACTCTTAGCCATTTTGTAAACAATGGTAATATATTTTGTAATTGATTTGTATCTGTATCTGTTCATATGTATATCTGTTTTGTTTTTATTTAGCCTGTGTTGCCCACTCAGGGGACCCAAGGTAGACACAATGTGGTATCATTCCATATTAGGTGGCAATATTCAATTCATGAATTTTATGTCTCCCTGTATTTTTCCATAGAGGCATTCACAGCAGTGATATCCTCTATTTTTTTCCCACAGTTATTGCAAGTCCGCTCTGGTTAGTTACTTTGCTTCATGGGGACGCTCATGAATGCGGACCTATTGGAGTTCTATTTACCAGTTTGCCTACAAACCCCATAATTCACTCACTCACATTCACTCGTTGTCATTTATCCTGCATATGCACACAATGAGCGAAGATATGCTCACTGTGCCGCCTACGGTGTTTAAAGTATCTTTTTTCTGTTTGTGTGCAGTACCTGGTCTGCACATGCGCACAACAAGCGGAGTCCCGCTCGCTGCCTACAATACCCACAACCCCTGTCTTAGTACGCCTGACACGATTACATCACATGATGCTGTCTCGGCGATTTGCTGAGACACTGCCAGTTAATATAAATAACCCTCATTTCTACACGGGCTTTGTGTGCAGCACCCGGCTGTCTCCCAGGGGCACGTCTGCTTACCTTATCCTCCATTTAAGTGCTATCTACCACTCTCTTTGTGCGAGCAATTTGGCTGTTACCAACGGTTTCTATAATATATACAGTGGGGATGGAAAGTATTTAGACCCCCTTAAATTTTTCACTCTTTGTTATATTGCAGCCATTTGCTAAAATCATTTAAGTTCTTTTTTTCCTCATTAATGTATACACAGCCCCCCATATTGTACACACAGCACCCCATATTGACAGAAAAACACAGAATTGTTGACATGTTTGCAGATTTATTAAAAAAGAAAAACTGAAATGTCACATGGTCCTAAGTATTCAGACCCTTTGCTGTGACACTCATATATATAACTCAGGTGCTGTCCATTTCTTCTGATCATCCTTGAGATGGTTCTACACCTTCATTTGAGTCCAGCTGTGTTTGATTATAGTGATTGGACTTGATTAGGAAAGCCACACACCTGTCTATATAAGACCTTTCAGCTCACAGTGCATGTCAGAGCAAATGAGAATCATGAGGTCAAAGGAACTGCCTAAAGAGCTCAGAGAGAGAATTGTGGCAAGGAAAAGATCTGGCCAAGGTTATAAAAAATTTTCTGCTGCACTTAAGGTTCCTAAGAGCACAGTAGCCTCCATAATCCTTAAATGGAAGACGTTTGGGACAACCAGAACCCTTTCTAGAGCTGGCCGTCCGGCCAAACTGAGCTATCGGGGAGAAGAGCCTTGGTGAGAGAGGTAAAGAAGAACCGAAGATCACTATGTCTGAGCTCCAGAGATGCAGTCGGGAGAAAGTTATAGAAAGTCAACGATCACTGCAGCCCTCCACCAGTCGGGGCTTTATGGCAGAGTGGCCCGACGAAAGCCTCTCCTCAGTGCAAGACACATGAAAGCCCCCATGGAGTTTGCTAAAAAAGCAACAGAAGGACTCCAAGATGGTGAGAAATAAGTTTTTCTGGTCTGATGAGACCAAGATAGAACTTTTTGAACTTAATTCTAAGCGGTATGTGTGGAGAAAACCAGGCACTGCTCATTACCTGTCCAATACAGTCCCAACAGTGAAGCATGGTGGTGGCAGCATCATGCTGTGGGGGTGTTTTTCAGCTGGAAAAAAAAGAAAAAAGAAATAACCGTGCTAAATATTGATGAAATACGTGAAGTGATTTTGAAAACTTCCGTTAGAAAATACATATGTGTATGAAAAACATTAAAAAATAATAAATAAAAAATTAATGAAAAAAATGCATAAGTCCATACATATATCTATGAAACAAAAGTTACTGTCCATATGTAATGGATGGAAATCATATGTAAAGTGATTATCCAAAGTAAGTCCAAAGGAGACTCTTGAGTAAACACAACCAAACTCAGTGGTAAGGATGAAAGAGACCCTGCATACAGTGATCTGCCACCACACAAATATTGCGAATACCACAAGGCAAGCAAAAAACAGCCTGTGTCTCGTCCTGGTATTGAAAATCCAGATGGTGTGCTTAGACTGCATGCAGCATGGCTGGCAGGATATATTAAGGACTCCAGACTTCCATCTCACAGGCATGTAAATAAAAAGAAACTGGCCATAGTGTAATACTGGCAAAATGATTTCAATGAAAGAAGGTAGAAGACTTACATAAGTACATCAAAAACAGCAAAAGAGAAACCCTTGAGTGAACACATCCAAACTCAGCAATGAAAATGAGAGAGACACCACACTCAGTGATCCGCCACCATACAAATATTGCGCTTACCGCAAGGCAAGAAAAAACAGCCTGTATACCATCCTGGTATGAGAAATCCAGCTGGCGTGCTTAGACTCCTTACAACATGGCTCAAAGGATATGGCAAGGACCTCAGATAAACGTCTCACAGGCCTTACTGTCCTACATCCATGATTCAAAATGTATCTATTGCTTCAGTTTTTCAGCTGCAGGGACAGGATGACTGGTTGCAATCGAGGGAAAGATGAATGCGGCCAAGTACAGGGATATCCTGGATGAAAACCTTCTCCAGAGTGCTCAGGACCTCAGACTGGGACAAAGGTTTACCTTCCAACAAGACAATGACCCTAAGCACACAGCTAAAATAACAAAGGAGTGGCTTCACAACAACTCTGTGACTGTTCTTGAATGGCCCAGCCAGAGCCCCGACTTAAACCCAATTGAGCATCTCTGGAGAGACCTAAAAATGGCTGTCCACCAATGTTTACCATCCAACCTGACAGAACTGGAGAGGATCTGCAAGGAGGAATGGCAGAGGATCCCCAAATCCAGGTGTGAAAAACTTGTTGCATCTTTCCCAAAAAGACTCATGGCTGTATTAGATCAAATGGGTACTAAATACTGAGCAAAGGGTCTGAATACTTAGGACCATGTGATATTTCAGTTTTTCTTTTTAATAAATCTGCAAAAATGTCAACAATTCTGTGTTTTTCTGTCAATATGGGGTGCTGTGTGTACATTAATGAGGAAAAAAATGAACTTACATGATTTTAGCAAATGGCTGCAATATAACAAAGAATAAAAAATTTAAGGGGGTCTGAATACTTTCCTTCCCCACTGTATACGCTCCTTCATACCCTTTGTTTATAGGCTCTGTTGGTTCCCTACATGTTTGGAGTGAAGGTTCCTATTTGCCCCTATTCAAACACTTGAAAACCACTTACTAGTAGGTATTCCAATTTCCATATATTCTTACTTTCATATATTCCTTTTTACTGGCATATTTGTTAGAACCCATTGCATTATATCTGCTTTTTCACAGTTTATAATTTTGAAAATTCTCCACCTATCTGGGCTGTATACATAGAAAATGTATTCCAATCTATGGTACCTTCCATTTTGTCTGTCTCCTGTGGGCCTCCCCTGACTGGCCCAACATATGCTTTTTAAGATAACATGTTCTAGGTTTGTGCAATAGATTTGATTTTAATGGCAATGTATCTCATTTCAGATAGTGAGATTCGTTCTCTTATTTGTAACGTTTCTGAACCTTGGTCGTGTCCTGAAGAAGCCTAACGGCGAAACGCATAGACGCACAAGGGCTCACTGTACAAACTGTAGTTTATGCATGTGTACTATGCTTTTTATTCCTCTTTGAACATTATGTCTATATCTTGTAGTTTTTTCAATAAATGCAACGATTAAATATTTTTGTCATCTCTCCATTGTTTCCTGGCCTAAAAAGTCAGATTTTTGGTAGTTCCTCCAGTAGTACCTTTTTTCTTCACTGTGGAGAGATAGGAGCTCGCAATTAACTGACATCTGGGCAGCCAGCTCAGAGAAGGAAGGGCTGAGTCCAGACATGACAGTACCCCCTCCTCAACAACTCCTCCCCCTCGCAGGACCACCAGGCTTGAGGGGAAAACGTCTATGGAAATCATGGAGGAGGACAGGGTTCTTCCGGGCTGTACTCTTTCCAATGCACCAGGTACTTGTGCGCCCACGGAACCTATGAAAGTCAACAATGGACTGTGCTTTATATTCAAGGTTCTCATCCTGTACAAGGTGAGAATGTGGCACCAAGGTGGTAAAGCAGTTGCAGACCAAAGCTTTTAATAAAGGAGACATGGAATACATTTGAGATACGCATATTAGAAGGAAGGTCTAAAGCGTAAGCCACTGGGTTAATCCTGCGGAGAATACAGAAAGGCACAATTAACCAAGGGGGCAACTTCAGAGAGGGAACACGGAGTCTGAGGTTGTGAGATGACAGCCAGACCCTGTCCTCAACCTGATAGGAAGGTACAGGCTGCCATCTGCAGTCAGAATGGAGTCTGTACCTATAATTGGCATGTCACAGATCCTCCTCTAATGCAGGAATGCTCTGCGGAACAAATGAGTCAGGCAACATGGAAGATTGGAAGCCATAGTTCATCATAAATGGGGACAATCTGGAAGCAGAATTCAAGGCACTGTTGTGAGCAAACTCTGCCCAAGGTAAAAGGTCTGACCAGTTATGATGGTCAGAAATATAGCAACATAGGAACTGCTCCAAGGACTGGTTGGCTCATTCTGTGGCCCCATTAGACTGCTGGTGAAAGCAAGCTGAATTCCCAACTGTGCACAAAAGGCTCACCAGAACTGGGACACAAACTGACTACCCCTATCCGAGACGATCACCTTGGGTAGCCCATGTAAGCAAAAGATCTCCTGAGCAAAAATGGAAGCCAGTTCCTTAGATGTGGGCAACTTCTTAAGTTGAATACAATGAGACATTTTCGAGAACTGGTCAACTGCAACAAGAGTAGATTCATCCCAGGGTGACCAGCAGCCTTGAGAGAATGGTAAGTCTGGAGCATGGCAGTACGGAGACTTACAAGGTTTCTCAGGAGGAGCATGGACCTGAGCAGCAAGAATTTTGTCACCCAAAGGAGAAGTGAGACTGGTGTGAACCGTAGCCAGAATATGATCAGGAGGAATCGCAGGAACCGGAACCGACTCCATCTTGGAAGTGGAGGAAAATTGTTGCGACAAAGCGTCAGCCCTTACATTCTTAGTACCGGGTAAGAATGAGACAATGTAATTGAAAACTTGACAAGAAAAGAGCCCATCGCGCCCTTCTGGGATAGAGGTGTTTAGCCTCAGACAAGAATGGGAGACTTATGGTCAGTAAGAATGAGAACTGGCACAGTGGTACCTTCGAGGATGTCTCCATTCTTTCAGGGATAAAATGATCGGCAACAGCCCTCTGTCCCCAATCTCGTAATTGCATTCTGTAGGTGACAATTTCTTGGAAAAGTAGCCACGAGGATGCATAGTGAGTAGGTATGACGTTGAAAACAGAAGGTTGCCAACTCCAGTCTCAGAAGCACCAACCTCAAGAATAAAGGGTAACATAGGATCAGGATGTGACAACACAGGAGCAGAAACAAAGGCAGCCTTGAGACTCGCAAAGGCCTTAATGGACTCCGGAGACCAACTCTGGGTTACCATCCTTTCTTGTCATATCAGTCAGGGGCTTGACCAGAGATGAAAAGTTATGAATAAACTTCCGATAATAATTGGCAAAGCCAAGAAAGGTTTGGAGCCAAAAGGTACAGCAGGCTTCCACAAGTACTCCTTAAAGGAAGGTCTCTCGGAGTCTGGAGTCAATAAGAATGGCAAACAAGATCAACCTCTCCAGCTCAGTGGGTATGTCATGGTCTGCTATCTCATCTTTGAGGTTATCCGAAAGACCATGAGAAAAAGCAGCCACGAGGACCTCATTGTTCCATGCAACCTCTGCTGCTAGAGTACGGAATTTAATGGTGTAATTGGCAACAGTTCTCGTACCCTGTTTGATGGACATGAGGCTTTTGGCAGCAGAAGTGGAGCGTGCAGGAAAGTCAAATACCCCTTAAACCAGGACAATGACCTGGGGCATTCTTCAGAGCAGCCAGGTAGGCTGGGAGTATCTGCACGTGTCAGAACTGTGTGAGGCTCTATTGAAGAGACACAATACTCCTGCATACAGTTTTGGAACTTTGTGCTATTTCACTAAAGGGGACTGAGAGCTCCTGGTTCATAAATAACTTTGCCACTGATCCATAGAGATTGTGATTATACCTGAGGAAGTACAGTCCAGGATCTTCATTTTTGTGTACATAGAGAAGAACGTTTGTTCTAATATGATGTTCTACACATCAGTTTGGGCATCCCATAATTCCTATATCCTATTCACATTGTTTTCCCCAAGTAAAACAAAAAAAAACAAGTCCACAGACTGATTTATTGTGTCTGGATATAAGTTGGAAGAGCTTGTTGTCTGGCTGTGCAGGAATAGGGGGACTCCAGATCCAGTGGGGTAGCATTAAAATTATTAATCATAAACATTTGATATACACCAATCAGCCATAACTTTATGACAACTGTGACCGGAGTTACATTGGGCGGGGGGCTTGTGGAACCCAGCTTACTTTTAGAGAGGTCAGGAGTATCCTGGTTCAGCTGCACAGGCCCCTCTTAGGTATAAGTCACCCTGTGTCTATTAGAGAGTGACCGAGCAAATGATGAACAACTACTTGATGGACACTCTGTTTATTAAGGTATTATGTGTTTTCTGCTAAGCATGTCTGTCCCATTGTTAATTGTGTCACCTATTGTCTGATTAATAACAACATTGTCTGGGTGGGCATTGAGTCACCTAGGCTGGTTTAACCACCTCCCGCCCGGCCTATAGCAGAATGATAGCTGGGAAGTGGTTCTTTTATCCTGACTGGGCATCATATGATGTCCAGCAGGATAAAAGCTGCTGTGCGCCCATGGGGGGCGTGCATCGTGACGATTGGTGGTGCGGTGTGTCAGTCTGACACATTGCTACACTGATCTTGGTAAAGAGCCTCCATCTGACAGACACGAGTAGAGGAGAGCTGATCGGCTGCTCTCCTGACAGAGGGGGTCTGGGCTGATTGTTTAACAGCGCAGCCCCCCTCGGATGACTGCCCAGGACCACCAGGATGCCGCCAGGACCACCAGGGATGGCCACCACATGGAACCACCAAGTATACCACCCTAGACCACCAGGGATATACCAATCAGTACCCAGGCAGCTGCCAATCAGTGGCAATTAAAAATGCCTGCCAGTGCCACCAGTGATGCCTATCAGTGCCACATTTCAGTGCTGCCTATCAGTGCCCATCAGTGCCATCCATAAGTACCCATAAGTGCCCAGTGTCGCCTATCAGTGCCCATCGGTGCCACCTATGATTGCCCATCAGTGCCACCTATCAATGCCCATCAGTGCTGCATATCAGTGTCACCCACCAGTGTCACCTATCAGTGCCCATCGTCACTGCCCATCAGTGCCATCTCATCGGTGTGGCCTTATCAGTGCCCATCAGTGCAGCTTATCAGTGGCTATCAGGAGGAGGAAACTTACTTATTTACAAAATTTTATAACAGAAACAAAGAAAAACGTTTTCTTGTCAAAATTTTCGGTCTTTTTTTATTCGTTTAGCAAAAAAGAAAACCCGCAGAGGTGATCAAATACCACTAAAAGAAAGCTCTATTTGTGGGAACAAAATCATAAAAATATAGTTTGGGTACAGTGTAGCAAGCCCGCACAATTGTCATTTAAAAAGTGACAGCGCTGAAATCTGAAAATTGGCTTGGGCGAAGGTGCCTGGTATTGAAGTGGTTAACTGACTAGCTAATTAGCTCATCATTTTAATTGTTTCTTGGTTACAGTTTGTGTTGTTCGGGTAATATGATCAGGAGGGCATGTCCTCCTGTAGGGTATAAAGTATGTGTCCGAGTTTCAATAAACAGTCTTTCCTTTGAGAGTTTACCTCAACACCTTGTCTGTGTACGGTGATTGGGGTAACATGGCTGGTATCAGCTCTCCCTTTGCTCGGAACAGTTTGGAGGGCAGGAAGCATTGGTTGGTGAAAGGAAGCACATAAGTGGGGTGCCCAAGTGGTTCCATCACAACAACCCACCTAATATTGAGTAGATTTTGCCACCAAAACAGCCATGACCCATTGAGGCATGGACTCCACTAGACCTCTGAATGCATGCTGTGGTATCTGGCAACAAGCCATTGGTAGAAGGTCCTTTAACTCCTGTAGGTTGTGAGGTGGGGCTTCCATTGATTGGACTTGTTATTCCAGTACATCCCACAGATGCTCGATTGGATTGAGATCTGGAGAATTCGGAAGCCAAGTCAACACCTAAAACTTGTGTTCCTCAAACCCTTCTTGAACCATTTTTGCTGTGTGGCAGGGTGCATTATCCTGCTGGAGAAGGATATTGCCATCAGGGTATACCTTTTCTATGAAAGGTTGTACTTGATCACTAGGGACGGTCCCGTCGTTCGAGTCAAACGTAAGTTCGACTTGAACATCGGGTGTTCGTTTGTTCACAAACAAACATAATTTATGGTTGATTAGAGCGCAGGGAACATCACAGATTTCATTTCAATAGCTGTGTGTTCCCCGTCGCGCTCCATCACTTACAGCCCCTCCCCCTTGTCCGGGGAACTTTGATAGACAGATCACCCATCCCAGGATTGGACAGGTGATCTGCCTATCAAAGTGCCCGGACAAAGAGGAGGGGCTGTATGTGACAGCGTGCGGCGGGGAATACACAGCTCATGAAATGAAAGCTGTGATGTTCCCGGTTTTCTAATCAACCAGGCAGCGGCGGCTCTCCTCTCTCTTCCCCTGCACAGGCTGGCTGCAATGGGGACACAGGCTGCAATGGGGACACTGGCTGCACTGAGGACACTGGCTGCATTGATCTCTTGTACCATGTCTGCAGTCTCTGACCATCTGCTGTACCATGTCCCCAGTCTCTGACCATCTCCTGTATAAAAATATTTTTTTTAAAAATAAGTTTTGGTATTGGTCATTTTTGGTATTGGTTTCAGTTTTTAGCCTAGTGTATTTTCCATTTTCGGTATCAGTTTCGGCACCAAAAAACCCATTCGGTGCACCCTTAATAAATAGGTAATATATATATATATATATATATATATATATATATATATAGTAAAGGACTAGCGTCAAATGTACAGTTTCAAGGACACCGCCACTCACTGGTTCTTCTTTAAGGGCTTTGTTTGCCCATTTTATTTAAAAGAAAGTTCAGCAAACAAACAACATAGGTTTCCCTCACAGGTGCTTTCAGCATTCCTTTTTCCATCAACAAAAAAATGACATTCAGCCTAGTTGGCTCTCACTTGCAGCACTGCAGCTCTGGCTTTACACTCCAGGCCCTTGTCTGTCCCGTACAGACTGTTTCACCAACCAACCACCTTGGTGCGGTGCATATAGCTAGCAGCCCTCCTGACTCCTGGTACTCAGACTTCCTATCTGCCGGGGTGAAGCCCAGAACCATGGTCAGGTTACTACTAAAAGCCCAGCACACTCCTGACCAATCAGTATGCTGGCTGTTCTCAAAATCAGGACCCAGGACTAGGGATTTCATCCCACCCGGATCTCTCAGAAATCCCCGGGCTCCAGGTCCCAAAGTGGACTTTACAAAATACTGAGGAAACTGAAAGGCCAGTTTCCTCTTCATATTACATGCTCCCTGGAGCCCCTCAACCCATCTGGTTGAGAATTCTGGGTCACATCATCCTTCATCATCCTTCTAGACCCTGGCAGGGCAACGCTCTGCCACATATCATCCTCCCCCCTGTTTCTACCCCGGAGGGGGCGTAACACAACAGCCAAACCTCTTCAAAATGGCACCTCTGTGCCAGTTACCACCATGGGCCAAAACCGGTCTTATCAGATGAGTTTCCCTATGTCCCCCTGCTACACTGACTTGGGTACTACAAAGACACCCCAGTGACTTTTTACGGGTGCGCTTCCAAAAATGCCATCTGCCCATTTTCCTTGGGGCCACACCTTTAAACACTTTAACACTAAGGGACTTACCAAGGACTTGGATATTGTTTCTCAACTTTTTTCTCTTTACTTCTAAAGTGGTCACATTTTTAAACACCTTTTTAGCCATAAGTGTGGACACTTTTAATTGGGAATTAAACTCTTTTAATGACACCTTGTTAAGCTTTGGGCCAGTGTCCTCAGACATTTTACTCTTGCAACTTGGGAGGTTCCTGGACCTCTGGAAATTCTTCCCAGAATTACACCCTTGAACCTGTAGGGGCCCAATTCTACTGCACCTATTCCCTCTTCTGTGTCTGTCATACCATTCATCTTCCTGTATTGTTTAAGATTAAGAGCAACCATATCACCTTGACCATCAGGTCTTCCCTTATTTTTGTTGTTACCCATGGTAACCAAAACATTTACCAGTGTGTTGCACTTTTCCTCATTGTCCGAAGTATCGCCACATTTATCAGAACTCTTTTCACCAGTGTTCTAAAGGGAGTGTATGGAGAATCGCACAAAGGGGAGTGGTTGTCTACCATGGCAACGTCACTAACCACCAACTCCACTGCCACATGAAGCTCCTCCAGCGACTGTCCCAATACCTGATCCTCACTATCCAATTTCACCTTTGGATTGATGGCCCCAAACACATCACATGTACTTGTGCCCTCTGGCACTTCCCCACAGATTTCTGTCCTGTCCAACAGTACTCCAGAGTGCCTCTCATGCACAACCTCTGTATGACGCAATCCAGCACACTATGGGACAATTTTCCATAATAACAATGATTGCATCGCATCCTTCCAAAATTGCAGAGATTGCGATAGTACAGCCTGTAATATCCAGCTCCATTTATGCATACCCCATGGTATAAGTTCTCCAAACGCAGGAGAGGACGGCAGAATATACACCGGCTGTACACTCCAACATTCTAACATTTCTCTCAGCATATCTGTCATAAAAAGGCACTGTGATTCTACATTTAAGACCTTCCTGGGGTCCTTAATGTTCCTTGGAACGTGGAAAGACTCATTTACTGATGCCATAGAGGTGGTGCTTCTTAAAGGGGCTTCCTCCCTGCTGGAGGTATCCAATGCAATAACCTGGTGCTCTCCTAGAGCACAGCCAGGTGTGGGAGTTACCACAAAACTCTCAGGTTCAGTGTCAATGATCTGTTCCTGGTCTTCTCTATGGATAATATTAGTTTGGTATACCACACCAATAACTCCTTTATGGGTTGTGGGCACAACCTCTGCTTTGTGCTTAATCTCTCTTGGCCCTTCCATCTCCTGAGGAATATCCTCTGCAACAGCAGCAAGCGAGCCCTTGTCCAAAAGCTGCTCTGCAGTCCCTCCATTTAGCACAGCAGAAATTGTGCCCGCTCCACTGTTACACACTGAGCCTTCATTCAATAAAGCCAACAGACTTGTCGCCCATTTGTCCCAGTCTATTTTCTCTGTGCTCCCATCAGAGGTACTACGCAGTACCGCTCCACCTGCCAAAGGAGACACAGGACAGAGTGTCTCCACAGCAGACACAATGCACATATCACTTTTCTTTATACTAACCTGTGGCAAAACTTTTTTAAACATAGCAGGCTGCAATACCATAAGTTCACCAACTTGCTCGGGTGGCGCTTCATTAAACTCACAAAGATTTTTGCTGTCAGCAGTGACAGACCGCAGTAACCCATTATTGACACAAGTAATTTCAGAGATTTTAGTTTTACCATTTGACACATTAACGCCAAGGTCAAGTACCCTCTTATCCATCAGAGTGGCACCACAGTTGTCCCGGGCAACCTCTGGCTCCAACACACAGAGCTCCCTTGAGGTTTCTAGGAACACCTCTGCAGCCTTATATACTGTTGCTAAGGGGAATAGCATACCCTGCTTAGTGATCAACCCTACCTCATTAAGCATCACATTATCAGCATTAGTTAACTCAATAACAGTTTTATCATAATCCTCAGTAAGTTTAACATCATCACATTCAATTTTGACACTTGCCTCCCCACTGGACAGGGCACTGCAGTGAGGCAAGTCCTTTTCTGCACCAACAGTGGATCTCCCCTCTGGGATCACTTTCACTTCAGTCTTTCCCATGACTTCAACAGCAACAGTCTTACCCATCAGTGTAACAGGTCTTGCCATGTTCACTTGAGTACATTGACTTTCTTGTACTGCACTTCCACCACCCCACTCCCTCTGGTGGCCACCTGATGAAACTACAGCAGGCACAGCAGGAATTTCCTCTCCGTTGGCAGGGGTGACTGCAAATACTTTAACACAGGAATCCTGGCTTGGAGACGAAGAATT
Organism: Aquarana catesbeiana; assembly: GCF_042186555.1. Lineage (NCBI taxonomy): Eukaryota > Metazoa > Chordata > Amphibia > Anura > Ranidae > Aquarana > Aquarana catesbeiana. The sequence continues at coordinate 208,568,443 of NC_133336.1, forward strand.
AGGCCCAGCAACATTATCAGCAGCCGTATTCCACAAGCTGGGACAAGAAAAGATCCCATACCCCAGCTGAACACATTCCTGGCATAGTACTTGGTGACTTTCTCCTGTTGCTAAGGGAGATGTCACTCTCCCAACTGCACTTTGCTGGCTCTCCCACATATGTAGACTTCTCGTTCTCTATGAAGCGGTGTTGCTTTAAACTTGCCACGACCCTTTGTAGGCAATAGCTTTGTCTTGTGGTCCATCCACCTGACATCATAGGTGTTGATATGGGCAACTGCACTCCTCTCACACTTCTGGTACACCTGTTGTTCACTCCTGGCACTCTCAGACCTTTGCTTTGCTAGGTATCTTTGCACTGGAGCCTGGGAAAAAGGGCACTTAGAGACTGCATGCCCCCACTCACTGTACCACAAACAGAGCACTTTGTTCTTAACAGGGCCTCCCCAATTGGATTCTCTTGTAAGCTTAGGACTTTGCACATTGATAGCTGGCTTGCTTGCACAAGCGTTGCCAGGGGCAACAACAGACACTTTTTCACCAACATCTACACTCAAAATTTGAGCCACGTCTCAAACACACTTTCTCCCATTGATATGAGAGACCACGTTCTCCCCATTGACTTTTTCCAGCGCTCTCTAGATTTGATCGCTCCTAGGAAATTGTCGCAATCATCTCGCTTATGACCCATCCAGCGGTACACCTCTTGGTACTCCTCCGTCAGAAACGGTTGCACCAATTCAACCCAGCGAACTTTGGGCCATCCTCTGTAGGAAGCAGTTATCACAAACTCACCCAAAAAGTCTTCAACATGTTCAAAAGGCAACATAGGCTGTATGAAGTCAGCAGCACAGATTTCTCTTTTGTTGCCACGGGCAACAACACCCATCTGCTCACTCCTTGCACTGAGTGATGGTTTCCCAGACAGAGATGCAGACTTTGGTAGACTCTCCATACTAATAGTCACCTGTGCACACAGTGTTGCTAGGGACAACCCCAGCCCCTTTTCTCCTTGGCAAACTCTGATCAGGCATGTATGGGGTTCGTTCAGGCAGTAACAACCCCTCCAGCCACAGAGCTCCATCTATCATCTCAGCCATCCTTGCTTTTTTTTTTTTTTTTTTTAGGAGCTTTGACAGCCCCATACTCACAGTCACTCCAGAAAAACTTTGCACAGTTCAGCAATAAATTGGAGCACTGTCTCTTTAAGGCTAGTCACCTTTCTCTTGCAGGTTCTCCTCACCTGCACACACAGATTATGCCGTCTCATGCAACAAAACACAGTTCATATGACAGATGAACTTACTTGACTGTAGGGATCTCAGATTGTGCCCAGAGAACTTCACCACGTGTAAAGGAGTAGCGTCAAATGTAGAGCTTCTAGGACACCGCCACTCGCTGGTTCTTCTTTTTAAGGGCTTTGTTTGACCATTTTTTGAAAAGCATTAAAAACAACCTTCTTGATCCCCTTCAATCTGGATTTCGCCCTCAACACTCCACAGAAACTGCTCTTTTAAAACTCACAAACGACCTACTAACTGCAAAAACCAATGGACACTATTCTGTACTCCTACTTCTGGACCTTTTAGCTGCCTTTGACACGGTTGACCACCCCCTCCTCCTCAAAAAACTTTACTCCCTCGGTCTCCGTGACTGTGCTCTTCAGTGGCTCTCATCCTACCTATCCCAACGCACCTTCAGTGTCACTTACAATTCTACTTCCTCCACTCCTCTTCCCTTCTCTGTCGGGGTCCCCCAAGGTTCTGTTCTTGGACCTCTTTTATTTTCAATCTACACCTCTTCCTTGGGTCAGCTGATAGCCTCTCATGGCTTTCAATATCATTTCTATGCTGATGACACACAAATCTATCTCTCCACCCCTCAACTCACTCCATCAGTCTCCTCCTCCTCCCAAAACTATCTCTCCACCCCTCAACTCACTCCATTAGTCTCCTCACGCATCACTAACTTACTAACCGACATATCTGTATGAATGTCACACCATGTCCTCAAACTCAACTTGTCTAAAACCAAGCTTATAATATTTCCTCCCCCACGTGCCTCTTCCTCTGACTTCTCTGTCAAAAGCAATGGCAAAACCATCCACCCGTCCCCACATGTCAGGGTGCTAGGTGTTATCCTAGATTCTGAACTCTCTTTTCAGCCCCTCATCCAATCACTTTCCAAAGCTTGCCGCCTCAACCTCCGCAACATCTCTAAACTACGTCCCTTTCTAACCAGTGAAACCACAAAGCTCCTGATTCACTCCCTGGTTATCTCTCGTCTTGACTACTGCAACTCACTCCTCATTGGCTTACCTTTAAACAGACTATCCCCCCTTCAGTCCAACATGAATGCGGCTGCCAGACTCATCCACCTTACAAACCGCTCAGTGTCTGCTGCCCCTCTCTGCCACTCCCTCCATTGGCTACCACTCGTCCAACGAATTAAATTCAAAATACTATCAATAAGTTACAAAGCCATCCACAACTCTGCCCCAGCTACATCACTAACCTAGTCTCAAAATACCAACCTAATCGCCATCTCCGTTCCTCCCAAGACCTCCTGCTCTCTAGCTCCCTCATCACCTCCTCCAATATCCGCCTCCAGGACTTCTCCCGAGCCTCGCCCATCCTCTGGAATTCCCTACCCCAATCTGTCAGACTGTCTCCAAATTTATCCACTTTTAGGCGATCCCTGAAAACTTTCCTCTTCAGAGAAGCCTATCCTGCCTCCATCTAACAACTGCACTATTTTCTCCATTAGCTCATCCCCCACAGCTATTACCCTTTGTATAACTTGACCCTCCCTCCTAGATTGTAAGCTCTAACGAGCAGGGCCCTCTGATTCCTCCTGTATTGTATTGTACTTGTACTGTCTGCCCTAATGTTGTAAAGCGCTGTGTAAACTGTCGGCGCTATATAAATCCTGTATAATAATAATAATAATAATAATAATAATAAAAAAAGCAAGTTCAGCAAACAACATAGGTTTCCCTCACAGGGGCTTTCAGCATTCCTTTTTCCATCAACAAAACAATTACATTCAGCATAGTTGGCTCTCACTTGCAGCACTGCAGCTCTGGCCTTACACTCCAGGCCCTTGTCTGTCCCGTACAGACTGTTTCACCAACCAACCACCTTGGTGCACACAACTAGCAGCCTCTTGCTGCTCTGGCTCCCACGTGGAACCCTCCTGACTCCTGGTTCTCAGACTTCCTATCTGCCGGGGTGGAGCCCAGAACTATGGTCAGGTTACTGCTAAAAGCCCAGCACACTCCTGACCAATCAGTATGCTGGCTGTTCTCAAAATCAGGACCCAGGACAAGGGATTTCATCCCACCCGGATCTCTCAGAAATCCCTGAGCTCCAGGTCCCAAAGTGGACTTTCCAAAAACACTCAGAAAACTGAAAGGCCAGTTTCCTCTTCATGTTACATGCTCCCTGGAGCCCCTCAACCCACCTGGTTGAGAATTCTGGGTCACAATCCTCCTTCTAGACCCTGGCAGGGCAATGCTCTGCCACTATTAGTGTGATCAGTCTATTATATATATATATATATATATATATATATATATATATATATATATATACACACACACATATATAAGTGTGTGCCACGCCAATTAAAAAAAAAAACTGCATGGGGTCCCCCAAAATCTATACCAGGCCCTTTGGGTCTGGCATGAATTTTAAGGTAATTCCATGCCAAAATGTAAAAATAAAATGGTGTGGGGGTCCCCCCAAAATCCATACCAAACCCTTATCTGAGCAAGCAGCCTGGCAGGCCAGGAAAGGGAGGGGACGAGTGAGCGCCCCCTCCTCCTGAACCATAGCAGGCCGCTTGCCCTCAACATGTGGAGGGTACTTTGGGGTCCCTAGCCAGTGGTTGTCCAGGTCTGCAGGCAGAGGGCTTATTGGATTCTGGAAGCCCCCTTTAACAAGCTGACACCCAGATCCCGCCCCCCCATGTGAATGGGTATCAGGTACATTGTACCCATTCACCAAAAAAAATGTCAAAACGTAAAAACCACAGCAGACAGTTTTTGACAATTCCTTTATTTAAAAAAAAGTGTCCCACAATGTAAATCCATTGTCAATCACGGTTCCCGACGGTCCCAAAACTTTTTTTTTTAAAAAAGAAAAAAGCTCCGCCTCCATGGGAGGCCTCCCGGCAACTGGCATCTCTTGGCTGTGACAGCTCTTATATAGGCATAGGAGGGGCTACCCGGTGATGTAACCGAGTGATCCATCCCCTTTGGCATCATGTGATGTGTCAGCAGGTGGCCCGCCCTTGCCTATATAACAGCTGTCAAATAGAAAAGACAGCTGTCGCTGGGAGGCCTCCCATGGGGGAAGAACTGTTTGGTTGTTTTTTTTTATTTTTCAGGTCCATCAGTGCCGTGATTCACCTCACAGGACACTTTATTTTTTATTAAAAAAAAAAGGAATTGTCAAAAACTGTCTGCTGTGGCTTTTACTTTTTAACACTTTTTTGGTGAATGGGTAGAGGTACAATGTACCCGATACCCATTTACATAGGGGGGCTGGATCTGGGGTTTCTGATAAGCCCCCCCCTTGATGGGAACAAGGTGCTTTTTGGTGGAGGCACAGAGCCCCCTGCCCCAAAGCACCCACCCTCCCCATGTTGAGGGCATGTGGCCTGGTATGGTTCAGGAGGGGGGAACCGAAGGAACCAAAGGGCCTGGTATGGACTGGGGGGACCCATACCATATTTTTCATTGATTTTTATCTATATTGCCAAGTGTCTGCAATACATTACAGCCGCAAGCAATTTTTAATTACATTTTTTCCTTTAGAAATGGCATGATATTTAAAGGAATATTTCATTGTTGTTGTTTCACTTTAAGCATTATTAAAATTACTGCTCCTGAAAAAAATGATTGTTTTAAAAACTTTTTTGCATTGATACATGTCCCCTATGGCAGTACCCAGGTCCCTATACACTTTGTATGGCAATAACTTGCATATAAGCCTTTAAAAAGAGCACTTTTGATTTTTCATATTCGTGTCCCATAAACTTTAATGGTGTTTGCGCGTTCGAACAAATTTTTTGCCTGTTCGCGGTGTTTGGGTGCAACCTGAACTGGGGGATGTTCAGCCCATCCCTATCGATCCCCAGCAATGTTTAGGTAGGTGGTACATGTCCAAATACATCCACAAGAATGGCAGAACCAAGGTTTCCCAGCAGAACATTACCCAAAGCATCACACTGCCTCAGCCAGATTGCCTTCCTCCCATACGGCATCCTGATACCATCTCTTCCCCAGATAAGAGATGCACACACACTATAAGATCTGTTGGGCTGGTGGTGCTGAGTGATTATTCTTTGCCATTCAGACATTGGTCAGAGTGGGACCCATGGTCAGTGACCCATGCCAAGCATTATAGAGCTACCTGCTCCCTGTTCACACCTATGATCACATCATCTGCAGGGGAAGTCAGCCATCATTCACTTAATTTGCAGCTCTGAGATCTCATGCGGTTAAATGCCAAGAACCACAAGGGAAGCTGAAGGTGAAGGACATAAAGTGGTGTGTCACAATAAGCCATGTCCTTTAGAACCCCCACCTTTTACCACGGCCACCAATCACTGCAACACAATGGTACCCTGTATTTTACACTTTCTTTAGCTCACAGAAATCTGTCCCTACCAGCTGGTTGTATTTTCCCAGCCCAAGAGTTCCCAGGTCTCCCCCAGTGTCACCATATCAAAACTTTATTACATGTGGTACATAAACATTTAAACATACAAATATTTGTAAATAACTGCAACCCATTATAAAATAGAATGATCTGAAATTGCTTCTACCACTTTGTCCCGCTGTATGTATATTATAATCACCTTATTTTTTATAAATGTTATTCACATGAAAGATGCGTCCCAACTGTGTCATTCATCATGTCTATAGTATCTGTCTGTATTCACAATGTCTCCTCTACAGCATCTAATCATCACATCTGCAAGATAATTCCTTTTACATTAACAAAATCTATATTTTGATGATTGTTTTAATTTTTGTAATAACTTTAGACGCTACACAACATCCAATAAATATCACAGACCAAGAAAGGACATGTGGGACACATTAGCCAATTGTGCTCTTAGCTTTCAAAAGAAAACTTTTTAAAATGAATGACACAAGTTTGTAAATTTCAGTACAAAATCAATCTTTTCATAATTTGCTCATCCCCAAATGACATACAGCTATAGGAAGAGGGTATCATGTCTGATATGTATATGGAGTTATGGATGGGAGAGTTTAATATGTGGAAAGCTACAATGTAACATTGAGGATAATGTATTCATACAGCCATCATTGTGGTGATAACATTGTCATATTACTGGAGCTCATATAGTACATTGTAGTTCAAATGGAAATTTAGAATATTTGTTGTTCAAAAGCAAAAATGTTCCATGATTGTGAAGTCTACATGGTGCCATATCATAGACCACTATGGTGAAGTCAAATTGTAACACATTCACCTTCAACTTTATTAAAACACTGTAAACAATGGCTCAAAAGTGATATGGTCCAGAAATATTTAGACAGAATAAAGTTGGATAAAGCACCTGAACCAGATGACATCCACCCACGGATCCTTAAGATAATTGAGCTCTGTCATTTCAGGGCCATTGTTTCTAATTTTTAGGGACTTGTTAATGACTGGAATGGTATCACTGGATTGGCGCAGGGCCAATGTGGTGTCCATATTTAAAAAGGGATCAAAGTCTTTACCAAGTAACTATAGACCTGTTAGTTTAACTTCTATAGTTGGGAAGATACTGGAGAGTTTAATAAAAGACCACATAGATGAGTTCTTGCTGGAAAAAAATATTTTAAGCAACAGACAGCATGGATTTATGAAAGACAGAAGTTGTCAAACAAATATGATTTCTTTTTATGAGGAGGTAAGAAAAACCTTGGACAGAGGGGTGGCTGTGGACATGGTATACTTGGACAGAGGGGTGGCGGTGGACGTGGTATACTTGGACAGAGGGGTGGCGGTGGACGTGGTATACTTGGATTTTGCAAAAGCATTTGACAAAGTTCCCCGCACACGGCTCATGTGTAAGGTAACATCTACAGGCTTGGAAATATCAGTTTGTAAATGGATAGAAAACTGGCTAAAAGACCGAATTCAGAGAGTAGTGGTAAATGATTCTTACTCTGAATGGTCTAAGGTTATCAGTGGTGTACCCCAAGGTTCAGTGTTGGGACCCTTACTTTTTAATATCTTTATAAATGATATAGGGTCGGGGATTAAAAGTACCATTTCAGTCTTTGCAGATAACACCAAGCTATGCAGTGGAATAACATCCTTACACGATGTCTCCAATTTACAAGCCAACCACAATGCACTGTCTAATTGGGCAACTAAGTGGCAAATGAGGTTTAATGTTGATAAATGTAAAGATATGCACTTGGAGGCTAAGAATATGCATGCATCATACATACATACTATAGAGAGTACAACTAGGGGAATCAATGGTGGAGAAGGATCTGGGGGTTTTGGTAGATCATAAGCTCAATAATAGCATGCAATGCCAAGCTGTGGTCTCCAAAGCGACAAAAGTCCTTTCCTGTATTAAGAGAGGTATGGACTCCACAGAGAGAGATATCATTTTGCCCCTGTACAAATCATTAGTAAGACCTCATCTGGAATATGCAGTATAGTTTTGGGCACCAGTTCTCAAAAAGGATATTGGGGAACTGGAGAAAGTGCAGAGAAGGGCATCCAAACTGATAAGAGGCATAGAGGAGCTCAGCTATGAGAAAAGATTAGAGGAACTGAATTTATTCCATCTTGAGAAGAGGAGATTAAGGGGGGATATGATCAACATGTACAAATATATAAGTGGTCCATATCGTGGACTTGGTGTTGAGTTATTCACTTTAAGGTCATCACCGAGGACAAGGGGGCACTCTTTACGTCTAGAGGAAAAAATATTTCATCTCCAAATTAGAAAAGGTTTCTTCACAGTAAGAGCTGTGAAAATGTAGAATAGACTCCTTCCAGAGGTGGTTCTGGCCAGCTCAGTAGATTGCTTTAAAAAAGGCCTGGATTCTCAACTGTGGGTGAAGGATTGTATATATGGGATTGTATTATTATTTTTTTTTTTTTTTTGGTTGAACTAGATGGACTTGTGTCTCTTTTCAACCTGACTAACTATATAACTATGTAAACATTGTATAAGCCATTTCTAATGACATTTACACTTACATATAAATTAGCCATACAAGGAGCAGGCACACTTTAACAAGCAGCAAGTAATCTCTGATTTCCATTATAATAAGATTTACCTACCTCTCTGATATACAATAAATAACATTTATAACTTTGTGTATAGTTACATTCTGATGGGAGCAGTTGTGTAAATGGTTTTAATAGATTTATGGGATGTAATGAAGTTTTGATGGTCACTTTTATTGTGTGGAGTTATTATATGTTCAGCGTTTTATGATCAGTATGGAGTGATATGGTGTTCTATTATAAAGGACTGAGGTAATCCATCCAACTACAACATGTATTTACTCGGAGTTCCCTTTGCATATTTTGCTGTAGGTAAGTTGGAGATATCTTTTTCTTACCTCTGTGTTTAAGACTTTCCGAAATTTTAGTTCTACCAGGACAGTATGAGGGTTCAGGTTCTCCAGGATGTAGATCAGATCATCTTTATAATACTCATATATCCTCCTCAGTGATGGATCATCATATGCAGACAGCTGGCGGTGGAACTTTTCGTTATCCTCTAGAAAAAAAACACAAAGAAATACATTTTCTGTTTTATAAATGTTGTAACTTAAGTTCAGCATGGACTTTTGTATTCCTGGATCAACCCTCTGAAATTGGGGAAAGGAGCACTGGAGGTTAGAATCCCTATAAAAATCAATACAATAATACCCCCGTGATTGGGGATTTATATTCGCACATACAAGCTAACTTGCTTTAAAGCGGAGGTCAAGGCTTTTTTCGTTTATTAAAAGTCAGCAGCTACAAAAAATGTATCTCCTGACTTTTAATAAACAGACACTCAGCCTGTCCCATCGTCCAGTGATGCGGCCGCATGGAGCCTCGCTCCTCTCTGCGGCGCCTCCACTGAAACTGTGGGCACCCGGCTGTGACAGCTTGCGGCTTCACCGACGGGCCCGCACTGTGCATGCACAAGTCGCGCTGTGCTCTCTGAGTGGATAGGCAATCTTCTCGGACCTGTGATGTGTCCCAGAAGATTGCCGAGAGGGAGGGGCCGCCTAGGAGAGAGGAGTCGTCGTCTAGGTGGCCCATAGTCAGAAGTGGGACAGAAAGTCCCACTCAAAACTAGTCACCCACTCCCCCCCGAGGAGTGCTTAAAGCAGAAGTTCCACTTTTGGCTCTTTAAACCTCGCTGAGAACAAGCCTAACTATGGATTAATAAGAAAAGGAAAACAAAAGTTAAAATGTCTAAAGTTAACCACTTCAGCCCCAAAAGATTTTACCCCCTTCCTGACCAGAGCACTTTTTACAATTTGGCACTGCATCGCTTTACCTGACAATTACGCGGTTATGCAATAATGTACCCAAACAAAATTTGCATTTTTTTTTACACAAATAAAGCTTTATTTTGGTGGCATTTGATCACCTCTGTGTTTTTTATTTTTTGTGCTATTAACAAAAAAAGAGCAACAATTTTGAAAAAAAAAAAAACAATATTTTTTACTTTTTGCTATAAGTATCCCCAAAAATGTTTTTAACCACTTTTAAGACCGGGCCTATTTTTTCAAACTTGTTGTTTACAAGTTAAAATCATTTTCTTGCTAGAAAATTACTTAGAACCCCAAACATTTCTTTTCCTAACAACCTAGAGAATAAAATGGCTGTCATTTCAATACTTTCTGTCACACCGTATTTGTGCAGCGGTCTCACAAGCGTACTTTTTTTTTTGAAAAAAAATACATTTTTTGAATTAAAAAATAAAATGACAGTTAAGTTAGACCGTTTTTTTAAATTGTGAAAGATAATGTTACGTAGAGTAAATTGATACCCAACATGTCACGATTCAAAGTTGCGCCCACTCGTGGAATGGCGACAAACTTTTACCCTTTAAAATCTCCATATGAAACGTTTAAAATATTCTAAAGGTTACATGTTTTGAGTTACAGAGGAGCTCTAGTGCTAGAATTATTGCTCTTGCTCTAACAATCACAGCGATACCTCACATGTGTGGTTTGAACACTGTTTTCATATGGGGCGCTACTCACGTATGCGCTCGCTTCTGCGCGCGAGCTTGGCGGAATGGGGCGTGTTTAAAATTTTTTATTTTTTTCTTATTTACTTTACCTTTTATTTTTTATTTTTACACTGTTCTTTTAAAAAAAATTGTCACTTTTATTCCTATTACAAGGAATGTAAACATCCCTTGTAATAGAAAAAAAGCATGACAGGACCTCTTATATATGAGATCTGGGGTCAAAAAGACTTCAGATCTCATTATTACACTAAAATGCAATAAAAAAATTAAAATAAAATGTTGTTTGAAAAAATAAAATAAAACATAAAAAGAGCTATGGGCGGAAGTGACGTTTTTCCCATCTTCCCTTCACTCATCTCCATACCACAAAGGACACAGGTTCCGATTGCCTCTGTCACTGCCGGCGGCTCCGGTAAGCGGCAGAGGGCACTGGAGCGTGGCGTGAGTGGGGGGTCATCTCCTGCCGCCAATAAAAATGATCTTGCAGCAAATCCGCCACAGAGACCACTTTTGTCTGAAACCGGACCACCCGCTGAAAAAGAGGATACCAGGGTTATGGTAGCTAGCTGCTGCCATAATAATGATATTCCTCTTCAAGAGTATAATGATGGCGAGCGGTCCGGAAGTGGTTAAAAAACAAAATTTCTTCATCAGTTTAGGCCATATATATTCTTCTACATATTTTTGGTAAAAAAAAAAAAATCACAATAAGCGTATATTGATTGGTTTGCGCAAAAGTTATAGCATCTACAAACTATGGGAAAGATTTATGGCTTTTTTATGGCATTTTTATTATTATTTGTTTTACTAGTAATGGCAGTTATCTGCATTTTTTAGCAGTAATGCGACATTGCGGCAGACAGATCACACACTTTTGACACATTTTGGGACCATTGACATTTATACAGAGATCAGTGTTATAAAAATGCACTGAATACTGTATAAATGTCACTGGTTGGAAAGAGGTTAACTAGGGGCGATTAAGGGGTTAACCGAATGAGGACAAGAGGTTATGTACTGAGGGTAGGGACAACAGCAGATTTGTGATAGTAAGCAGAATGTCATCTGCAAACAACGATAGCCTATACTCCCTTTGTCGCTTCACCACCCAACGTATGTATGTCCGGATGTAGACGGATGGACTTGTCAAAGCGTTCCAAACACAAGATAAAAGGTAATGGGGATAGGGGACACCCCTGCCAAGTGCCATTAGTCATGGGAAGAAATCCATACGCTCGCAGGGTGGAGAACATATAAGGCCAGCTCAACCTGTCAAAGGCCTTTTGTGCATCCAGGCTCAGAACAAGAGCCTGACAGGGAGATCTATTCAGTAGATCGATCAAACTTATAGTGCAACGAGTGTTGTCCCCAGCATGTATATTTGAAACAAAACCCACTTGGTCCCTGTTAATCAATTTAGGAATATGTTTGGAGAGTCTAGACGCAAGAATTTTTGTGAATATTTTTAAATCTGAGTTTAGGAGAGCTATAGGCCTATAGTTATCTGGAACGGAAGGGTCTTTACCCGGTTTATGGATGACTGAGATATATGAGTGTGAAAACTGGGGATGCGGGGATTGTTCTTTGAGCAGAGTGCCATACAGAGTTAGCATATGAGGGGATAGGATATCCAGGAAGGTCTTATAATAAAAATAGGGCAGCCCATCTGGGCCTGGTAATTTATGGAGTGGGAGATACTTAATTGTACTTTGAAGTTCTTCTGTAGTTATGGCTGTGTTTAGGTCAGTCAGGTTGGAGGGGGACAATTTTGTAAGTTTAAGACCAGAAAAGAACTTGTCAAATTTTGCCTGGGTAAAGTTAAAATCAGGGGTAAGGCAATTATACAACTGTCGGTAGAAGTTGCCAAAAATCTTGGACATTTCCATGGGGCAATGGATTCTAGACCCATCAGCCCGAAGGAGATAATCAGGAAAAGAATTAAAGGGACGCGGACACAATTTATTGACCAACATCCTGTGTGGCTTATTAGAAAATTCATTGAATTTTTGTTTTGCCCAGAGTATCGATTTGGCCGCCTTACCAAGGTGCAATGATTTTATCTGTTCCCTAAGGGAGGTGACCCTACACAGTTTTGACACTGTGGGTTTGCGCAACAGCTGGTGCTCTGCTTTCTGTAGGGCAACCATCAAGGACTGTAAAAGTCTGTTTCTGTCTTTTTTTATGCGGGAACCCTCCGTGATACAAGCACTACAGAAGACCACCTTGTGCGCCTCCCACAGTGTGGAAAAGTCTGAAACAGACCCCAAATTGAGTTGAAAAAACTCCTTTAGATCTGTAGCCAATTTTGTGCGTGAGATCTCGGATTGCAAAAGATGGTCATTAAGGTGCCAATGACATGTCCTGGTATGGGGTCTGAGATAACACAACATCCAATACAATAGGGGTATGGTCTGACCAAGTGATGGGGAGTATGTCAGAATCTATAATGCAAGGTATGAGTGGGGCAGAAATAAGAAAATGATCAAGGCGAGAGTACATTTTGTGGGCCATGGAGTAGAGAGTATATTGTTTAGCCGTAGGGTGCTTAATCCTCCAGGAGTCAAAAAGTTGGTGGGATCTAATTTGCGAAAAGAATTGGCTTGAGAGGTGATTCTTCGTGAGGGGGCGTCTCTTATTATGGCTTGTCTGTCTCTAGTGGGGGACATGATCACGTTGAAGTCTCCGACAATCATAAAGGGTTGAGAGTGATATTGAGGTGAGTCAAAAACCTTGTTGAGGAAATCAACCTGTAAAGTATTGGGAGCATATAAATTGACTAGGGTGAAAGAAGAGGTCATGTAGCCACACTCCAGGATAAGATACCTCCCGTGGGGGTCAGCATGTACTTTTTGGACCCTAATGGGACAGGATTTTTTAATTAAATTTGCCACCCCAGTTTTGCCTGCGGAATCCGAGGCCAGGTAGGAGATGGGAAAAAATCTGGAAGCTAATTTTATCGTACCTCCCGCCCGAAAGTGCGTCTCCTGGAGCATGACCACATCCGCACCCGAGGATCTGAACTCCTTTAGAGCCATCCAACGCTTCTGAATGGAGCCCAGACCCTTTACATTATATGACATGATTCTCAACATCATGGGGGCAGAGCATCAATAGTCCCTAACATTAGCATGAAAACCCTGTGGAGAGCAGGGGCGGATCCAGGGGGGGGCAACGGGGCAATTGCCACCCCCGATAAATTTGTTGCGGGGCGGGCGGGTGAGAGAGCGGGCGGCTCCCCGAGTGGGTGCGGGAGCGGGTGGCTCCCCGAGCAGGTGCGGGAGCGGTGGCTCCCCGAGCGGATGAGGGAGCGGGCGGCTCCCTGAACGGATGAGGGAGCAGGCAGCTCCCCGAGCGGATGCGGGAGCGGGCGGCTCCGCGGGAGGACCGGGCGGCTTGGGTGGGTGAGAGCAGGCTAGGTGGTGTGAGTGGGGGCGGCTGGCCAATCAGTGAGCCGGCGTGCAGGGGAGCAGAGAGATGACATCATCTCTCACTGCCCCACATCCCTGCAGTAACTTCTGCCTTCAATGTACAGGCAGTGTGGGCAGCAGAGAGATTACATTATCTCTCTGCTGCCTGATCTGAAAGGAGGCAAGCAAAACACCACCTTAGCAGCTATGTGACAATCCGCAAGATGTCAGGTGACGTGGCAAGTGACAATCCTCAATGTGTGGCAAGTGACAATCTGCATCTGGTGGCAGGTGATGTGACAATCTGCAATGTGTGGCAGGTGACGTGGCAAGTGACAATGTGCAAGGTGTGGCAGGTGACATGGCAAGTGACAATCCACATCTGGTGGCAGGTGACGTGGCAAGTGACAATCCGCAACATATGGCAGGTGACAATCTGCATCTGGTGGCAGGCAAGTGACAATCCGCAATGTGTGGCAGGTGACGTGGCAAGGGACAATCCGCATCTGGTGGCAGGTGATGTGGCAAGTGACAATCCACAATGTGTGGCCGGTGACGTGGCAAGTGACAATCTGCATCTGGTGGCAGGTGACTTGGCAAGTGACAATCCGCAATGTGTGGCCAGTAACGTGGCAAGTGACAATCTACAACGTGTGGCAGGTGACGTGGCAAGTGACAATCTGCAACATGTGGCAGGTGACAATCCGCATCTGGTGGCAGGCAAGTGACAATCTGCAACATGTGGCAGGTGACGTGGCAAGTGATAATCCGCAATGTGTGCCAGGCGACGGTGGCAAGTGACACGCTCAGGGCTCCCACTGATTCTGCATTATGGTGAGTTGAACCATTAAATTTTATATTACAATATATTAATAGAAATAACAGCCATGGTGCTGGAATAATTGAAGCGCCAACACCAGCCATTTCCTCGATAAATTGCCCACAAAAAAACGTATTTTGTGGCAGCGCCCCTCCCGAGACTAGACTCTGGATCCGCCCCTGGTGGAGAGACATAACATAGAAAGCACGATAACTGTTAGATGAATAATTATGAGTATAGCAAAATGAACTAGCCCTATGGTATCTGTGGAAAAACATATATACCTCATAAGAAGAAACCCATAACAATAGAGGTAAAACAAAATATTGTGACCTCAACTTACAGAGCTGGCATATAAGCTTTGACATGTTGGAAAAATAAAAAAAACATATAAAAATAAAAACAAAAACATAAAAAAAAAAACAAGGTTTGAAAGCCTGAGATCCCTTTGCATTTCAGGAGGCCTTGCACCATGGCAAAGGCTGGGTAGGGGCACATGGGGGTCTTCAGCAAGGGGACTTAGGAGAGAGAGGGGACTGCCCACTTTCTTTATGAACTTGGCAGTTGCGATAACAGTCTGGCAAAAGTTAGCTCATCAAATAAAACAGTCATTAAAGAGCAACAGAAAAATAACAGAAACTTTACCTTTAATAACCCACAGGTATGGGAAAGGTGTACCCCTAAAACAGAATATCAGGGTAACTCATACTACCTGAAATCCAGCACACAGCACTGTGCACCCTGTAAACTATAGGGAGAAAAGACAAAACAGTGAGCCGAAAGATCCGACCAGGAGGATCAAGGAGGTTGCTTGGAGTAACGTGAGAGTTGAGGTGTGGAGACCTGCTTCCTTGATTGACCCCTTACAGGGGTCCAGATGCATCTGGGAGTAGTAGGAAATGGACTGGCTTGTCCAGGGGGGTAGCAAATCTTCAGGCAATGGGGGGAGATTTAAACTTTTCACAAAGGCTTCTCCTTCCTGAAGATCTCGAAGGCTGTATTGGACACCATCCCTGGACACGATGAGACGAAAAGGGAATCCCCAGTAATATTGGACCCAGTGATGTTGCAGGTGTGCTCTTATTGGTCGTAGGTTTCTCCATTTTGCTAATGTGATGGGAGAGAGGTCAACTAAAAATCTTAGCCCCCTGGTACGTGACTTGTGATTTATTGTGTGTGGCCAAGGTTAGGGCTTCCTTGCTATCATAAAAGTGAAACCTCACAGTTACATCTCTGGGCCTAGCTCCAGCCGGAGGTTTCAGACCCAGAGAACGATGAGCCCTGTCCAGGCGCCAGTCCACGTCCACCACCAAGGGCACCAAGGTGTTAAAGAGCCCCAGGAGATAGGGGCGCAAAGCGGAGTCACCCACCTTTTCAGGGATACCACAGAATCTTAGATTTTGTCTTCTTTCCCTGTTCTCCAAGTCCTCCTGCTGTAGCTGTAACTGGGAGACTGAGTTTTAAGGCAGGTGTTCTCATCTTCTATGGCCTGCACATAATTCACCATTTCATCAAATTTACGCTCTAGCGTGTCTGTGCATTCCCCAATTTGGGCGATTTTCCCCCTCAGTTCTGAAGATATTTTGCTCACAGCAGCCGAAATGGATTGGGTGATTTGCTGAAGCAAAAGCTGCAGTTTAGCATCCAATTTGGCATCTAGGATGTCCGGAGTTAGAACTGCTGGCACAGGAGAGGGTATGAGGCCGCGGGCCTGTATTGCAAGGGGAGGGAGATTCCCAGCCTCCTCCGTCCCCAGCGAGGGATCCATCATTGCAATGGGATCAGCGGGGGAAGTCGAGGTCGAGGATTGCGGCCTAGTAACATACCGGTCCATATCGGATCTCTGGCACGGCCCAAATAAAGGATTATAGCAGTGCCGCTGCTGGCCAAGCTTTCCCATGGGGTGCCCAAGGAGATATGCGTGTGATCAGGCTTACCCCGATGCTTCTGCTCTCTAATTGCATGAGCGGAGGTCATGGAGAGCGGACGGAGCCCGGAGCTCACTCAGAAGATGTCCACCATGATCGAGAGCAGCGCATGCACCATTGTGGTTTGCAGTCTTGAGTCTAGTGCACTTCTGTTCACCGGTTCAGGTACAAATGTTTCCCTAATCTAACATTAATTTCCAGGCAGGTTAAAGCCTCCCATCAAAAGTTAACGTATATCCCTATATGTTTTACAATGGAAGAGAATTTGATCCTCGGTCAGGAATTTATCATGCATTAGACTCAATTCACAAAGCGCTAACACAAGGATAAAGCTCTCAATTATAGCCATGGACTCAGCTAAAAATAACTTGCTTTTAAAAAAATAAATCTACTTATCTGGGTGTTTTAGCTTTGAAAATTGAACCTATTGTGTCCCTGTGGGGGAGATTTGCCCTCAGTTAGAAGAGTTAGGACTCTCAGGTTTTTATCACTAGCTGATCATTGCTATCTGTGTCCCTATTTACTACACTTTTTAAACTTCCTTTTCTAATGACTTGTGGTCCCTTGGACAGGAAGTCCAATCACGGGGTAAGTGAGTGGGCAATTCAAAAACAAAGCCAGGAGAAACAAAGGGTGAAAACAATATGCACTAATACAACACTAAGAGGCGTATACACAAATGCTAGGAGTCTAGCTAACAAAATAGTGGATCTGGAGCTGCTATTACACGAGGAGGACTTAGACTTTGTGGGAATAACTGACACTTGCTTTGACAGCTCACACGATTGGCTGGCCAATATACAGGGGTAATCCTTGTATCATAAGAACAGGGAAGGTAGAAGAGGGGGAGGGGTGTGTCTATATGTCAAAAGTGATTGTAAGGGTGGTAGAGAGGAGCAACATTTTGTATGGGGCTGGGGGGAGGAGGAATCAGTGTGGGTAGAACTTCAAAGAGGAAATGAGTGGAAAATTAATAGTGGGGGTATGCTATTGGCCATCCAACATGAAGGAGGAGGAGGAGCTGAAATTACTATCTCAGTTATAAATGACTGGGAAACAGGATAATGTAATCATAATGGGGACTCCAATTATCATGATATCGACTGGGCAGAGGGAACAGCTCACTCACTAAAGGCCTGTCATTTCATTAATGTTTTACAGGACAACTTCATGTCCCAAATGCTGGATTCCCCTACTAGAAAAAATGCCCTGTTAGACCTATTAATTAAGAATGATCCAAGTCTGATCTCAGATGTTGAGATAGGTGACAACTTGGGATCTAGCGATCATAGGATGATCGTGTTTACCATAAATCACAAGAAAAGGAGGAATATGGGTAGTACAAAAACACTAAATTTCAAACGAGCCAATTTTCCTGAACGACGGTCATTTCTACATGACATTAATTGGGACCAAATTCTGGGGACTTTGAACACAGCAGAGAAATGGGAATGCTTTAGAAGCATATTAAACAAAGTTATCAAACAGTGCAATCCAATGGGCAATAAATATAGAAGAGTAAAAATTAAACCTGGGTGGTTAAACTGTAATGTGAGACATCAAGGAGAAAAGTATGGCCTTTAAAAAGTATAAAGGGAATGGGTCACCACCAGCATTACTGCACTACAAGGAATGCAATAAGAAATGTAAAATTACAATCAAGGCGACTAAAAAAGATTACGAGTGACACATAGCGGAAGAAAGTAAAAATCTCCCGAACAAGTTTTTTAGATATATTAACAGTAAAAAGACAACAATGGAGCACATTGCACATTTAAAAGATGAGGATGGGAGAATGGTTACATATGACACAAAGAGGGCAATTGTACTAAATGCCTTTTCCTCCACAGTTTTTACGCAAGAAAAACAAGGGTTTATGAACAGCGACTTTAGTGTTAGTGACACAATACAAGACATATCCACGTGGCTAAGAGGCCGGAGTCAATGATAGACTTGGAAAACTCAACACAAATAAATCACCGGGACTGGCTGGCTTACACGTGAGTCCACAGAGATCTCAGTCAAGTTATAGCCAGACCATTGTTCCTGATCTTTATGGCCAGCATAATGACAGGATTAGTACCAGCTGATTGGAGAAAAACCAACATGATACCAATATTCAAAAAAGGGCAGAGACATGTTCCTGGGAATTATAGGCCAGTCAGCCTACCATCAATAGTTGGTAAATTATTGGAGGGGATGATTAGGGACTATATCCAAAGTTTTACTGAAGAAAAGAATATCATTAGTGGTAATCAGCATGGGTTTAAGAGAGGACGTTCCTGCCAGACCAATCTGCCGTGGAGGCAGATTGGTGGGGAGACCTGTGGATGTGGTGTATCTGGACTTTGAAAAAGCATTTGATACAGTCCCCCATAAACGCTTAAATTTACAAACTGAGGTCTGCAGGCTTGGACCATAGGGTTTGTGCTTTGGTAAAAAAACTGGTTACAGGGACGGGTCCAAAGGGTAGTGATAAATAACATGTACTCAGACTGGAGGGGTGAGTGGGGTACCCCAAGGTTCTGTCTTTTGACCAATTCTATTCAACATATTTATTAATGATATAGAGGATGGGATAAATAGTTCAGTCTCAGTTTTTGCAGATGACCCAAAGATAATCAGAGTAATAAACTCACATCAGGACATAGAAATTTTGCAGAATGACCTGAATATAATAATAGTGGGCAGACAAATGGCAAATTAGGTTTAATGAGGAGATGTAAAATAATGCACTTGGAGGCGTTCACTCAGCATGTTTGGCTGAGAGCAGAGCTCCATGAAAGACTATGGGAATTCAGCGACCAGAAGCATCTAACAGTGGCAATTTCAACACCAGCAACTAGACAAGGTGACGGAAAAACGGAAGACATGCCACTAAAAGGAAATAAAATAGACAACCGAAAAAGCTCACTGCTTTCTTCCTCCAGCCTGCACGAGGGAGCAGGAAAGATGGCGCCGGCGATCCAGCCCCCGATCCCTCACAGCATAATACTGCACACTAGACAGATCTCCCTGACAATCTCTCCATGGCTGAGGGGAATACAGGGGAACCCCAGTCTCCATCCATGACTAATCCATCAAGCTCACTCTGCAACAGCCCTGCAAAGGCTCGCATGAAGCTGGATCAGGACTCCTCAGACCCTGAGGTAAGCCAAGAAAGCACAAATACACCTTCCACTGCCTCCATGATGTCACCCATAGCGTCCTTTCCAACATCTAACCAGCCTGTCATGCATACATTCTCCTTAAGGGCATGCTCCTGTCCCTCCATAACTTCTTACAGGCTGAATTTCTTAACGTGTTCAAACAATTCGCCAGCGAGATCCACTCACTAGGTGACCGGGTACACCTTATTGAGAATTCCATGGAGGAACTTACTACTAAAGTAAATGACTTAGTAGAAGCAAATGATGATGCAATGGAGGAACGCAAATGGATCAAGGCTAAACTCGCTGATTTAGAAGATTGCGCAAGGCATAACAACCTCAAACCTAGGGGAATACCTGAGTCAGTACAACAGCTGACCTCAGAAAATTTGCCACTGATCTCTTCATCACTCTCCTCCCAGAGACAGCACCTCTGGAACCTACTATAGATCGCATAGATCCCAAACCCATACAACAACATTCAAATCTATGCAGACCTGTCCAAGTATACGCTGGACCTCAGAAGACAACTTACTACAATCACAAAGGCGCTTTGCAACCACAAGTTATACAGATGGAAACAACCATCTAAGATCATGATTAACAAGAATGACAGAACATGCACCATCTTATCCATGTAGGAAGGGCTAACTCTACTTCACTCCTGGGATATCATCCCTGATCCACCAGGAGGCTCGACCAGACACCCATAAAGGGTATCTACATCCTGACACACCGTCAACAAGGGATCTCGACAATATCCAAGATGAATTTTTCAGTTATAGACTAATTCGCCACTCTCCACACCAAGACCTCCCAGAGTCCACTCACTAGGAGATATACTTTGGTCATTGGGACTTTTACCCCCACTAAGAAAATGCAGCTTTACCTTGCATCATACAGCTGCACTTTTAAGTTCTTGTTTCTTTGTTTTGTTTTTCTTCTTTCCAGTTTAAGCTCCCAAGTTCAACTGGTTCACACAAATAACTCTGCCTCTTTGAACTTCACACAACTAAAGATGTGGCACACTTTACGCCATCCAGCCCGATTCCTACCCACTCAACCTGCTTCCTACCTACCTTCATGCCAGTAAGTACGCAAGTATTCTATTTACCTCTGAATATAAATGACTCTTAGTATACTAACTTTAAAAGCCCATGGCCTAAATCACCTGACCAAAAGACATTTCATGTGGCAAACAGCAAAGGCACAATTGTGCTCTATCCTGTGTATTCAAGAAACACATTTTAAAAATACCACAAGCCCAAGATGCACCCACAAAGACTACCCACATATCTACCTTGCCTGAGGCCCTAAGAAAACTGGAGGGGTATTGATAGCAATCCACAACTCTGTGTCCTTCCAACTCCTGGACCAAGTGTCAGATCCACTAAGGAGGTACTTAATCCTAATTTGCTCTATTGACAAAACTTTCTACACATTGGTAACTGTATATGCTCCCAACAAACGCCAAGTGGACTTTCTCCAAAAGGTTCTTAGCAAGACCCAACATATCCAAAAAGGACATCTCATCCTATGCGGAGACTTCAACAGCATACCAGACATGTCTATGGACACCTCCAACCCCACCCCAAGACGAATCTCCAATTTGAGCAAATTCCTCTATAAAAACGCTCCTACACCTTCTGCTCATCAGTGCATAATACTTATACTTGTATAGACTACTTTCTAGTAGATAAGTGGGTACTACAAAAAATCTGCAAGTCTGACATAGAAGCCATAACTTGGTCTGATCATTCTCCCATTAGTGTTACCATAACTAATCCATCTTCCCCTTCAAAGTGTGGATAGCTAATACCAATGTAATGAAAACATCCCCAATACGCTGACCTCTTGGAAAACCAATT
The DNA here is from genome assembly GCF_042186555.1 of Aquarana catesbeiana. Taxonomy (NCBI): domain Eukaryota; kingdom Metazoa; phylum Chordata; class Amphibia; order Anura; family Ranidae; genus Aquarana; species Aquarana catesbeiana. Next base: position 208,589,866 of record NC_133336.1, read on the forward strand.
AGAGGAATTTTTCCACAACAATGTAGGTTCTGTGTCAGACTCAACTATGCTATGGAATGCCCACAAAGCATTAATTAGAGCACTAGTAATAACATTGCCCAAACCCTAGAAAAGATCCTGACAAACCACAACATTTTAGACCAATATCCCTTCTAAACTGCGACATAAAGCTATACGCTAAAACCATAGCGGATTGATTGATGGATATCTTGCCATCTCTCTTGGCGTCTCACACAGGGACCAAGCGGGTTTTAAAAAAGGGAGACAATCCTCAGACACCACAAGGAGGCTAATAAATGTTATACATTTTGCTGAGAGAACCAGAACGCCCTCCCTGCTTCTATCTTTAGACGCAGAGAAGGTGTTCGACAGGGTGAACTGGACATACATTCAAGCAGTCTTAAATAAATTTTTGGTTCAAAGATAGAATATTAACAGCCATAACAGTACTATATTCAACCCCATCAGCCCCAGTATATATAGAAGAGATGCTTACCCACCCATTCTCAATCACAAATGGCACCAGGCAGGGATGCCCCCTCTCCATTTTAATCTTTAATCTAGTTATGGAACCCCTAGCAGAACAGATAAGAAGCGACCCATCTATATCTGGTATAAAAATAGGTTTATCCACACAAAAAATAAGCTTCTTCGCAAATGAGGTCATCCTTATGGTCACAAACCCGACATCCTCCCTGCACATTTTACAAAATATCCTTAAAGAATTCAGAGAGCTCTCATACTACAAAGTAAATGAGACCAAATCCCACATTCTTGACATAGGAGTAGATGGAATCTTAAGAAATCTTCTAGCATCACAATACCCCTACCCTTGGAAAGACACAGGGATTGACTATCTGGGCATTACACTCAAAGAGTACAAATTTTTTATTTAGCAGCAACTTCATCCCATTTAAACAATTTGCCAAAGAACTGGAATCTCTAACCAAATTCGAGTTCTCTTGGGAAGGTCACCTAGCAGCAATTAAAATGTCAGTCCTCCCAAAATTACTGTACCTCTTTAGAATTCTCCCTATCGACATCCCTAAATCTTACCTTAAAGCACTAAAAAGTAGCTTAAATAAATATATATGGCAAGGGAAAAAACCCAGGAGCGCCCACAAAATCTTAATCAAACATAGATCCATTGGGGGCTCCACAATGACAAATATACAAGACTACTATCATGCATCAATACTAGCACAACTAACAGATTGGTTCAGGCTAGGGATGAGCCGAACACCCCCCTGTTCGGTTCGCACCAGAACATGCGAACAGGAAAAAAGTTTGTTCGAACACGCGAACACCGTTAAAGTCTATGGGACACGAACATGAATAATCAAATGTGCTAATTTTAAAGGCTTATATGCAAGTTATTGTTATAAAAAGTGTTTGGGGACCTGGGTCCTGCCCCAGGGGACATGGATCAATGCAAAAAAAAGTTTTAAAAACGGCCGTTTTTTCAGGAGCAGTGATTTTAATTTTAATAATGCTTAAAGTCAAACAATAAAAGTGTAATATCCCTTTAAATTTCGTAGCTGGGGGGTGTCTATAGTATACCTGTAAAGGGGCACATGCAGGGGCGTAACTATCACCAAAGCGACCCATGCGGGCGCTATGGGGCCCGCAGCCAAGTGGGGCCCAGTGAGGATAAGAGCACCGCCGGCACAGTCTCCCAGCCAGGGGAAGAGAGAGGAAAGGAAGAGCTGTCCATATCAGCAGAGAGCTGAATTGCCCGATGTAAGAGCTTTCATTAGAACTTCTAGTGTTCCCGGGGCTCACATCACATAGCTCCACCTTTTGGCCTGGTGCCTTTGATAGACAAAATGCCGATCCAATGCGGGACATGTGATGTCATCAAAGGCGTCGGGCCAAGAGGTGGGGCTATGTGATGATGAGCCCCAGGAAGATGGGAAATTCAAATGAAAGCTATTACAGCATGCATTCCCGCTCTCTGCTGATCTGGGTGGCTTGCCTCTTCCTCTGCATAGGTGGGGCTGTATGGGGCACAGGCAGACCAAGCTGTATTGGGCACAGGCAACGCTGTATTGGGCACAGGTCACGCTGCATTGGGCACAGGTCACGCTGTATGTGGCACAGGTCATGCTGCATTGACACTAGGGCAGCTGTGGGGGGGGGGCTGTTTGCGGGGGGCCCCATACTACATTTTGCTATGGGGCCCTGCTATTTCTAGTTATGCCCCTGGGCGCATGTTTCCCATGTTTAGAACAGTCTGACAGCAAAATGACATTTCAAAGGAAAAAACCCATTTAAAACTACTCGCGGCTATTGCATTGCCGGTCCGACAATACACATAGAAGTTCATTGATAAAAACGGCATGGGAATTCCCCACAGGGGAACCCCGAACCAAAATTTAAAAAAAAAAAACGATGTGGGGGTCCCCCTAAATTCCATACCAGACCCTTCATGTCTGGTACGGATTTTAAGGGGAACCCCGCACCAAAAATAAAAAAAAAACGGCGTGGGATCCCCCCAAAAATCCATACCAGACCCTTATCCGAGCACACAACCTGGCAGGCTGCAGGAAAAGAGGGGGGGATGAGAGTGCAGCCCCCCCTCCTGAACCATACCAGGCCACATGCCCTCAACATTGGGAGGGTGCTTTGGGGCAGCCCCCAAAACACCTTGTCCCCATGTTGATGAGGACAAGGGCCTCATCCCCACAACCCTGGCCGGTGGTTGTGGGGGTCTGCGGGTGGGGGACTTATCGGAATCTGGAAGCCCCCTTTAACAAGGGGACCCTCAGATCCCGCCCTCCCGTGTGAAATGGTAAGGGGGTACTTACCCCTACCATTTCACTAAAAAACTGTCAAAAATGTTAAAAATGACTAGAAACAGTTTTTGACAATTCCTTTATTTAAATGCTTCTTCTTTCTTCTATCTTCCTTCATCTTCTTCTTCTGGTTCTTCTGGTTCTTCCTCCAGGGTTCTCGTCCAGCATCTCCTCCGCGGCGTCTTCTATCTTCTTCTCCTCAGGCCGTTCCGCACCCATGGCATGGGGGGAGGCTCCCGCTCTTTTCTTCATCTTTTTCATCTTCTTCTTTTCTTCTTCATTTTCTTCTCCGGGCCGCTCTGCACCCATGCTGGCATGGAGGGAGGCTCCCACTGTGTGACGGCGTCTCCTCATCTGACGGTTCTTAAATAACGGGGGGGGCGGGACCACCATCAGGTCTGGTATGGAATTTAGGGGGACCCCCACGTCATTTTTTTTTTAAATTTTGGTTCGGGGTTCCCCTGTGGGGAATTCCCATGCCGTTTTTATCAATGAACTTCTATGTGTATTGTCGGATCGGCAATGCAATAGCCGCCAGTAGTTTTAAATGGGTTTTTTCCTTCGAAATGTCATTTTGCTGTGACTGTTCTAAACACAGGAAACATGCGCCCCTTTGCAGGCATACTATAGACACCCCCCAGCTACGAAATTTAAAGGGATATTACACTTTTATTGTTTGACTTTAAGCATTATTAAAATCACTGCTCCTGAAAAAACAGCCGTTTTTAAAACTTTTTTTAGCATTGATCCATGTCCCCTGGGGCAGGACCCAGGTCCCCAAACACTTTTTATGACAATAACTTGCATATAAGCCTTTAAAATTAGCACTTTTGATTTCTCCCATAGACTTTTAAAGGGTGTTCCGCGGCATTCGAATTTGCCGCGAACACCCCAAATTGTTCGCTGTTTGGCGAACTTGCGAACAGCCAATGTTCGAGTCGAACATGAGTTTGACTCGAACTCGAAGCTCATCCCTAGTTCAGGCCATTCCCAACCACACTCTGGGAAGACATAGAATGTGACACAGTCCCATTCCACAACTTGCAACTTTGGTTATGTAGCATTCGTCCCGGCTCTACTATCCCCTCACACTATCCATCTACTATTAGAGCATCAGCACGGGAATGGTGGAGAATCACAATACATGGACTGAGACTCCACTATCAAAATTAAACCACCCGATCAATATCCTAAAATACCTAATCCCAGATGTCCACTTAACACACTGGTCCAAGGATCCCAATGAAACCTTAGACATACTATTTGATAATACCTCCTTGAAATCATTTGACAAATTAATCTTGAACCATAACATACCCCCCTCAGACTACTACTAATATATATAACTGCATTAGACATAACCCTCAGATCCTCGCTAACATCCCAACACAAATAAAAAATTACCTATTTCTGAATCCACACAGAACTAAATGCATTTCACTCTTCTATGCCACTCTAGGGGAGAAAACAATATTCACAAAGATCCCCCCATGCTTAAATGGGAAAGAGATCTACAATGTCAATAAACATCAAACCAATGGAAGAAGGCACTGAACTCTATATACAAAGCCACTGCATGCACAGGCTTGTGGGAATTAACCCAAAAGCTAACCCAAAGATGATACCGGACCCCCTCGACTCTAGCTCACTACAAAGGGAATATTCCCCCATACTGCTGGAGAAATTGCAGCCAAATAGGAACACTCCAACACATAATGTGGGACTGTCCCCTGATGCAAGGCTTTTGGAAGGAGGTTTTTACCATCATAAGCAATATCGTAGAGTGTAACATAGCCCCCTCCCCAGAATTAGCAATTCTAAATCTGAATATTGACTGCATACCACATGCTGGAAGAAAAGTAGTAATACATGTCTTACTAGCAGCCAGACTCGCAATAAGAAGACTATGGAAAGGGCAATCGCCTCCAAAAAACGCTTGATGTCATACATACGACCCAAACCCATTACACACACAAACTCCTATTGAAAAAGGATAGGACGACTTACGTGAAAGTACAGCGTGGTCACCTTGGACCAAATGGTTTGAAAATTATACCAAATAACTTAGGAAGGTTTAGTTACCACCCATATTACTGAAGTTTAATTAACATAGGATTAGTAAACAATTTACTATATCGAATTGGAAAATTAATAGGAGGAAATGAGTTTGTTAATTTGTTTGTAATCTACTTTATACATGTAAACATATATTGTAATATCATATATTAACTAACGTCATAACCAGATTTGACAACTGCTCATTAGAGCAACATTACTTCTGTATTTGTTTGAAAATCAATAAAAAACTATTTAAATATAAAGTAATGAACTTGGGGTCAAAAAACATAAATGAAAAATATTCACTAGGTGGAGTACAGCTGGGAGAATCAAGGCTGGAGAAGGATCTAGGGGTGCTAGTAAATGGCAGGTTGTGCAACAGCATGCAGTGCCAAGATGCAGCTACCAAAGCAGGCAGAATATTAGCATGCATAAAAAAGGGATATACTCCAGGGACAAAACTATAATTCTGCCACTTTATAAAACTCTGGTTAGGCCTCATCTGGAGTTTTCCATCCAGTTCTGGTCACCAGTCCTCTGAAGGGATGTGATTGAGCTGGAGAGAATCCAATGAGCTCAATTACGAAGAAAAACTGTAAACACTAAAATGTATTCTCGCTGGAGATAAGACGCTTGAGAGGGGACATGATAGCGATCTACAAATATCTCAAAGGGAAAACCAGGCATAGGAAATAAACTATTCAGTCCCGGGGAGTGTATAAGGACACGGGGCACACAATGAGACGGGAGGATAAGCAGTTTAACCCGAAATGGCATAGGGGGTTCTTCACTTTTAGGGCAATAAGGATGTGGAACTCTCTTCCACAATGGGTGGTGGATGCAGGGAGTGTGCATATCTTTAAAAGACTCTTAGATATACATCTTAAAAGACACAACATACAGGGATATAGGAAATCATTATAGATACTGATGCACCTACACAGGTTGAACTGGATGGACTATTGTCTTTTTTTAGCCTTACCTACTATGTAACTATGAAGTTGGGGGGAATCTCCCCAATGTATATATAGCCAATTAAAGAAACATGACAGAGGATCTGACATTTCCCTATTTTATCTATAACAAAAGAAAAAGGTTTTAGTTGGAATGTGAATGGTGGCAATGTGACTTATTTGGAATGTGCTGGTGGCACTGTGGTACCCAGATCTGAAGGGTGTTGTACTGGTGTCCACCAGAAGGTGTCTCCTAATAACCAGCAGATCCAAGCATTTTATTCTCCACCTGATGCTGGCTGCTAGGACACAACACAGAGGCACTGTGAAATACTAGAAGATGGGTTAAATCCTGTTCTAGTATTCTATAGCGTCTCAGTGTTTTGCCTCTCTGCCCTACATGCTCTGCTTCTTGAAACCTATGACCCTGATTCTGTTCCTGCTCCCACCTGCTTGTACCTGCTCCTGTATACTTTCTTACATTCTGGCTCATTCCTTGTTCATCAGCCTGATCCTGTTCTTCCATATTTATCCTGCCATCTGTACATAGCCTAGTTAAAGTAGCTTTGCTTACTTCCAGGGCTTTTTTTCAGGGGGAACCTGGTGGAACTCAGTTCCACCACCTCTGGTTCAGACCCTTTGGTGCCTGCTCACCACAATCACTTGTAAACACAGAAGTCTGGTTTCTGTGTTTACAAGTGATGGCTCTAACCCCCATGAACTCTGCACTCTGTATGTAATGCAATCCTGATATTTAATGCCCCTTTTAAGACCCTTCTACTGTTTGTGAAATATGACCACACCCACTATTTGATGTGATTTGGAGGGTGTGTGTGTCGGGGGGGGGTTGGGGGGGAGGTCCTGGTTGAGTTCCAGCACCTATTGTTTGAGAAAAAAAGCCCTGCTTACTTCTATTCACTTCAGATGACACCAAGTTAGACAGGATGTCTCCAACTTACAAGCTGACCTTGATGCAATGTTTAATTGAGCAACTAAGTGGCAAATGAGTTTTAATGTTGATAAATGTAAAGTTATGCACTTGGGGGCTAAGAATATGTATGCATCATACATATTAGGGGGAGTACAACTGTCAGGATCCGTAGTGGAGAAGGATCTGGGGGTTTTGGTAGATCATAAGTGTAGCTCTGGTAGAAAGATCTATGATCGACCATCTGATAGGTAAATTTAGTGAATTGCTCATTAGGGGGAGTTAGATTTGCCTCTGTTCCAGCTTGGCTGACGTTGCATGTGGTTCCACGCTGAGCCAGTGAGTGTCGTTGTTACCATTGGCTGGTGTTGGAAAGGGCAACGTGTTGAAGTGTATGGGTGCTCCTCTGTCCCAGAGACAACTCGGTGGAGGTGGTCCTCCGAGTTGCATTCTGGGAGAGGGTATTTATGGGACAGACACCATGTTTTAGGGTTTGTTTTTACAGCCACCTGCTGGCCCTCCTGACCGACAGGTATGCGTTAAAGTGCTATCTCGCGGTCCTCCATTCTGGAGGCCCGCATCGCATGGGTGGGCCCAGAAGTCTGTCTGGGGCCTACCACAGCAGCCGAGGAATGGTCCTGAGCTGTCTATCCAGAGTGAAGAAGCTGGACAACCGAGAAGATCCCAGGGGAGGACCCATCATAGAAGGATCATGCAGAGTGCTGGTCTTGAGAGGGGCCTGGTGACTCGGTTGGAGGACATATCCTAAAGTAGTTGTACAGCATAGTACTGCCGGGTTGGCCTAGAGGTCCAAGTACTGTGTCTGACGTTCACCGCTAAACCAATACATCCTGTGGCAGAGGATCGTACAGGTTTATTTCAATCAAGTCTGTGGCAGAGACATTTGTTCGTGCTACATACTGGCTGCTAGGCAAGTGAGGGAGGCCTATCCAGGTGAGCAAAGATTGTGTCCCACAAGGGGATTGCATCTGATTACAATATTCAACTTTAAAGGACGTTCTCAAGAATCCTAAAGAAAGGTATTTGAGCTTCCCTGCAGTTTCCCTCCTGCCTCTTTCCTGCTACATCCTTCTTAACTTGGTTCAATAAAGCATTGAAATTGTACTCAAGTGTTGGTGCTTATATCGTCCAGAGGTAAACTCAACGGAACCCTAGACCCGGTTGCGGTGAAACAGAGGTGTCGAGAGTGAAGGTAACAAGCCCAGTTAACCACTTGAGCCCCGGACCATTATGCTGCCTAAGGACCAGAGGTCTTTTTCCAATTTGGCACTGCATCACTTTAACTTTTAATTGCGCGGTCATGCAATGCTGTACCCAAACGAAATTTGCGTCCTTTTCTTCCCACAAATAGAGCTTTCTTTTGATGGCATTTGATCACCTCTGCCGTTTTTATTTTTTGCGCTATAAACGGAAAAAGACCGAAAATTTTGAAAAAAAATGATATTTTCTACTTTTTGTTATAAAAAAAATCCAATAAACTCAATTTTAGTCATACATTTAGGCCAAAATTTATTCGGCCACATGTCTTTGGTAAAAAAAAAGTTAATAAGCGTATATTCATTGGTTTGCGCAAAAGTTATAGCGTCTACAAACTAGGGTACATTTTCTGGAATTTACACAGCTTTTAGTTTATGACTGCCTATGTCATTTCATGAGGTGCTAAAATGGCAGGGCAGTACAAAACCCCCCCAAATGACCCCATTTTGGAAAGTAGACACCCCAAGGAAATTGCTGAGAGGCATGTTGAACCCATTGAATATTTATTTTTTTTGTCCCAAGTGATTGAATAATGACAAAAAAAAAAAAAAAAAAAAATATTTACAAAAAGTTGTCACTAAATGATATATTGCTCACACAGGCCATGGGCCTATGTGGAATTGCACCCCAAAATACATTCAGCTGCTTCTCCTGAGTATGGGGATACCACATGTGTGGGACTTTTTGGGAGCCTAGCCGCGTACGGGGCCCCGAAAACCAATCACCGCCTTCAGGATTTCTAAGGGCATAAATTTTTGATTTCATTCCTCACTACCTATCACAGTTTTGAAGGCCATAAAATGCCCAGATGGCACAAACCCCCCCCAAATGACCCCATTTTGGAAAGTAGACACCCCAAGCTATTTGCTGAGAGGCATGTTGAGTCCATGGAATACTTTCTTTTTTGACACAAGTTGCGGGAAAGTGACAATTTTTTTTTTTTTTGCACAAAGTTGTCACTAAATGATATATTTCTCACACAGGACATGGGCATATGTGGAATTGCACCCCAAAATACATTTAGCTGCTTCTCCTGAGTATGGGGATACCACATGTGTGGGACTTTTTGGGAGCCTAGCCGCATACGGGGCCCCGAAAACCAAGCACCGCCTTCAGGATTTCTAAGGGCGTAATGTTGTGATTTGACTCCTCACTACCTATCACAGTTTTGAAGGCCATAAAATGCCAAGATGGCACAAAACCCCCCCAAATGACCCCATTTTGGAAAGTAGACACCCCAAACTATTTGCTGAGAGGCATGTTGAGTCCATGGAATATTTTATATTTTGACACAAGCTGCGGGAAAGTAACACTTTTTTTTTTTTTTTTTTTGCACAAAGTTGTCACTAAATGATATATTGCTCAAACATGCCATGGGCATATGTGGAATTACACCCCAAAATACATTCTGCTGCTTCTCCTGAGTATGGGGATACCACATGTTTAGGACTTTTTGGGAGCCTATCCGCCTACGGGGCCCCGAAAACCAAGCACCGCCTTCAGGATTTCTAAGGGCATAAATTTTTGATTTCACTCCTCACTTCCTATCACAGTTTTGAAGGCCATAAAATGCCAAGATGGCACAAAACCCCCCCAAATGACCCCATTTTGGAAAGTAGACACCCCAAGGTAATTGCTGAGAGGCATGTTGAGTCCATGGAATATTTTATTTTTTGACACAAGTTGCGGGAAAGTGACAATTTTTTTTTTTTTTGCACAAAGTTGTCACTAAATTATATATTTCTCACACAGGCCATGGGCATATGTGGAATTGCACCCCAAAATACATTTAGCTGCTTCTCCTGAGTATGGGGATACCACATGTGTGGGACTTTTTGGGAGCCTAGCCGCATACGGGGCCCCGAAAACCAAGCACCGCCTTCAGGATTTCTAAGGGCGTAATGTTGTGATTTGACTCCTCACTACCTATCACAGTTTTGAAGGCCATAAAATGCCAAGATGGCACAAACCCCCCCCAAATGACCCCATTTTGGAAAGTAGACACCCCAAACTATTTGCTGAGAGGCATGTTGAGTCCATGGAATATTTTATATTTTGACACAAGTTGCGGGAAAGTAACACTTTTTTTTTTTTTTTTTTTTTTTTTGCACAAAGTTGTCACTAAATGATATATTGCTCAAACATGCCATGGGCATATGTGGAATTACACCCCAAAATACATTCTGCTGCTTCTCCTGAGTATGGGGATACCACATGTTTAGGACTTTTTGGGAGCCTAGCCGCGTACGGGGCCCCGAAAACCAAGCACCGCCTTCAGGATTTCTAAGGGCATAAATTTTTGATTTCACTCCTCACTTCCTATAACAGTTTTGAAGGCCATAAAATGCCAAGATGGCACAAAACCCCCCCAAATGACCCCATTTTGGAAAGTAGACACCCCAAGCTATTTGCTGAGAGGCATGGTGAGTATTTTGCAGCTCTCATTTGTTTTTGAAAATGAAGAAAGACAAAAAAAATGTATTTTTTTTTTCTTTTTTCAATTTTCGAAAGTTTGTGACAAAAAGTGAGGTCTGCAAAATACTCACTATACCTCTCAGCAAATAGCTTGGGGTGTCTATTTTCCAAAATGGGGTCATTTGGGGGGGGGTTGTGCTATCTGGGCATTCCATGGCCTCCGAAACTGTGCTAGGCAGTGAAGAGTGAAATCAAAAATTTACGCCCTTAGAAAGCCTGAAGGCGGGGCTTGTTTTTCGGGGTCCCGTGCGCGGCTAGGCTCCCAAAAAGTCCCACACATGTGGTATCCCCATACTCAGGAGAAGCAACAGAATGTATTTTGGGGTGTCATTTCACATATTCCCATGGCATGTTTGAGCAATATATCATTTAGTGACATCTTTGTGCAAAAAAAAAAAAAAAAAAAAAAAATATTTGTCTCTTTCCCGCAGCTTGTGTCACAATATAAAATATTCCATGGACTCGACATGCCTCTCAGCAAATAGCTTGGGGTGTCTACTTTCCAAAATGGGGTCATTTGGGGGGGGTTTGAACTGTCCTGGCAATTTATGCACAACATTTAGAAGCTTATGTCACACATCACCCACTCTTCTAACCACTTGAAGACAAAGCCCTTTCTGACACTTTTTGATTACATGAAACAATAATTTTTTTTTGCAAGAAAATTACTTTGAACCCCCAAACATTATATATTTTTTTTAAAGCAAATGCCCTACAGATTAAAATGGTGGGTGTTTCATATTTTTTTTTCACACAGTATTTGCGCAGCGATTTTTCAAACGCATTTTTTGGGGAAAAAACACACTTTTTTAAATTTTAATGCACTAAAACACACTATATTGCCCAAATGTTTGATGAAATAAAAAAGATGATCTTAGGCCGAGTACATGGATACCAAACATGACATGCTTTAAAATTGCGTACAAACGCGCAGCGGCGACAAAATAAATACATTTTTAAAAGCCTTTAAAAGCCTTTACAGGTTACCACTTTAGATTTACAGAGGAGGTCTACTGCTAAAATTACTGCCCTTGTTCTGTCCTTCGCGGTGATACCTCACATGCATGGTGCAATTGCTGTTTACATTTGACGCCAGACCGACGCTTGCGTTCGCCTTTGCGCGAGAGCAGGGGGGGACAGGGGTGCTTTTTTTTTTTTTTTTTTTTTTCTTTATTATTTTTTTGCTTTTTTATCTTATTTTTAAACTGTTCCTTTCATTTTTATTTTTTAAAATTAATTTTATTGTTATCTCAGGGAATGTAAATATCCCCTATGATATCAATAGGTAGTGACAGGTACTCTTTTTTTAAAAAATTGGGCTCTATTAGACCCTAGATCTCTCCTCTGCCCTCAAAGCATCTGATCACACCAAGATCGGTGTGATAAAATGCTTTCCCAATTTCCCAATGGCGCTGTTTACATTCGGCGAAATCTAAGTCATAAAATGCTCGTAGCTTCCGGTTTCTTAGGCCATAGAGATGTTTGGAGCCATTCTGGTCTCTGATCAGCTCTATGGTCAGCTGGCTGAATGACCGGCTGCATTTTCAGGTTCCCTGTTGGGACAGGAAAGCCAGAGAAAAACATGGAAGACGGTGGGGGAGGGGGGGGCATTCCCTCCCACTGCTTGCAAAAGCAGTCTAGAGGCTAATTAGCCACTAGGATTGCTTTTACATGAAAGCCGACCGCTGGCTGAAAAGAATGATACCAAGATGATACCTAAACCTGCAGGCATCATTCTGGTATAACCACTCAAAGTCCAGCAACATACCAGTACGTTGCTGGTCCTTGTTAGGCATATATTGTAAACTTTTTTTTCATGCAGCCTGTGGGCTGAACGAAAAAAAGATATTGATCGGTGGGTATGCCCACCATTAGAATACCTCCCTTCATCCACCCACTTCTAATGATGGGCATACATGCACCATTTATATATGCCGAAGCATGGGGGCATCCTCCCGCAAAAGGCAGGAGCAAATTGCTCCTCCACCCACTGCTGCCCCCACGCTTCGGCATATATGCTGAAGTATGTAACTGTGGTGGTGAAATCACCTCCGACAGCGCTGGAGTCACGGCTTTATATATCGTGGGAGCAAACGCTGTTGCTGTCAAGATAAATAAATCTGCGCTGCAACTGAATGGCGTACCTGCTAAGCAAATGATGGTTAACAATAAAACAAAGTAACATTACAGTATAACAGTAAGACTTACCATACCTGCAAAGCAAATACAAAAAAAAAACATAGTAAAAAATAAAACATTTAACGCAACCTGTGCCTAAAATATATATATGCCGAAGCATGGGGGCATCCTCCCGCAAAAGGCAGGAGCAAATTGCTCCTCCACCCACTGCTGCCCCCACGCTTCGGCATATATGCTGAAGTATGTAACTGTGGTGGTGAAATCACCTCCGACAGCGCTGGAGTCACGGCTTTATATATCGTGGGAGCAAACGCTGTTGCTGTCAAGATAAATAAATCCGCGCTGCAACTGAATGGCGTACCTGCTAAGCAAATGATGGTTAACAATAAAACAAAGTAACATTACAGTATAACAGTAAGACTTACCATACCTGCAAAGCAAATACAAAAAAAAACCATAGTAAAAAATAAAACATTTAACGCAACCTGTGCCTAAAATATATATATATGCCGAAGCATGGGGGCATCCTCCCGCAAAAGGCAGGAGCAAATTGCTCCTCCACCCACTGCTGCCCCCACGCTTCGGCATATATGCTGAAGTATGTAACTGTGGTGGTGAAATCACCTCCGACAGCGCTGGAGTCACGGCTTTAGATATCGTGGGAGCAAACGCTGTTGCTGTCAAGATAAATAAATCCGCGCTGCAACTGAATGGTGTACCTGAAAACAATAAAATGGTTACCAACAAAACAAAGTAAACGGTAAAGTATGAAAAATCTGAAAAGGAAACATGGTAAAACATAATAACAATAAAACATTGCAGAATAGAATAGAGTAAAAAAGAGAAGAACAATAGAGAGAGAATAGAGAGAGAGAGAACAATAAAACAACAACTATTTTTGGTTTTTTTATTTTATATTTTTTTTTGTTTTTATTTTTTTTAATTTTTTTTTAATTTTTTTTTTACACTTTTTTTTAGTAACTTTTAACTTTTGTAACTTGTTCCAGGTTTGGGTCTCTCAAAATGCAATGGCATCTTGGGAGACCCTGTGTTAGTGTGCCTAGTCTGTGCAGTGCTGAACCCTACGCTAATACTCAACTAATGTATGGTAGCGTTCAAAGCATTCACCCATGCAAAGACCAGGATTGCCAGGACAGGAGGGACAATAAGACCGGGTGTCACGCCTAAATCCGCGCTTGCTACAGACACGACATCTTTTTTGGGGGGCTCGTTGGGTAGGGGTACTCGGGATGGCATAAAGAAAATGCCGCTCATGCAGCCGGCTTACTGCATTTGGTTGGGGAAGGTGAGGTAGAGCACCGTCTGGAAACAGAAGGGCTCTGACGATCTCTTCCTGGAATTTAAGGAAGGATCCAGTCTGTCCTGAAGCTCTGTATAGCACATGAGCATTCAGCAAAGCCAATTGAAATAAGTATACAGACACTTTTTTGTACCAGCGTCTGGCCTTACGGGCAACTAAGTACGGCGCCAACAACTGGTCGTTGAGGTCCACCCCTCCCATATTAAGGTTGTATTCGTGGACACAGAGGGGTTTCTCCACAACACCAGTCGCCGTAGAAATTTGGGTCGTCGTGTCTGCATGAAGGGAGGTGAGAACGAAAACATTCTTCTTATCCCTCCACTTCATAGCGAGCAAATTATTATACTTCAAGCAGGCTCTCTCCCCCAGCCTAAGACGGGAATCTACAAGCCGCTGGGGAAAGCCCCGGCGATTAGGTCGCACGGTGCCACATGCTCCAATCTGCTGATCAAACAAGTGACTAAAAAGTGGCACGCTCGTATAATAATTGTCCACGTACAAGTGGTACCCCTTTCCGAATAAGGGTGACACCAAGTCCCACACTATCTTGCCAGCGCTTCCTATGTAGTCAGGGCAGTTGATCGGCTCTACGTGACTATCTTTGCCCTCGTAAACCATAAATCTACATGTATAGCCTGTGGCCCTGTCACAGAGCTTATACATCTTGACCCCGTATCTGGCACGCTTGCTGGGAAGGTACTGTTTGAATGACAAGCGGCCAGAAAACTTAATCAGGGACTCATCAACGCAGACAACTTGATGGGGGGTAAACAAGTCTGCAAAACGTTGGTTGAAGTGGTTTACGAGGGGCCGAATTTTGTAGAGCCGATCGTATGCAGGGTCTCCACGAGGACGACAGAGTTCATTGTCGTTGAAGTGCATGAACCGCAAAATCTGCTCGTATCGTGCCCTGGCCATGGAAGCAGAGAACAAGGGTGAATGGTAAATTGGGTCAGTGGACCAATATGACCGCAACTTACTCTTTTTATTCAACCCCATGAGGAGGGAAAGGCCCAGAAAGGTCTTAAATTCGGAGACCGTAATTGGTCTCCAATCTCTGGCAAGGGAGGACTGGGGATTAGCGGCGATGTGTTGACCAGCGTATAAATTGCTTTGGTCCACAATAGATCTATAGAGATCTTCGGTGAAAAACAGTGAATAAAAATCCAGTGGCGTAAAGTCAACTGTTTCCACCTGAATTCCGGGTTGGCCAGTGAAAGGGGGAAGTACGGGTGCTGCAGAAGTGGAAGGTTCCCAATTCGGATTGGCCAATGCAGCAGGAAGGGCACTATGGGCACGACGGGCCTGTCTTTGTCTTCTTGGTGGCAGCGGGACACTACTAGTGCTTGCCACCTCGCCAGCTTGAACTGCACTTATGGGACTCGCCACGTCACCACGTGATACTGCAGTGCTGGATGTACGACCAGGGTGTACTAGGCCGCTGGTGCTTGCCAGTTCACCAGAAGGAATAGCGGCGCTAGTACTTCTCTGCTCCATACGAGAGCCCTGCGGTTCTTGCACTTCAAGGACAGAAGAAGAAGAATGGGGTCTGGTACGCCTGACTCTAGCAGGGACCACAACTCTGTCGTCAGAGCTATCTGTCATGGAGCCGCTGTCCTCTACAGGTTCGTATTCTGAGCCTGAACTTGACAGATGAGTGACTTCCTCTTCACTATCTGTCATACTCAGAAACGTGTAGGCCTCTTCACTAGTGTACCTTCGATTTGCCATTTTGGCCTCTAAATTTAGGGGTACACTAGTGAGACTCACAGGCAAAAAAGCTCCTGACTGTTGGCGACTGTATAAAAACGCTACCAAAAAACTGTTAGCGATCGCAGGGATCAGGCCTGACTCTGCGAACGCTGCAGTTATGTGTGCTTAGTGTTTTGTAAGTGTCAGTTATCGATCGATACTGCACTTGGGTGGGCTGGGCAGGGCTGGGCCGAGGAGCAAAACGCAGGTGCTAGCAGGTATCTGGGCTGATCCCGCTAACACTGCGTTTCAGGGAACCCTAAACTGCTGGGGAGTATAGATCTGATCGGATCAGATATCGATCCGTTCAGATACTATAGCACTAAGGGAGGTGTATGCTGTACTGGCGCTAACCTGACGCTGCCTGGGGCGACGCAGACCTTATCTGATCCTAAAAACTTAACTTCTATCACCGCCGGGCAATTAGGGGGTTAAACCTTTATAGGGTAATAAACGGCGGGTGCCCTAAAACTATAATAAACTGTAATAAACTGTAATAAACTACAAAAAACAAACTAGCTAACCAGCGTCACCCGTAACAGTTATACGGTGATCGCTGGTGAAAGGGTTAACTAGGGGGCAATCAGGGGGTTAAAACCTTTAGCAGGTAGTATATGGGGGTCCCTGTCGCTATAAAACACTGACAGCGAACCTATATACTTACCTCCCTAACTAGCGTCACCTGTGTCACTAATACAGCGATCAGAAAAACGATCGCTTAGCGACACTGGTGACGGGGGGTAATCAAGGGGTTAACTTTTATTAGGGGGGGTTAGGGGGGTACCCTGGACCTAAGGGGGGGTACCCTAGACCTAAAGGGGGCTAACCTAACTGCCCTAACACTTCTAACTGACACAAACTGACACCAATGCAAAAAAAAAAAAAACTGCTATTGGTGACAGAGTGACAGGGGGTACAGGGGGGTGATCGGGGGGTGATCGGGGGGTGACAGGGGGGTGAAATGTATGCCTGCGTGTTCTACTGTAAGTGTAGTGTTGGTGCACTTACTTGGATGTCTTCTCTCCTCTGCGTCGGATCAAAAAGACCGACTCGAGGAGAGATGACATCACTTCCTTTCCCTCTGTTTACATTACAGAGGGAAAGGAAGCATTTTCATTCGCCGGGAGCGATCGGGAGGGGGTGGCCAACAATGGATGGCCGCCCCCTCACCTCTCATCGCCCGGGAACAAATGGCGACCGCCTACATGTACGTGATTTTGCCTGTCCGTGCCACCTTGCCGACGTACATCGGCGTGAGGCGGTCGTCAAGTGGTTAAACCAGCAGCTCCACGGAGAGTTAGTGCTACATAAGCTTAATAATAGCATGCAATGCCAAGCTGCGGTTTCCAAAGTGAGCAAAATTATTTCTTGTATTAAGAGAGGTATGGACTTCAGAGAGAGAGATATAATTTTTCCCCTATACAAATCATTAATAAGACCTCATCTGGAATATGCAGTTCAGTTTTGGGCACCAGTTCTCAAAAAGGATATCGGGGAACTGGAGAAAGTGTAGAGAAGGGCAACCAAACTGATAAGAGGCATTGAGGAGCTCAGCTATGAGGAAAGATTAGAGGAACTGAATTTATTCCCTCTTGAGAAAAAGGAGATTAAGGGGGATATGATCAACATGTACAAATACATAAGTGGTCCATATAGCAAACTTGGTGGTGAGTTATTCACTGTAAGGCAGGGTATGAAGTGAACATGCGTGAGCGACAACCATTTTGCCTGACAATCTTTGAACCATTAAAATTTGGTCTAAGTGTGTTCGTCCGAGCACTAATACACTGCCCAACAAGAATTATCTTGCCTTTGTGGCTGTGTGTGGTGAAGAGATGAGCTTGGGCGTGTTATCTGGATATATATATATCTTTTGTGGCTCCCAATGAGTCCGCTCAGGACTAAGGATGAGCTCGGGCATGTTATTTGGATATACTGTATTTATCGGAGTATAACACGCACTTTCCCTTTAAGAGGGAAGTTTGCGGGGAAAAAAATCATTTTAAATAAACAACTGTAAAGCAAAAAAAGGGTCAGTGCCCATCAATGCAGCCTAAATCGGTGCCCATCTGCAGTCACACCATTGCCATGAATGCAGCCTCACCATTGCCATGAATGCAGCCTCACCATTGCCATGAATGCAGCCTCACCATTGCCATGTATGCAGCCTCACCATTGCCATGTATGCAGCCTCACCATTGCCATGTATGCAGCCTCACCATTGCCATGTATGCAGCCTCCCCATTGCCATGTATGCAGCCTCACCATTGCCATGTATGCAGCCTCACCATTGCCATGAATGCAGCCTCACTTTTGCCATGAATGCAGCCTCACTTTTGCCATGAATGCAGCCTCACCATTGCCATGAATGCAGCCTTACCATTGCAATCAATGCAGCCTCACCATTGCAATTAATACAGCCTCATATATTGCCATGAATGCAGCCTTACCATTGCCATGAATGCAGCCTCACCATTGGCATCAGTGCAGCCTCACCATTGCCATCAGTGCAGCCTGATCAATGCCCATCTGCAGCCTCGGAGGGGAGAGGGAGGGGGGCGGGATGATCGCCAACAGGTTACATACAGGAGAATCTCCTGTTTACTTGGTGGCCTCTTTAATACAAAGTCCTTCCTCCTATGATAGACAGAACAGTAGTCCAATGGCAGCCCAGGAGACAGGACTTCCTATAACAGATGCCGCTGAGTAAACAGGAGATTCTCCTGTATGTAATCTAATGGCACTCGTCCGGCCCCTGTGAAGCAGCGCTGATAAATATGGTATATATCTTTTGTGGCCCTAGAGGCCACAAAAAAAATATATATCCAAATCACCGGGGGGGCTGTATTAAACCGAAACGTGGGCCGCAATTGGCCCATGGGCTGGACTTTGGACATGCCTGCTTTAAGGTCATCACAAAGGACATGGATGCTAGGAATAATCAGTTGCACTTATAATAACCTCATATTCCCAAAAAAATGAAAGGTAAAATCCGTTGCTACTAGTAACATTAAATTCCCAAATAGGTGATATAGAATAAAAGTGGTGAATTAAAAGGTGAAATTCCACTGCCACATAAGTGAATAATCATACATAGAAAAACTGATTCCACTTAAAAACACTCATAAGAACGTGAGGTGGTGATAATATACAATAAAAATAAAGGACTACCACTTAAAATAAATGAATATAAATAAATTATATATGGGCTAATCCACCACAAGGTGTACCAAAAAACGCACAATAATGACCTTACTGTGTAAAATCCTAGGACACAGCCAGAGTGCTCTTAATGTCAAATAAATTATGTGAAATCTATTAACGTGACACAAATGAAATAAAATAATATATATAGCTACCATAAAATTCCTGCAAAGTATAAAAGTGATAATGTGCAATCCTAAAAAATACCCATATGATACTTTGCCAACACAAAGAAGCTTTCAAAAAGGTGAAGGTGATTATTCAGTGTTAAATGATTAAGTCAAAATAGCATCAATTGGCTAGTGACCTTATTGAACCAAAAAAACAACAATAATGAAAAGAGATAAAATGTTACTTGTATCTTCTTGCGCTTATTTCTTCAGTGAAAAAACTTCTCCTCTCAGTTATCCAAACATATAAGGAGAGAAATTAACAAGCCATTGCGCAGATAGTACTGATACATTGTTTTATGCACTGCAAAATAGAGTATTCTCACTCACAAACTCATTCACCCACTCCTTTTTTTAGAACGCCGCAGAAACACCACTCCTCCTAGACAATTAAGATCGACAGATCCAAGAAGTCCAAACGCAAAAGGGGATGTAGAGGAGGACACAAGATCAAAAAGGAAAAGGGAGCATTAGGACAAGGAATATACAATCTAAGTGGAATTGAGTTATCACACAACAAAATAAAATTGCTAGATAAAGGCCTGAAGTACGCACCACAACGGAATCTCAACAAATTCAATCTATATGTGGATATACAAAAATATACGAGGAAATTAAACATCAAAAAGTATATGTTAAATAAAACAGTGGCTACTGAGAGTAATAATAGGGACGCGATAGAAACACCAGGAAAAGTTTTATATAGCCAACTGAGAAACATATCTCTTTTCAACCCCCAAATGCACAACAATCAACACATTGATGTTTTTAACAAAATGATCACGCAGGAAATTGAAATGATGAAAACAAGAAAAATGAACAACCCAACAGTGATTAAAAAAGGAATAAAAGAATTGGAAGAAAATAAAAGAATAGTAATAAGACCGGCGGATAAAGGTGGAGCGATTGTAATCCTGTCTAAAGAATATTATAATGAAGAACTCCAAGGGCAGCTTAATGACAGCAATACATATATAAAACTAAGGGGTAATCCCACAAGAGAGTACAAAAGAGAACTACAGGAACTAATCAAAAAAGGCAGCATGAGAAACGTCCTAAACAAGAAAGAGGAAATATATCTTGTACCAGAGACATGCAGGGTTCCAATTATCTATACAGTACCCAAAATACATAAGGATCAAGTGAAACCTCCTGGACGCCCTATCATTAATGTGATCCAATCCATTAATTCCAGACTCGGAGAATATGTGGACTATTACTTGCAACCATTGGTACCCAAAACACCAGCCTACCTAAAAGATACTACAAAAAATAGAGAGGAGGAAACCCTGGGATGGTACGGGTGAAGGGGTAAAGAGTAATAAATGAGTAACCTAAGTAGAAAGAGAGGGGGACATACTAAATAGTGTGATTGGTATGAGAAATGCCCAGAAATAGTAAAAAAGATTATACTTTATTGAAATATACAAAAATAGTTATAAAAAAGTGAACAATGCATACAAAAATATCTAGACCACACAGATGAGCACATTGGTAAGAATAAGCATACATGTATGTGGTACATAGGAGCCCAACATGTTTCGGATAAGAAAAAATTCAGTTCCTTCTTCAGGGGTTTCCTTTGGGGATTTTTTTGTATGATTCGTTCAAATAGTTAGCTGCATATAAAGCAACGGACTATAGTCTGACAGTCTGCCGTATGATACTTCAGGTCATTATCATCATGGTATCAGTTTCAACTAGGGATGAGCTTCGAGTTCGAGTCGAACTCATGTTCTACTCGAACATTGGCTGTTCGCAAGTTCGCCGAACAGCGAACAATTTGGGGTGTTCACGGCAAATTCGAATGCCGCGGAACACCCTTTAAAAGTCTATGGGAGAAATCAAAAGTGCTAATTTTAAAGGCTTATATGCAAGTTATTGTCATAAAAAGTGTTTGGGGACCCGGGTCCTGCCCCAGGGGACATGCATCAATGCAAAAAAAAGTGTTAAAAACAGACGTTTTTTCAGGAGCAGTGATTTTAATAATGCTTAAAGTCAAACAATAAAAGTGTAATATCCCTTTAAATTTCGTACCTGGGGGGTGTCTATAGTATGCCTGTAAAAGGGCGCATGTTTCCTGTGTTTAGAACAGTCTGACAGCAAAATGACATTTTGAAGAAAAAAACACATTTAAAACTACCCGCGGCTATTGCATTGCCGACAATACACATAGAAGTTCATTGATAAAAACGGCATGGGAATTCCCCACAGGGCAACCCCGAACCAAAATAAAAAAAAAAAAAATGTGGGGGTCCCCCTAAATTCCATACAAGGCCCTTCAGGTCTGGTATGGATATTAAGGGGAACCCCAGCCAAAATTTTAAAAAAAATGAAGTGGGGTTCCCCCTAAATTCCATACCAGACCCTTCAGGTCTGGTATGGATTTTAAGGGGAACCCCGCGCCAAAAAAAACAAAAAAAAAACGGCGTGGGGTCCCCCCAAAAATCCATACCAGACCCTTATCCGAGCTTGCAACCTGGCAGGCCGCAGGAAAAGAGGGGGGGACGAGAGTGCGCCCCCCCCTCCTGAACCGTACCAGGCCACATGCCCTCAACATTGGGAGGGTGCTTTGGGGTAGCCCCCCAAAACACCTTGTCCCCATGTTGATGAAGACAAGGGCCTCATCCCCACAACCCTGGCCGGTGGTTGTGGGAGTCTGCGGGCGGGGGGCTTATCGGAATCTGGAAGCCCCCTTTAACAAGGGGACCCCCAGATCCCGGCCCCCCCCCCTGTGTGAAATGGTAAGGGGGTACTTACCCCTACCATTTCACAAAAAAACTGTCAAACATGTTAAAAATGACAAGAGACAGTTTTTGACAATTCCTTTATTTAAATGCTTCTTCTTTCTTCCTTCATCTTCTTCTGGTTCTTCTGGCTCTTCTGGTTCTTCCTCCGGCGTTCTCGTCCAGCATCTCCTCCGCGGCGTCTTCTATCTTCTTTTCCTCGGGCCGCTCCGCACCCATGGCATGGGGGGGAGGCTCCCGCTCTTCTCTTCATCTTCTTCTTCTTCTTCATCTCTTCTTCCTTCTTCTGTTCTTCATTTCTTCTCCGGGCCGCTCCGCAGCCATGCTGGCATGGAGGGAGGCTCCCGCTGTGTGATGGCACTCTTCGTCTGACGGTTCTTAAATAACGGGGGGCGGGGCCATCCAGTGACCCCGCCCCCCTCTGACGCACGGTGACTTGACGGGACTTCCCTGTGACGTCACAGGGAATGCCACAGGGAAGTCCCGTCATGTCCCGTGCGTCAGAGGGGAGCGGGGTCACCGGATGGCCCCGCCCCCCGTTATTTAAGAACCGTCAGATGAAGAGACGCCGTCACACAGCGGGAGCCTCCCACCATGCCAGCATGGCTGCGGAGCGGCCCGGAGAAGAAATGAAGAAGAGAAGAAGGAAGAAGAGATGAAGAAGAAGAAGAAGATGAAGAAGATGAAGAGAAGAGCGGGAGCCTCCCCCCCCATGCCATGGGTGCGGAGCGGCCCGAGGAGAAGAAGATAGAAGACGCCGCGGAGGAGATGCTGGACGAGAACGCCGGAGGAAGAACCAGAAGAGCCAGAAGAACCAGAAGAAGATGAAGGAAGAAAGAAGAAGCATTTAAATAAAGGAATTGTCAAAAACTGTCTCTTGTCATTTTTAACATTTTTGACAGTTTTTTAGTGAAATGGTAGGGGTAAGTACCCCCTTACCATTTCACACAGGGGGGGGCCGGGATCTGGGGGTCCCCTTGTTAAAGGGGGCTTCCAGATTCCGATAAGCCCCCCGCCCGCAGACACCCACAACCACCGGCCAGGGTTGTGGGGATGAGGCCCTTGTCTTCATCAACATGGGGACAAGGTGTTTTGGGGGGCTATCCCAAAGCACCCTCCCAATGTTGAGGGCATGTGGCCTGGTACGGTTCAGGAGGGGGGGGGCGCACTCTCGTCCCCCCTCTTTTCCTGCGGCCTGCCAGGTTGCGTTCTCGGATAAGGGTCTGGTATGGATTTTTGGGGGGACCCCATGCAGTTTTTTTTTTTTTGGCGCGGGGTTCCCCTTAAAATCCATACCAGACCTGAAGGGTCTGGTATGGAATTTAGGGGGAACCCCACGTCATTTTTTTTTAAATTTTGGCTGGGGTTCCCCTTAATATCCATACCAGACCTGAAGGGCCTTGTATGGAATTTAGGGGGACTCCCACATCATTTTTTTTTTTTTTTTGGTTCGGGGTTGCCCTGTGGGGAATTCCCATGCCGTTTTTATCAATGAACTTCTATGTGTATTGTCGGCAATGCAATAGCCGCGGTAGTTTTAAATGTGTTTTTTCCTTCAAAATGTCATTTTGCTGTCAGACTGTTCTAAACACGGGAAACATGCGCCCCTTTACAGGCATACTATAGACACCCCCCAGGTACGAAATTTAAA
This sequence comes from Aquarana catesbeiana, assembly GCF_042186555.1. Lineage (NCBI taxonomy): Eukaryota > Metazoa > Chordata > Amphibia > Anura > Ranidae > Aquarana > Aquarana catesbeiana. Next base: position 208,613,337 of record NC_133336.1, read on the forward strand.
GGGATATTACACTTTTATTGTTTGACTTTAAGCATTATTAAAATCACTGCTCCTGAAAAAACGGCCGTTTTTAAAACTTTTTTTGCATTGATTCATGTCCCCTGGGGCAGGACCCAGGTCCCCAAACACTTTTAATGACAATAACTTGCATATAAGCCTTTAAAATTAGCACTTTTGATTATTCATGTTCGTGTCCCATAGACTTTAATGGTGTTCGCGTGTTCGAACAAATTTTTTCCCTGTTCGCATGTTCTGGTGCGAACCGAACAGGGGGGTGTTCGGCTCATCCCTAGTTTCAACACATATTCGGTTAGGGAAGGCCAGGTATAGATTTGTATAATAGAGGCCTGGATTCAAAAATGGTGTGGAGAATTTTATGATGTATATCAAGGAGAGGTCATAGAAGCCATACAGATACGGTGAGGCACGCCAGAACACCAGCGTCCACGAGGAACAACCAATGTAGAAGGACCAATGTGCGTCCTTGCAGATTGTAGTCTGTAGGGCCACGACCTCTTCCCAGAAATCCAACCTGGATATGCAGCACCATCTTTGAATCCAGGCCTCTATTATACAAATCTATACCTGGCCTTCCCTAACCGAATATGTGTTGAAACTGATACCATGATGATAATGACCTGAAGTATCATACGGCAGGCTGTCAGACTATAGTCCGTTGCTTTATATGCAGCTAACTATTTGAACGAATCATACAAAAAAATCCCCACAGGAAACCCCTGAAGAAGGAACTGAATTTTTTCTAATCCGAAACATGTTGGGCTCCTATGTACCACATACATGTATGCTAATTCTTACCAATGTGCTCATCTGTGTGGTCTAGATATTTTTGTATGCATCGTTCACTTTTTTATAACTATTTTTGTATATTTCAATAAAGTATAATCTTTTTTACTATTTCTGGGCATTTCTCATACCAATCACACTATTTAGTATGTCCCCCTCTCTTTCTACTTAGGTTACTCATTTATTACTCTTTACCCCTTCACTCGTACCATCCCAGGGTTTCCTCCTCTCTATTTTTTGTTATATATTATCGGGATGTGGTGAACCGGGTATAAATTCATCTTTATACTCATATCTGGTAGCGCACCATTTTCTAAATTAAACTACCTAAAAGATACTAAACATCTGATAGAAGAACTGAACAAGATTGATATTCAACCTGGACAGAAATATATACTGGTTACAGAGGACGTATCATGATTATACACTAATATAGGACATGAGAATGCCATATCAGCAACAAAATGGGCTATGAACAAATACACTAACCTAGTATCTAAGAAAAAGAAATTTATATTAAGGTGTCTAGCATTTGGATTGCAACATAATTATTTTTGATTCAACTCAGAATACTATAGACAACTAAATGGAATAGGGATGGGAGCCAAGTATGCCCCAAGTGTTGCAAACATATTCATGTCTGAATGGGAGGAACAAGCGATATTTAGCAACACCCCCACAGAATGAATAATGTACAGACAATTCATAGATGATTGCATTATGTTATGGATGGGGGAAGAAGAACCACTCCGTAGCTTTCTGGAAGAATTAAATAATAATGAAAGAAACATAGAACTGAATTATGAAATTAACACCCAATCGGTACAATTTTTAGACTTGGAAATAAAATTAACTCATGATGGAATCACAACAAAAACATTTTTTAAACCTGTAGAAAGAAATCGTTTTATCCCAGTAGACAGCTGTCATTTTGATCCCTGGCTTATAAATATACCAAAAGGACAATTTGTTCGCCTAAGGAGGAACTGCACGGAAAAAAGTACCTTTCTTGAACAAGCAGGAGATGTTGGTGAAAAGTTTATCCAGAAGGGATACAACAGATTATTTATTGAAGATAAGATAAGGGAAGTTGCAAATTATAATAGAGATGAATTGATTCAGAACAAAACAAAGGAACCCTCTAATTTATCACAAGATGTCCCTATGATTATGGATTTTAACATCGAACACCGGAAAATAGAAAAGATTTTTTAAAAAACATTGGCCACTACTATTAGCGGACCATCAACTAAGGAAAATATTACCGGATAAACCTAAATTTGTGTATAGAAAGGCACCAACGTTGAGAGATATAAAATTGCAAAAAACATTCTGGACCCTCCAAAAACATTGCAAAAATTGTCTTTCTTCCAAAAGGCAAGGGTTTTATCCATGCAAACGGTGTTACGCATGCACAAACACCAGACAGAATGGACAAAAATGCATGAATTTCAGAGCCACCAGTACCAACATACAGTATGAGATCAAAGACTTCCTGACCTGTAGAAGTGAGGGGGTTGTGTATGTGTTGGAGTGTCCATGCTCATTACAGTATATCGGGAGGACTAAAAGACCACTATGGAAGCAAATTAGGGAACACATTCAGAATATTTTAAAAGGATTCCCTAAACATAGTGTTTCAAGGCATTTCTCCACACATCACCAAAAAAACCCAACGCTGCTAAAATTTTGGGCCATAGAAAAATATAATGCACATTGGAGAGGGAGCAATACGGTGAAAGAACTAAGCAAATAAGAATCTAGATGGATTTTTAATATGCGTACACTCACACCGCTTGGCTTAAACATAGATTTTGACCTAAATTGCTTCATATCAGATTTTTAATAATGATAACAGGCTAGTTTAAGGTGTATAATATTCTTTTAGATTTTTTTAGATTTTTTTGGTTTTTTTTTGATTCCTTTAGGTCTTTTTATTAGTGCGCTCTATACGAGCTTAAACTATTTTGCATACAATTCTAGATATTTAAAAAACATTTTTTATTATAATCACTCCCAATTTTTTAAATAATTTTTTTAATAATTTTTAAATATTTTTATTTTTATTTTCACTTCCATTGGTATTTTTTGGGAGTGTATTTTACACTTAAATATATCCTGGTGAGTATTATCATTATATACTCCTCATATGGATGGACTAAACGATTTGGCCATTGATGTATGATCATATGAGTGAATTTTGAGAGGTGAAGTTCCATACTACTACTACTGACCAGCAAGGGAAATGGGGGTTAATGCAATGAACTCTCTATTAGAAAGATACTCCATTTTTTAATGATTAATATTCTAAGTAGGAAGTCCTTTCTTATTAGCAATACAATGTCTTCCGATTATTATATTTATTTTTTAAGTAGTGTTTATTAAAGATTTATATTAGGGATCATTACTAGAGATGACTGTGTGAATGATTAGCAGCCAGCAAGGGAGATCGCATCATTGAAATGATGATCACCGTAGTAACAAGCACACACACACTATATAAACACGGCAGATGGACAGGACGGGCATCCTTGAAAAAGACACGTGGCAGTGACGTAACATGTAGGAGGAGCCTGCATCATCCGACATCTGCAGTGTGTGATTTGACGGCGCTGAAGGGAGAGCTGTGCCACTGAGCTCTTGCAGCCTGATCAATACTAAAGCGATCCCAGCCTGAATGAGTTTGTGAGTGAGAATACTCTATTTTGCAGTGCATAAAACAATGTATCAGTACTATCTGCGCAATGGCTTGTTAATTTCTCTCCTTATATGTTTGGATAACTGAGAGGAGACGTTTTTTCACTGAAGAAATAAGCGCAAGAAGATACAAGTAACATTTTATCTCTTTTCATTATTGTTGTTTTTTTGGTTCAATAAGGTCACTAGCCAATTGATGCTATTTTGACTTAATCATTTAACACTGAATAATCACCTTCACCTTTTTGAAAGCTTCTTTGTGTTGGCAAAGTATCATATGGGTATTTTTTAGGATTGCACATTATCACTTTTATACTTTGCAGGAATTTTATTGTAGCTATATATATTATTTTATTTCATTTGTGTCACGTTAATATTTCACATAATTTATTTGACATTAAGAGCACTCTGGCTGTGTCCTAGGATTTTACACAGTAAGGTCATTATTGTGCGTTTTTTGGTACACCTTGTGGTGGATTAGCCCATATATAATTTATTTATATTCTTTTATTTTAAGTGGTAGTCCTTTATTTTTATTGTATATTATCACCACCTCACGTTCTTATGAGTGTTTTTAAGTGGAATCAGTTTTTCTATGTATGATTATTCACTTATGTGGCAGTGGAATTTCACCTTTTAATTCACCACTTTTATTCTATATCACCTATTTGGGAATTTAATGTTACTAGTAGCAACGGATTTTACCTTTCATTTTTTTGGGAATATGAGGTTAATATAAGCGCAACTGATTATTCCTAGCATCTATTGATTGTAATACACACAATTTAGTTGCAGCTGTATTATTTGACTATCTCATATTAACAACTTGATCCTCATAGCAATTTAAACACATACCACGTCAGCGCTTGAGCCCCTCTTTTATACAAAGGACATGGAGGCACTCTCTACGCCTTTCCAAATACGGAAAGGTTTCTTCACAGTAAGAGCTGTGAAAATGTGGAATAGACTCCCTCCAGAGGTGGTTCTGACCAGCTCAGTTGATTGCTTTAAAAAAATGCCTGGATTATTTCCTAAATATACATCATATAACTGGGTACTTATTTATAGATTGAATCCAGGGAAAATCTGATTGCCTCTCTGGGGATCAGGAAGGATTTTTTCTACTGCTGTAGGAAATTGGATCATGCTTTGCTGGGGTTTTTCGCCTTCCTCTGGATCAATTGTGGGTGAAGGATTGCGTATATGGGAATGTTTTTTGGGGTTTTTTTGCTTGTTTTTTTTTCTTTTTTTGTTCAATAATTTTTTATTGAATGTTATTTGAACATTGTACAGAATTAAAACAGAAATATAAGGGGAAGGCACATAAGCCCCACTATGCAAACACAATGAGAATACAGCTTGTCATTTGACATAAACTTAGTACAAAGACATTTGAATTTCTCCATATAACAATCGTGATAAAAGGCTGAGCATTACATCAGACCTATATGCAATCTTCAAATTCGGAATAACATCATTACTTATTTTAAGAATAAGGCGTCTATGGTACCTATACCTTTCAATATTATTATTTTCAACCATGAACTGTACTTTAAGGTGAAATGGATAGTGAAGAAAAAGCAAGAATAAGAGAATAGAAGAGTGAGTGTGGGGGGGGAGGGGGGTAAAAGGGGGTATGCACCCTTAGCAGAGGTCAACCTTATAATTCCGCCTACTTTTTGCTACTTTCCCTATTGGGACATTATTCCTGCGTATACTGATGAGAACTTAAATGCGAACCAACAGGACCATATTTTGTTAGCTAAATCAGATTTATTTCGCAATGCTGCTCTCCATGTGGTAGATACGATCGGCCTCCGTTAGCCATTGGAGTAACGTAGGAGTTGCTTGTTGTTTCCAATATTTTGGGATAAGCATCTTAGCTGCGTTTAGGAGATGTGTAATGGATTTTTTGTATGATCCTATTGGTTTGTCTGTACAGTGAAATAGTATTATCCATGGATCATTAACAACTTCACTCCCCTGTATTTCCTTAATCCAATATAATATGGTGGACCAATATATTTTAATAAGGGGGCATAGCCACCAAATATGGGCATGAGACCCTTGTTCTCCACAACCTCTCCAACAAAGCTCCGATTTTGATGGGAAAGTTCTATGGAGGATGGTGGAAAAACCTGCGCTCATGAGCAATACGTGATAAAGATAAATATATTCACAAAATGCAGCTGCAAAAAAAACTCCAAATATCCATGAAGTGGTAAACATGTAAATAAAACTTTTTGTGCGCTAGCAATAAATAATTAGATAAACAAATGAAGAGTGCCCAGGAAACACAATGTGTATGCGAATCCCAGCAACAAAATAACAACACCAAGTGCATAAAATCATTGCTTGAAAATCCAACTAAATATTGACATAAGCTGAAAACAAGTGATCACAAATCAGTCCGTGACTAGATTAAAAAAAAATGGATAAAAAGGAAAAAGAAAAGAAAAAGTCCACTTGCTATATCTCATCACAGAATCATGAGAAATAATAAGCTGAAGGGATTCTTATCCAATGTATATTGATTGCAGACAAGGGGGTAATAGATGTGCGCTTACCCCAATCGTTGGACCTCCTCTATGGCAAGGTCGTACGAGCTTGCAGATATAGCCCTCTGCGGGGACAGAATGTTGTTATCCGGGTCCTGTCAGCATGTACCACCGACTCCAGCGAGGTCCGGACAGTCCAACTGCTCCAACATCAGAGGGGGGACTTTGTGGTGGCTTGTTGGGAGGAGAAGTGCCGAGTGAACATGCTCGCTGGTGGTTGTTCCCCAGCGAGCATGTTCTCTATTGGATTCAGCTCTGTTTCAGACCGCAGAGGCAGCGGAAGAGATTTAACGAATTACGAAAGTTGATGATATTTCCACTGGTCCATAAATGATATCGGGGACGCTATTATCAGATGAGACATAGGGAGGATTCCCGTGTCTGTAGTCACTTGATGTAAAAAAAGAGGAGCATCCGATATCCAGTTGCTGAATCTCGAGTCCATATTCCCTGGGGGGAAGTAATCATGACCAGTCAATGGCATAAGTGGGGAGTTGTAGCACCATTTTTTTGTTTTACATAGCGAGTCCCAAGCTGCTAGGGATGATTTGGTGAGTGGTGAAGTTGTATGGGCTAGTTTGCGAAATCTAGTAGGTATCCAAAGTAAAGGGAACAGGTCCATACCACTTAGATCCATTTCCAATTGTACCCAAAGTTTGGAATTCTTATGGTATTTCCAATCTGATATCCGGTTTAGTATAATTGCAAGATAGTAACGTTTAAAGTCCGGAATTGCTCAGCCACCTTCACGTTTAGGTTTGATGAGATATTTATAAGCGAGTCTGGGTCGTTTGTGGTTCCAAATATATTTGCAGATCATAGATTGTACTAGTCTAAAAAACCCCCGGTGGAATCTCATAGGGTATCAACTGAAACATAAAGAGCAGTCTGGGCAACACATTCATTTTCACAATGCTAATTCGGCCTAGCCATGAGTGAGCCATCTGGGTCCACTTTTGTAGGTCTGTTTTAATAGAATTTAATAAAGGTATGTAATTCCTATGGAACAAAGAGGTTGGGTTAGAAGTAAGGTATATTCCTAAATATTTCAATGAATGAGGTTGCCAGCTGAAAGGAAAGGACGGTTTCAACATTGCAACCATGTTATGGGGATGGTTATATTTAAGATTTCTGATTTGGGGAGATTCATTTTAAAATTAGAGAGGGCTCCGAATTTGTTAAAGGCGGACATAAGATTTGGGAGAGTAATAAGGGGTTGTTGAACATAGAATAATATATCGTCTGTGTATGCTGCATATTTATGCTCCGTTGAGCCTATTTTTATACCGTGGATATTGGGATCGTCGCTAAGAAGGGTTCTAAAGAGAGGGCAAAGAGGATTGTGAGAGGGGACAGCCCTGCCAGGTGCCATTATAGAGGGAGAAGGGTTCACTCAATATACCATTAATCCTCAGCTGTGCAGAGGGAGATTGATACAATGCTGAAATTCTAGTTAGCATGTTAGGTCCTAATCCCAGGTGCAACAACGTCGCCATCAAGTACTCCCAGTCCACCCTATCAAACGCTTTTTCAGCATCAGTAGATAAGAGAAGGGTGGGCTGTGAGGACCGTCGCACATAGGAGATCACAGAGAGTGTTCTGAGGGAGTTGTCACGAGCTTCCCTACCTGGGATAAATCCCGTTTGATCTTTAGTGATTCACTGAGGAAGTAGGGGTAACAATCTGATCGCGATTGCCTTAGCATATATTTTAGCAGCTAAATTCAATAACGAAATTGGGCGATAGCTACCGCAAAGGCTTGGGTCCTTCCCCGGTTTGGGGAGTACTGTGATGTGGGCATGGAGAGTCTCCAGACGAAAGCCCCCCCCCCACGGAGATCGAGTCAGCACAAGATGTTAGATGTGGGAGCAGAGTCTTTTGCGATGTCATTCGTTTTATGTAACATGATATCTGCAGGAGTCTTTATTTTAGCTATATAAGAAGCTGATTTCTTTTGCCGCAATGAGCGGGCTAGGAGACGACTGGGTTTGTTGCCCCATTCGTAAAAGTGTTGGGATATTATGCAAAGTCTGGATGTGTTTTCTATGTGAAATGGGGCTTTTAATTCCTCCCTTTTCTGTGTGAGGGAATGAAGGATCAGGGGAGAGTTAGAAAGTTTATGATTCTTCTCAAGGGTACCTATATCTTTAATGAGTTGTGATTGCGCATGTATTCTTTCTTTCTTTTTCTAGAGCCTAATTCAATCAACTTCCCCCTAATATAAGCCTTATGGGCTTCCCAAAGAACCCCAGGGGACATGTCTGGGGATACGTTCTCCCGGAAATAGGCAGAGAGACCATTCTCAATTTCCTTTCTGTCGATCTCCTCAGATATGAGTGAATCATTCAGCTTCCAATTTGTGGTTTTTCTAGGTAAGGACGGAATATGTAATTGCATGCTAATGGGGGCATGATCAGAAATTGTTGAAATTTCAATATGTGAACTAGTAACTGACTCCAGATGGTGATGGTTTATGAAAAAATAATCTATGCATGAATGAGAGCTATGAAGATGCAAGTAATGCGTATAGTCTTGATGCATTATCCTCCACACGTCTAAGAGCTGGGATTCGTGCAGCTGTTTATGTAAAAATGTAAGACGTCTATGGGGAATGCTAGGTCTACCCTGGGAAGTATCCAGGGAGGGTTCCATGGGAGTGTTAAAATCTCCTGCTAATACAATGCATCCATGTGAAAAATCCCTCAATTTAGTTAAAGTGGAAGCCAAAAAGCTAGCTTGTCCCTGATTTGGGGCGTAAACATTAGCTAAGGTACATGGTAAGTTACCCAGACTGCCCTTTAAAAATAAAAATCTACCTAGTGGGTCTACAAGAGTGTCTTCCAAGGTAAAAGAGGATCCCATCCGAAATCCAATGGCCATACCTTTTGCTTTTGTGACATCAGAAAGGCTATAGTACCATGTAGGAAAGTGGTGAGCATAGAGTTTAACCGAGGTTGTATGCGTGAGGTGGGTTTCCTGGAGGAATACAATGTCCCCTTTTAAACGGTTAAGTTCTCTATATAACGAATGTCTTTTACCAGGAGCATGAACCCCTCTTATGTTGAGGGAAATTAGCTTAATTGTGGCCATTGGATTCTTTGGGGGTACTTAATCTCTACCTTCATTCTACAAGGCTGGAGAGGGGAGGAGGGAGGGAGAAAGGAAAGGAAGAAAGAGAAAGAATGGAAACCAAGAGAAATAACATAAAAAAACACATCTATGTACATCTCCTTTGTGCACGCAAAGCCTTGCTTTGCAATATGTGGGACGACAGGAAGCCCGGCCAACCACCCCCCCAAGAAGGAGAATTGCCATGGAACACCGGGCTCCCCACCCCCCTTGGTGGGGAGCGGAACCATTTTAGGACCCAGACCACGCACATCTAAAACCGACATACGTCATCTGTGTGGTCCGGCACCGACACATGAGACAACATATGAGTCTAACAGCGTGACCCATAACTATAAACCTAGGCCATATCCCAATCTGACCATGATTAACAAAACCGCTTGCCTTAAACAGTATAATCACATCAAATCAACTTAAGGAAATAAAATATAAGCCGCAGGTGACTCATAAAAGATACCCAATTATTGTAGATCAAGGAATCTGGAACATTTTCCGACCAGTTGACTGGATAACAACTAGCTTGCTCGATTTTTCAGCCCACTTGTGAAGAAGCGCTCAGTGTGGCTGAGCGTCAGTTTTGAGAGACTTTCTGCCATTTTACTTCCGATGGAGCAGGGATTGTGGGTATGGTGTCTTGCCAACCTGTAAGTTCTGGAGGATCTATGCTAAGATCCATACAAAATGCATCCAAATCTTCTGGGAAGCGGAGGATGGCTGTTTTACCATCCCTGTGTGCTATAAGGGCAGCTATAAGGGCGGCCGGGAATCCCCATCTGTAGTTAATTGATGCCACTCGCAGTTTTTCTGTGATGGGTTTGAGTGCTCTCCATCGTTCCAGCGACACACCCTGTCTATATTGTTTTACCTTTAGGGGTCCCCTCTCCTTTTGCCTCAGTATATTGCTCTGGCCTGCACGCATCCGGGAGGGACGGGGGAAGGTGAGATTTTATGCCCCATTAAATGGGACTACTAACAAGTAATTCTAACCAGTGATAACTATGATGTTCCAATGACAACAACCATACCAGCAACAATGCCCAATGCTATTCCAATTTTGGATTTTTAAAGTAACTCAATGAAACATATTATAAGTGAGTGACTTATTCAACTATAGATTGGATAAATATATCCATATTTACATGTCATGGTAATTCACTCATTATGTTACATTTTAATTACTTTAGATGAATTGCTCTTTTCTGCTACATCCCTGAAGGACAAAAACACTGTTTATTCCGAAACGCGTTGGGTGTGAAACAAAGAGCCCTCGTATAATTAACTGTTTGGGAACAGTACTAAAATTTATTGATCCTGTAATATGCTCCGTTGAATATATGATATACTATGTTTTTAATCTATGTTATGTTGAAATAAAAAATCTTTTTACTCTTCATACTTTGCTACATATACTTACTACCCAAATATTTGTTAGCAAGTGCCGTTAAAGTCCACCCAGGGGAATTTCCTTTTTCTATATATTAGTTAGGGATGAGCCGAACACCCCCCTGTTCGGTTCGCACCAGAACATGCGAACAGGAAAAAAATTTGTTCGAACACGCGAACACCGTTAAAGTCTATGGGACACGAACATGAATAATCAAAAGTGCTAATTTTAAAAGCTAATATGCAAGTTATTGTCAATAAAAGTGTTTGGGGACCTGGGTCCTGCCCCAGGGGACATGAATCAATGCAAAAAAAAGTTTTAAAAACGGCCGTTTTTTCAGGAGCAGTGATTTTAATAATGCTTAAAGTCAAACAATAAAAGTGTAATATCCCTTTAAATTTCATACCTGGGGGGTGTCTATAGTATGCCTGTAAAGGGGCGCATGTTTCCTGTGTTTAGAACAGTCTGACAGCAAAATGACATTTTGAAGGAAAAAACACATTTAAAACTACCGCGGCTATTGCATTGCCGACAATACACATAGAAGTTCATTGATAAAAACAGCATGGGAATTCCCCACGGCGTCTTCTATCTTCTTCTCCTCGGGCCGCTCCGCACCCATGGCATGGGGGGGGAGGCTCCCGCTCTTCTCTTCATCTTCTTCTCTTCTTCATCATCTTCTTCTTCTTCTCTTCTTCCTTCTTCTCTTCTTCATTTCTTCTCCGGGCCGCTCCGCAGCCATGCTGGCATGGTGGGAGGCTCCCGCTGTGTGACGGCGTCTCTTCGTCTGACGGTTCTTAAATAACGGGGGGCGGGGCCACCCGGTGACCCCGCCCCCTCTGACGCACGGGACATGACGGGACTTCCCTGTGGCATTCCCCGTGACGTCACAGGGAAGTCCCGTCAAGTCACCGTGCGTCAGAGGGGGGCGGGGTCACCGGATGGCCCCGCCCCCCGTTATTTAAGAACCGTCAGACGAAGAGACGCCGTCACACAGCGGGAGCCTCCCACCATGCCAGCATGGCTGCGGAGCGGCCCGGAGAAGAAATGAAGAAGAGAAGAAGGAAGAAAAGAAGAAGAAGAAGAAGAAGAAGATGAAGAAGAGAAGATGAAGAGAAGAGCGGGAGCCTCCCCCCCATGCCATGGGTGCGGAGCGGCCCGAGGAGAAGAAGAAAGAAGACGCCGCGGAGGAGATGCTGGACGAGAGCGCCGGAGGAAGAACCAGAAGAGCCAGAAGAACCAGAAGAAGAAGAAGATGAAGGAAGAAAGAAGAAGCATTTAAATAAAGGAATTGTCAAAAACTGTCTCTTGTCATTTTTAACATTTTTGACAGTTTTTTAGTGAAATGGTAGGGGTAAGTACCCCCTTACCATTTCACACAGGGGGGGGCCGGGATCTGGGGGTCCCCTTGTTAAAGGGGGCTTCCAGATTCCGATAAGCACCCCGCCCGCAGACCCCCACAACCACCGGCCAGGGTTGTGGGGATGAGGCCCTTGTCTTCATCAACATGGGGACAAGGTGTTTTGGGGGGCTACCCCAAAGCACCCTCCCAATGTTGAGGGCATGTGGCCTGGTACGGTTCAGGAGGGGGGGGGCGCACTCTCGTCCCCCCCTTTTTTTCCTGCGGCCTGCCAGGTTGCGTGCTCGGATAAGGGTCTGGTATGGATTTTTGGGGGGACCCCACGCCGTTTTTTTTTTTTTTTTGGCGCGGGGTTCCCCTTAAAATCCATACCAGACCTGAAGGGTCTGGTATGGAATTTAGGGGGAACCCCACGTCAATTTTTTTTTTAAATTTTGGCTGGGGTTCCCCTTAATATCCATACCAGACCTGAAGGGCCTTGTATGGAATTTAGGGGGACCCCCACATCATTTTTTTTTTTTTATTTTGGTTCGGGGTTGCCCTGTGGGGAATTCCCATGCCGTTTTTATCAATGAACTTCTATGTGTATTGTCGGCAATGCAATAGCCGCGGGTAGTTTTAAATGAGTTTTTTCCTTCCAAATGTCATTTTGCTGTCAGACTGTTCTAAACACAGGAAACATGCGCCCCTTTACAGGCATACTATAGACACCCCCCAGGTACGAAATTTAAAGGGATATTACACTTTTATTGTTTGACTTTAAGCATTAATAAAATCACTGCTCCTGAAAAAACTTCCGTTTTTAAAACTTTTTTTTGCATTGATCCATGTCCCCTGGGGCAGGACCCAGGTCCCCAAACACTTTTTATGACAATAACTTGCATATAAGCCTTTAAAATTAGCACTTTTGATTTCTCCCATAGACTTTTAAAGAGTGTTCCGCGGTATTCGAATTTGCCGCGAACACCCCAAATTGTTCGCTGTTCGGCGAACTTGCGAACAGCCAATGTTCGAGTAGAACATGAGTTCGACTCGAACTCGAAGCTCATCCCTAATATTAGTGTATTGGATGTTTGTGTTTTATTGTTGTGCTTGTCACTTGTGTGGTTTCCCTAATAAACCACATTTTTTTCATTGATAATTTACTTTTGGACAAAGATTGAACAGCGCTGTGGATGTGATCAAATAAATAAATACATAAATAAAATATAGTAGTGAACCTTCACCTCCTGATCAGTTCATCCAATGACATGTCCTCCATATTGTCAAAAAAATTTTGAATCAATGAAGCTATCAAAATGTACCAATTGCTTGCAATCAGATACACAAATAAGACCAATCAGCTAGCAAAAATTTGTTGATCACAAATTAAAAAACATATGTAAAAAATTGCAGCTTTCCAAAATATGAGTGACATTTTTACAACAAACATGAAATGAATAAACATAAAATTAATATAAGACCATCAAAGATTTGTAGAGAAGGGTCCCAGAAACTGGCTTCAGTGTGAAAGATAGCATTCAACAACATGGTGAAACCTCCAAACTGCTTACCAGATGATGTAGACCCTCAAATTATAGAGTGGTCTAGAAGCATATTTTAGATATTTAATGTGGACATAGCCATCTCCTGTACACCAGAACAGAAACCAGAATCTCTTCACGAATCCAGAAACATCAGCAAAGTGAAAATGATCTTACACCATGGACTCAAAAATAAAAAAGCCACTATAATGTAGTCATTTTAAAACTTAAAAAAGGTTTTAATAAGAAGGTAACACACTCACATATACATAGAATCAATGCGCATTGTGAACAGCGCTATAAGCAAACAAATGTCGAGAATAATAATTATCGACAATAATGCGGATAACAATGGTAACAAAATCAGACAAGTGAAAATATTGTCAGTGACAAAATAAAAAATATAGTGACATATGGTCAATATAAAAATATGAAAATACTGATAAATACAATAATGCATATCAATAAAGAGTAGTGTCCATGTGTGATGATAAGGGACCACATGAGATAGTAAAAAGTCCCAAATGTAAGTGATCCAATGCAAGTATGTGACAATCATTGAGATCTTGAACAAGCATCAGAGTAAGTAGTGAGTAACAAAGAGAATCCACCACCAGAAGTACCAGTCTCTTACCGGAAAGATTGGACTTATACAGGTATACACCTGACAAGCCAATCAAGCTTGGAAGGTAACCAAGAAGGCACCAATTCAATACATGGAGTGCAGCATCTGGGTGGGCGGATTCAGCAGAATGGATGCAGATTACATGCAGATGTAGTTCAGCCTTCAAATCTCCACAGCTGTTGTTTTTACAACAAACATGAAATGAATAAACATAAAATTATTATAAGTCCATCAAAGATTTGTAGAGAGGGATCCCAGAAACTGGCTTCAGTGTGAAAGATAGCATTCAACAACATGGTGAAACCTCCAAACTGCTTACCAGATGATGTAGACCCTCAAATTATAGAGTGGTCTAGAAGCATCTTTTAGATATTTAATGTGGACATAGCCATCTCCTCTACACCAGAGCAGAAACCAGAATCTCTTCACGAATCCAAAAACATCAGCAAAGTGAAAATGATCTTACACCATGGACTCAAAAATAAAAAAGCCACTATAGTGTAGTAATTTTAAAACTTAAGAGGTTTTAATAAGAAGGTAACACACTCACATGTACATAGAATCAATGCGCATTGTGAACAAACAAAGCAAGATGGTTGTAGCATCCGGCATGGTGACATCACAAGTCCCACCCTATGCATTCCATCACAAGCTGATGTCATCAGGGGTGTGACCTGTGATCACCACTGCACTTTATATATCAAATAAAACACACATCAAATGAGATGCATTCCACATACCGGAAGAGGATGCAACATCAATAAAAATGACAGTATGCGTTCCAACTGCTGGAAGACAGACAAAGAACACATTCCTACCCTCAAACCTGATTAGTGGAAAAACACCACATAGTGGATATCAATCAGAAAACAAGGTTCAAGACCTGATAGACCAGCCTATGGGCCGATCAAATATCACAATCTATATACAGTACACAGGACCATAGTAAAACCAGCTCCATCTTGTGGAGATAAATAAATATACCAAATATAAATTTCATATATTACAATTTCAAAAAATATATAAAAAATGTCATTAAAATATATATAACCCATAAATGTAAGTAAGTAATTACATATGTTACACATAAGAAACTGTGGAAGAAAAAATATAATTTTAACTGTTGTTTAAAAAAGCAAATTACGTCCCATTCTATTTAATCCAAATGGGATATAGCTTTTAAAAGGTAAAAAATCCAGTGCGTCTCCATTCTGGAAATTTCACATTGGATATGACTCCCTCTCCAATCTGGGATAAATTTATCAATGGCCATAAAGAGAGTTCCATCAGGATATTTTCTGTTCAAGACAAGAACAACACATATGGTCCAGCGCCCCGGGTATTTGTGAGAAGCAAAATGCAACAGGCATAAAAAATTAAATACTTTAATTGGCCAGTCATAAACCAGTCCTGAACATTATCTAAGGTAGATAATGTTCAGGACTGGTTTATGACTGGCCAATTAAAGTATTTAATTTTTTATGCCTGTTGCATTTTGCTTCTCACAAATACCCGGGGCGCTGGACCATATGTGTTGTTCTTGTCTTGATCTGTTTCTACCAGTTACGGTTCGTCTGGCTGCACAGGGTATTTTTGATGGCTCCCCCCCCCCCCTGAAATTGTGTAAGGGTTGTGTGTAATACACATGTTTTACACGCTATACAGCACATGTGCTGTTCTTATACTCTCCGGGTGGTATACCACTGGCGCTGGGTTATTACTCTGTGTCTTTTTTTTAGGATATTTTCTGTGACACTGTACATAATGCTTTGAAACACTGTGGCCAGGAAATCTTCTTTTGATGTTGCCAAAATGTTCATTCAATCTGGCCTGTAGAGTTCTAATTGTATGACCCACATATTGTTGGCCACAAGGACATTGAATTAAATAGACAACACAACATGTAAGATTTCATTTCATAAATCTTACATAGTTGGCTACCAAAAATGTCAGACCCGCCTTTCTTTCAAAGAATTAAGCCTACACACCCTACATTCACAACAAGGAAAATATCTAAGTCTTGAAAAAAGTGGGCCTCCTAGGGTGATCATTAACATTAGGGGTCAAGTGGACTCCCCTATATACAGTACCACCTGAGGACTTTCTGGGATCTAGGGACCTAAAAGTCTATCATTGTTTACACATTGTTTTAGAAAGATCTTCTTTATATATAAATATTGATTGGAATGTGACGTGACAAAAGAGAAACAAAAATTATCAGAGCCTCTATTAGTTTTGGGTTTATCAATCAACAGAGGCTCTATTATAATTCCCAATCTCATAAATTAATTGGTCCATTTCTCCAGCATTATAACCTTTATCAACAAACCTGGTATTCAGTATTGTTGCTTGTTTAAAATAATCTTGCCAGAGGGAAAATTTGCACCTAATTCAAATGATTTAGCTTTTGGGGACAGACTGAAGCCAAGAGTGATGATGACAACTCCCTCGGCTTATGAAACTATTTAGGTCAGTTTCCTTGAAATGGGTAGTAGTCACTAGGGATGAGCCGAACACCCCCCGGTTTGGTTCGCACCAGAACCTGCGAACGGACCGAAAATTTGCATGAACGTTAGAACCCCATTGACGTCTGTGGGTCTCGAACGTTCGAAATCAAAAGTGCTCATTTTAAAGGCTAATTTGCATGGTATTGTCCTAAAAAGGGTTTGGGGACCCGGGTCCTACCCCAGGGGACATGTATCAATGCAAAAAAAACTTCTAAAAACGGCCGTTTTTTCGGGAGCAGTGATTTTAATGATGCTTAAAGTAAAAAAAAAAAGTGAAACATTCCTTTAAATATCGTACCTGGGGGGTGTCTATAGTATGCCTGTAAAGTGACGCGTGTTTCCCGTGTTTAGAACAGTCCCTGCACAAAATGTCATTTTTAAAGGAAAAAATCTCATTTAAAACTGCTTGCGGGTTTAATGTAATGTCGGGTCCTGGCAATATGGATGAAAATCAGTGAGACAAACGGCATGGGTACCCCCCAGTCCATTACCAGGCCCTTTGGGTCTTGTATGGATATTAAGGGGAACCCCGCACCCAAATTAAAATAAGGAAAGGTGTGTGGCCACCAGGCCCTATATACTCTGAACAGCAGTATACAGGCGGTGCAAACAAGACAGGGACTGTAGGTTTGTTGTTAAGTAGAATCTGTTTGTAATTTTGAACGGGTACATTTTTAATGTGTTTAGCTCCAGCCAAAAAATCTTTTTTAAGCTTTTTGGAAAACATAGGGAAGGGTTATCACCCCTGTGACATTTGTTTTGCTGTCTTTCCTCCTCTTCAGAAGATTTCACCTCACTCTTTGTCCCAATGACAAATGTTTTTTGAAAATTTGGGTTTTTTTGTGGAACAAGGATTGGAAAGCATCAGTGGAAAGGAGAAATTTTTTTCCCATATTAACTCTTACAGGAGAGAATTTCCCTTCCTAGGGGTAGATTTCATCTCACTTCCTGTTGTCTCCTTCCGTTTGCAAGTAGGAGTCATTTGTAAGTTAGATGTTTGAAAGTAGGGTCCTGCCCTATATACTCAGCAGAAATTTGGGCCTTAGGTGTTGTTGTGGCCACAACACTGTAAGCCCTCACAGGGCCCTGCTGTGAAATATTAGATCAAGAATTGTAATTACATTCCCCTGTTGAACAAGGGCAGAAAAATTGGGCCTTTGGTGGTGGTGGTGCTGGTGCCACAACACTGTAAGTCCTCACTTGCTCTTGGTGGGTGCAGAAATGGGCCCTGCTGTAAAATATTAGATCAAGAATTGTAATTACATGCCCCTGTTGAACAGGGGCTGAAAAATTAAGCCTTAGGCACTGGTGCTGGTGCCACAACACTGCAACCCCTAACAGATACTCTAGTTGGAACGCAGAAATGAGCCCTGCTGCAAAGTATTGCATCAAAAATTGTAATAACACGCCCCTGTTAAACAGGGGCTGAAAAATTGGGCCTTAGGCACTGGTGCTGGTTCCACAACACTGCAACCCCTCACAGATACTCTAGTTGGAACGCAGAAATGAGCCCTGCTGCAAAGTATTGCATCAAAAATTGTAATTACACGCCCCTGTTAAACAGGGGCTGAAAAATTAGGCCTTAGGCACTGGTGGTGGCGCCCAGTACCAAAAATGTTCTTACAAGCTATCAGCGTGATGATTGAGGAGGAAAAGGATAATTACTCAGGGATAGTCACTCAGCATAGGCAGTCTTTGAAGGGATCTGAGATTTCAAAAAAAATTATTCGGTTACATCAGCATCAGGTGCTTGGTAGCTGGTGGTGATCCAAGACTGATTCATTTTTATGAAGGTCAGTCGATCGACCGAGTCGGTGGACAGACGCACCTGCGATCGGTTACAAAGCCTCCAGCAGCACTGAATGTGCGTTCTGAAAGAATGCTGGATGCAGGACAGGCCAGTAGCTCAACTGCATACTGTGCAAGCTCTGGCCAGTGATCCATCCTCAAGACCCAGTAACCCAGAGGATTTTCAGTGGGAAAGGTGTCCAAGTCAGATCTTGCCCCTAGGTATTCCTGCACCATGTAAAACAGACGCTGGCGATGGTTGCTGGAACCAATCATACCTTGGGGCTGCGGACCAAAAAATTGTCTGAACGCATCGGTCAGACGGCCACCTTCTCCACCACTCCTTCTTTGACTGACCGAAGCCTCAGCAACACGTTGTCCAGAAACAGGAGTTTGTAACCTCCCAGTCTCTGGGAACGCGTTGCACAGACCTTTCTGCAAGGCCTCCCGAATAGGGATGAGCTTCGTGTTCGAGTCGAACCCATGTTCGACTCGAACATCGGCTGTTCGATCGTTCGCCGAATTGCGAACGTTATGGGCCGTTCGCGCTAAATTCGTGTGGCGCGTCACGGCCCATAATTCACTGCGGCATCGCAGTGCATTGCTGGCTGATGATTGGCCAAGCATGCACTATGACCCGCATGCTTGGCCAATCACAGCGCTGTCAGTAGAGAGAGCTGTAATTGGCCAAAGCCAGGGTGGCTTTGGCCAATTACGGCTCAGGGCATTTAGTACACACCCCACACTATATAAGGCCGCCTGCACGGCGGCCCTGTGTAGTGTGTGTTCCGGTGTGCTGAGAGATAGAGAGAGAGAGAGACAGTGTCATTTGATTTGAGTTAGATAGATTAGGCAGAACAGTCAGTCAGTTAGCTGCACTTACAGTGTATTGTGTATATATATGCATCCCAGGTGTTGCATATATATATATACACTGTATTCAGTTTAGCTAGATCCGTTCCTGTTATCTTCTATCTAGACTATTTACATTTAATGCAGTGCGTCCTGCTCACAGTGTTCAGCTAGATCCGTTCCTGTTATCTTCTAGACTATTTACATTTAGTGCAGTGCGTCCTGCTCACAGTGTTCAGCTAGATCCGTTCCTGCTATTTACATTTAGTGCAGTGCGTCCTGCTCACAGTGTTCAGCTAGATCCGTTCCTGTTAAATTCCTACTGACCGGCAGGCTTGTCTGGTTACAGTATATAAAGCTACCTGAAGAAAATTACAGGTGTTCTATTTGATCCTATTAGTACCACGGTCAGGCAGCTAGACTATTTACATTTAGTACAGTGTGTCCTGCTCACAGTGTTCAGCTAGATCCGTTCCTGTTATCTTCCTACTGACAGGCAGGCTTGTCTGGTTACAGTATATAAAGCTACCTGAAGAAAATTACAGGTGTTCTATTTGATCCTATTAGTACCACGGTCAGGCAGCTAGACTATTTACATTTAGTACAGTGCGTCCTGCTCACAGTGTACAGCTAGATCCGTTCCTGTTATCTTCCTACTGACAGGCAGGCTTGTCTGGTTACAGTATATAAAGCTACCTGAAGAAAATTACAGGTGTTCTATTTGATCCTATTAGTACCACGGTCAGGCAGCTAGACTATTTACATTTAGTACAGTGCGTCCTGCTCACAGTGTACAGCTAGATCCGTTCCTGTTATCTTCCTACTGACAGGCAGGCTTGTCTGGTTACAGTATATAAAGCTACCTGAAGAAAATTACAGGTGTTCTATTTGATCCTATTAGTACCACGGTCAGGCAGCTAGACTATTTACATTTAGTACAGTGCGTCCTGCTCACAGTGTTCAGCTAGATCCGTTCCTGTTATCTTCCTACTGACAGGCAGGCTTGTCTGGTTACAGTATATAAAGCTACTTGAAGAAAATTACAGGTGTTCTATCCCAGCTTAGTGCAGCTACAGGCCATTAGTATGTCTGGAAGGCCAAGAAGGAGAGGCAGACAGTCACAAGCCAATAAGAGAGGGCAAGCAGGCTCTGTGTCTAGTGCTGGTCGTGGAGACGGTGCATCCTCATCAGCACGTGGCCATGGGACACGCTTGGCCTTTTTTTCGGCAGCTGGCCATGTTGAGCCGCAACATGCGGAAGACTTGGTCGAGTGGATGACCAAGCCGTCCTCATCCTCCTCATCCTCTCTCACCCATGCCCAGGGTGCTTTGTCTGGCAAAGCAGCGGCCTCTTCCCTCAGCTCAATGTCATCAGTGACTCCTTCCCTAGCTCCACCATGTCCTCATGAGGATTCCCTCGAACTGTTTGACCACAGTGTTGGGTACATGCTCCAGGAGGATGCCCAGCGTTTGGAAGGCTCTGATGACGATACTGAGCTCGATGAAGGCAGTAACATGAGCGCGGACAGAGGGGGTGCCCAAGAAGGACAGCAATCTGGCAGTCATGCTCCCCCTGCTGCAGCATACTGCCAGGTTTGCTCCAGTGATGAGGAGGGAGGGGATGATGAGGTCACTGACTCAACGTGGGTGCCTGATAGGAGAGAGGAGGAGGAGGAGGAGGAGGAGGAGGAGGAGGAGGAGGAGGCGGCAGCACATCACCAACGAGGCAGGATGCCCTCCAGGGGCCAGCCTAAGGGCAGCACATTGACTGCATCACACCCCAAAGCTCCACATGTGCAGGGCGCTGCAGTCTCTGCGCGTTATTCAAAAAGTTCTTTGGTGTGGGCCTTTTTTGAGACGAGTGCATCAGATCGCACCGCTGCTATTTGCAACATATGTCTCAAGCGTATCTCGCGTGGCCAAAATATCTCCCGCTTGGGTACCACATGCTTGACCAGACATATGTTGACCTGCCATGCAGTTCGTTGGCAAGCGTATCTAAAAGACCCACACCAAAGAACAAAGAGGATCTCTCCTTGCTCCTCATCAGCTGAGATTTCCAACCCCACTAGACCTTCAGTCCTCTCTGAGACCTACAGTGAGAGGAATGAAGGTGTAGAATTAGGTGTGTCACAGCCAAGTACTTGTGGGCAATCTGCTTTTGGTACACCGACGTCAGATTGTACCAGGCAAATTTCCCTGCCCCAGCTGCTGCACCGCCGAAAGAAGTTTGCTCCCAGCCATCCACATGCCCAGCGGTTGAATGCTAGCTTGGCAAAATTGCTAGCACTTCAACTGCTGCCTTTTCAGTTGGTAGACTCTGCCCCCTTCCGTGAGTTTGTGGAATGTGCGGTTCCTCAGTGGCAGGTACCCAAACGCCACTTTTTCTCACGGAAGGCGATTCCGGCTCTCTACCGGCATGTGGAAGGCAATGTCCATGCCTCGCTGGACAGGGCGGTCAGCGGTAAGGTGCATATTACCGCTGACTCATGGTCCAGCAGGCATGGACAGGGACGTTACCTAAGTTTCACGGCGCATTGGGTGACTCTGCTGGCAGCTGGGAAGGATGCAGGACAAGGTGCAGTAGTGTTGGAGGTTGTTCCGCCACCACGCCTCCAAAATGCTGATTGTGACACACCTCTCTCCTCCACCCCCTCCTCTTCTTCTTCCTCCATGGCCTCTTCCTCGGAACCAGCGGTGCTCCGTAGGCGTTCAAGGGGCTACGCAAGTACGCAGGCCAAAAGATGCCATGCGGTGCTTGAGCTGGTGTGCTTGGGGGACAGGAGCCACACTGGGGCAGAGGTTCTGTCAGCTCTGCAGGGGCAGGTTCAGAGGTGGTTGACGCCACGCCAACTTAAGGCAGGAATGGTGGTTTGCGACAATGGCACCAACCTCCTCTCTGCCCTCCGACAGGGACAAATGACCCATGTGCCCTGTTTGGCTCACGTCCTTAACTTGGTGGTGCAGCGGTTCTTGGGCAGGTACCCGGGCTTACAGGATGTCCTGAGGCAGGCCAGGAAAGTCTGTGTGCATTTCCGCCGGTCATATAATGCCAGTGCTCGGCTGACGGACCTCCAAAAGGAGTTTAACCTGCCCAAGAACCGCCTAATCTGTGACATGCCCACCAGGTGGAACTCAACGTTGGCCATGCTGCAGCGGCTGCACACGCAGCAGAGGGCCATCAATGAGTACCTGTGCGACTATGGCACCAGGACAGGGTCAGGGGAGCTTGGTTTTTTTTCCCCACGCCAGTGGGCCATGATCAGGGATGCATGCACTGTCCTGTCACCATTCGAGGAGGCCACGAGGATGGTGAGCAGTGACAGTGCATGCATCAGTGACACTGTCCCCCTTGTCCACCTGTTGGAGCACACGCTGCGTGGAATAATGGACAGGGCACTTGAGGCAGAACAGAGGCAGGAAGAGGAGGACTTCCTTAGCTCTCAAGGCCCCCTTTATCCAGACAGTGTTCCTGCGTGCCCGCCGATCACACAGGAAGAGGACGAGGAGGAAGAGGAGGAGGAGGAAGATTGTGTCAGTATGGAGGTGGAGCCTGGCACTCAGCATCAGCAGCAGTCTTTAAGGGATCAGTCCCAAGAAACACATGGACTTGTACGTGGCTGGGAGGAGGTGGCTGCGGACCATGTCGTTCTTAGTGACCCAGAGGACTCCGGACCGAATGCCTCAGCAAACCTACGCTGCATGGCCTCCCTGATCCTGCAAAGCCTGCGTAAGGATCCTCGTATTCGTGGTATCAAGGAGAAGGACCAATACTGGCTGGCAACCCTCCTTGATCCACGTTACAAGGGTAAGGTTGCGGACCTTATCTTGCCATCGCAGAGGGAGCAGAGGATGAAACATCTTCGGGAGGCCTTGCAGAAAGGTCTGTGCAACGCGTTCCCAGAGACTGGGAGGTTACAAACTCCTGTTTCTGGACAACGTGTTGCTGAGGCTTCGGTCAGTCAAAGAAGGAGCGGTGGAGAAGGTGGCCGTCTGACCGATGCGTTCAGACAATTTTTTGGTCCGCAGCCCCAAGGTATGATCGGTTCCAGCAACCATCGCCAGCGTCTGTTTTACATGGTGCAGGAATACCTAGGGGCAAGATCAGACTTGGACACCTTTCCCACCGAAAATCCTCTGGGTTACTGGGTCTTGAGGATGGATCACTGGCCAGAGCTTGCACAGTATGCAATTGAGCTACTGGCCTGTCCTGCATCCAGCGTTCTTTCGGAACGCACATTCAGTGCTGCTGGAGGCGTGGTAACCGATCACAGGGTGCGTCTGTCCACCGACTCGGTCGATCGGCTGACCTTCATAAAAATGAATGAGTCTTGGATCACCACCAGCTACCAAGCACCTGATGCTGATGTAACCGAATAATTTTTTTTGAAATCTCAGATCCCTTCAAAGACTGCCTATGCTGATGCTGAGTGACTATCCCTGAGTAATTATCCTCTTCCTCCTCAATCATCACGCTGATAGCTTGTAAGAACATTTTTGGTTCTGGGCGCCACCACCAGTGCCTAAGGCACAATTTTTCAGCCCCTGTTTAACAGGGGCGTGTAATTACAATTTTTGATGTAATACTTTGCAGCAGGGCTCGTTCCTGCATTCCAACTAGAGTGTCTGTGAGGGGTTGCAGTGTTGTGGCACCAGCACCAGTGCCTAGGGCCCAATTTTTCTGCCCCTGTCTAACAGGGGCGTGTAATTACAATTTTTGATGCAATACTTTGCAGCAGGGCTCGTTCCTGCGTTCCAACTAGAGTGTCTGTGAGGGGTTGCAGTGTTGTGGCACCAGCACCAGTGCCTAAGGCCCAATTTTTCTGCCCCTGTCTAACAGGGGCGTGTAATTACAATTTTTGATGCAATACTTTGCAGTAGGGCTCGTTCCTGCGTTCCAACTAGAGTGTCTGTGAGGGGTTGCAGTGTTGTGGCACCAGCACCAGTGCCTAAGGCCCAATTTTTCTGCCCCTGTCTAACAGGGGCGTGTAATTACAATTTTTGAAGCAATCATTTGCAGCAGGGCTCGTTCCTGCGTTCCAACTAGAGTGTCTGTGAGGGGTTGCAGTGTTGTGGCACCAGCACCAGTGCCTAAGGCCCAATTTTTCTGCCCCTGTCTAACAGGGGCGTGTAATTACAATTTTTGAAGCAATCATTTGCAGCAGGGCTCGTTCCTGCGTTCCAACTAGAGTGTCTGTGAGGGGTTGCAGTGTTGTGGCACCAGCACCAGTGCCTAAGGCCTAATTTTTCAGCTGCTGTTCAACAGGGGCATGTAATTACAATTCTTGATCTAATATTTCACAGCAGGGCCCTGTGAGGGCTTACAGTGTTGTGGCCACAGCAACACCTAAGGCCCAAATTTCTGCTGAGTATATAGGGCAGGACCCTACTTTCAAACATCTAACTTACAAACGACTCCTACTTGTAAACGGAAGGAGACAACAGGAAGTGAGATGAAATCTACCCCTAGGAAGGGAAATTCTCTCCTGTAAGAGTTAATATGGGAAAACAAGTTCTCCTTTCCACTGATGCTTTCCAATCCTTGTTCCACAAAAAAACCCAAATTTTCAAAAAACATTTTTCATTGGGACAAAAAAGTGAGGTGAAATCTTCTGAAGAGGAGGAAAGACAGCAAAACAAATGTCACAGGGGTGATAACCCTTCCCTATGTTTTCCAAAAAGCTTAGAAAAGATTTTTTGGCTGGAGCTAAACACGTTAAAAATGTTCAAAATTACAAACAGATTCTACTTAACAACAAACCTACAGTCCCTGTCTTGTTTGCACCGCCTGTATACTGCTGTTCAGAGTATATAGGGCCTGGTGGCCCCACACCTTTCCTTATTTTAATTTGGGTGCGGGGTTCCCCTTAATATCCATACAAGACCCAAAGGGACTGGTAATGGACTGGGGGGTACCCATGCCGTTTGTCTCACTGATTTTCATCCATATTGCCATGACCCGACATGACATTAAACCCGCAAGCAGTTTTAAATGAGATTTTTTCCTTTAAAAATGACATTTGGTGCAGGGACTGTTCTAAACATGGGAAACACGCGTCACTTTACAGGCATACTATAGACACCCCCCAGGTACGATATTTAAAGGAATATTTCACTTTTTTTTTTTTACTTTAAGCATCATTAAAATCACTGCTCCCGAAAAAACGGCCGTTTTTAAAAGTTTTTTTTGCATTGATACATGTCCCCTGGGGTAGGACCCGGGTCCCCAAACCCTTTTTAGGACAATACCATGCAAATTAGCCTTTAAAATGAGCACTTTTGATTTCGAACGTTCGAGTCCCATAGACGTCAATGGGGTTCTAACGTTCGTGCGAACTTTCGGTCCGTTCGCGGGTTCTGGTGCGAACCGAACCGGGGGGTGTTCGGCTCATCCCTACTCCCGAAGATGTTTCATCCTCTGCTCCCTCTGCTATGGCAAGATAAGGTCCGCAACCTTACCCTTGTAACGTGGATCAAGGAGGGTTGCCAGCCAGTATTGGTCCTTCTCCTTGATACCACGAATACGAGGATACTTACGCAGGCTTTGCAGGATCAGGGAGGCCATGCAGCGTAGGTTTGCTGAGGCATTCGATCCGGAGTCCTCTGGGTCACTAAGGACGACATGGTCTGCAGCCACCTCCTCCCAGCCACATACAAGTCCATGTATTTCTTGGGACTGATCCCTTAAAGACTGCTGCTGATGCTGAGTGCCAGGCTCCACCTCCATACTGACACAATCTTCCTCCTCCTCCTCCTGTCTGGAGGAGGAGGAGGAAGATTGTGTCAGTATGGAGGTGTCTGGATAAAGGGGGCCTTGAGAGCTAAGGAAGTCCTCCTCTTCCTGCCTCTGTTCTGCCTCAAGTGCCCTGTCTATTATTCCATGCAGCGCATGCTCCAACAGGTGGACAAGGGGGACAGTGTCACTGATGCATGCACTGTCACTGCTCACCATCCTCGTGGCCTCCTCAAATGGTGACAGGACAGTGCATGCATCCCTGATCATGGCCCACTGGCGTTGGGAAAATAAACAAGCTCCCCTGACCCTGTCCTGGTGCCATAGTCGCACAGGTACTCATTGATGGCCCTCTGCTGCGTGTACAGCCGCTGCAGCATGGCCAATGTTCAGTTCCACCTGGTGGGCATGTCACAGATTAGGCGGTTCTTGGGCAGGTTAAACTCCTTTTGGAGGTCCGTCAGCCGAGCACTGGCATTATATGACCGGCAGAAATGCACACAGACTTTCCTGGCCTGCCTCAGGACATCCTGTAAGCCTGGGTACCTGCCCAAGAACCGCTGCACCACCAAGTTAAGGACGTGAGCCAAACAGGGCACATGGGTCATTTGTCCCTGTCGGAGGGCAGAGAAGAGGTTGGTGCCATTGTCGCAAACCACCATTCCTGCCTTAAGTTGACGTGGCGTCAACCACCTCTGAACCTGCCCCTGCAGAGCTGACAGAAACTCTGCCCCAGTGTGGCTCCTGTCCCCCAAGCACACCAGCTCAAGCACCGCATGGCATCTTTTGGCCTGCGTACTTGCGTAGCCCCTTGAACGGCTACAGAGCACCGCTGGTTCCGAGGACAAAGCACAGGAAGAGGCCATGGAGGAAGAAGAAGAGGAGGGGGTGGAGGAGAGAGGTGTGTCACAATCATTAGCATTTTGGAGGCATGGTGGCGGAACAACCTCCAACACTACTGCACCTTGTCCTGCATCCTTCCCATGCTGACAGCAGAGTCACCCAATGCGCCGTGAAACTTAAGTAACATCCCTGTCCATGCCTGCTGGACCATGAGTCAGTGGTAATATTATTATTATTATACGAGATTTATATAGCGCCAACAGTTTACTCAGCGCTTTACAATGTATAAGGGGGACAACACAATTACAGTACAGTTAAATACAAAAGGTACAGGAGGGCCCTGCTCGTAGAGCTTACATTCTAAAAGGGAGGGGGTGGTGGTACAAAAGGTAATAGCTGCAAAGAATGATTTGATGGGGGTGATGGGATTTGATGGTAATATGCACCTTACCGCTGACCGCCCTGTCCAGCGAAGCATGGACATTGCCTTCCACATGCCGGTAGAGAGCTGGAATCGCCTTCCGTGAGAAAAAGTGGCATTTGGGTACCTGCCACTGAGGAACCGCACATTCCACAAACTCACAGAAGGGGGCAGAGTCTACCAACTGAAAAGGCAGCAGTTGAAGTGCTAGCAATTTTGCCAAGCTAGCATTTAATCGCTGGGCATGTGGATGGCTGGGAGCAAACTTCTTTCGGTGGTACAGCAGCTGGGGCAGGGAAATTTGCCTGGTACAATCTGACATCGGTGTACCAAAAGCAGATTGCCCACAAGTACTTGGCTGTGACACACCTAATTCTACACCTTCATTCCTGGTAGGTAGGAAGGTATAGTGGGGTTGGAGATCTCAGCTGATGAGGAGCAAGGAGAGGTCCTCTTTGTTCTTTGGTGTGGGTCTTTTAGATACGCTTGCCAACAAACTGCATGGCAGGTCAACATATGTCTGGTCAAGCATGTGGTACCCAAGCGGGAGATGTTTTGGCCATGCACGATACACTTGAGACATATGTTGCAAATAGCAGCGGTGCGATCTGATGCACTCATCTCAAAAAAAGCCCACACCAAAGAACTTTTTGAATAACATGCAGAGACTGCAGCGCCCTGCACATGTGGAGCTTTGGGGTGTGATGCAGTCAAGGTGCTGCCCTTAGGCTGGCCCCTAGAGGGCATCCTGCCTCGTTGGTGATGTGCCGCCTCCTCCTCCTCCTCTCTCCTATCAGGCACCCACGTTGAGTCAGTGACCTCATCATCCCCTCCCTTCTCATCACTGGAGCAAACCTGGCAGTATGCTGCAGCAGGGGGAGCATGACTGCCACATTGCTGTCCTTCTTGGGCACCCCCTCTGTCCGTGCTCATGTTACTGCCTTCATCAAGCTCAGTATCATCATCAGAGCCTTCCAAATGCTGGGCATCCTCCTGGAGCATGTACCCAACACTGTGGTCAAACAGTTCGAGGGACTCCGCAGGAGGACATGGTGGGGCTAGGGAAGGAGTCACTGATGACATTGAGCCAAGGGAAGAGGCCGCTGCTTTGCCAGACAAAGCACCCTGGGCATGGGTGAGAGAGGATGAGCAGGATTAAGCCGGCTTGGTCATCCACTCGACCAAGTCTTCCGCATGTTGCGGCTCAACACGGCCAGCTGCTGAAAAAAAGGCCAAGCGTGTCCCACGGCCACGTGCTGATGAGGATGCACTGTCTCCACAACCAGCACTAGACACAGAGCCTGCTTGCCCTCTCTTATTGGCTTGTGACTGTCTGCCTCTCCTTCTTGGCCTTCCAGACATACTAATGGATTGTAGCTGCACTAAGCTGGGATATATAGAGAGATATATATAGATATAGTTATAGATATAGATATAGATATAGATATAGATATAGATATAGATATAGATATAGATATATACTGATACTGCAGCTAGCAAAATCAACTGCCTGCCTGTAGTATGAAAACACCACCAACCTTCTACAGGTAGCTTTAGCAGAACACTGTGCAGAGCTCGCAAAAAACTAACTTGTAGCTTTTTTAGCTGCCTGCGGTAGTGATAGGATCAGGAAAACACCACCAACCTTCTACAGGTAGCTTTAGCTGAACACTGTGCAGTGCTCACAAAAAAATAACTTGTAGGTTTAGCTGGACACTGTGAGGTGGATGCACTGCAGTAACTTGTAGTTTTAGCTGAACACTGTGAGCAGGACACACAGCACTAACTTGTAGTTTTAGCTGAACACTGAGCAGGACGCACCCCACTAAATTGTAGGTTTAGCTGAACACTGTGAGCAGGACGCACTGCACTAACTGTAAATAGTCTAGCTGCCTGACTGTGGTACTAATAGGATCAAAAGAACACCAGCAATTTTCTTCAGGTAGCTGTAAATACTGTAACAAGACAAGCCTGCCTGTCAGTAAGAAGATAACAGGAACGGATCTAGCTGAACACTGTGAGCAGGACGCACTGCACTAACTTGTAGCTTTAGATGAACACTGTGCAGAGGTCTCACTACACTAACTTGTAGTTTTAGCTGAACCCTGTGAGCAGGACGCACCGCACTAACTTGTAGGTTTAGCTGAACACTGTGAGGTGGATGCACCACACTAACTTGTAGTTTTAGCTGAACACTGTGAGCAGGACGCACCGCACTAACTTGTAGGTTTAGCTGAACACTGTGAGCAGGATGCACCCCACTAACTTGTAGGTTTAGCTGAACACTGTGAGCAGGACGCACCCCACTAACTTGTAGGTTTAGCTGAACACTGAGCAGGACGCACCCCACTAACTTGTAGTTTAGCTGAACACTGTGAGCAGGACACACTGCACTAACTGTAAATAGTCTAGCTGCCTGACTGTGGTACTAATAGGATCAAAAGAACACCAGTAATTTTCTTCAGGTAGCTGTAAATACTGTAACAAGACAAGCCTGCCTGTCAGTAAGAAGATAACAGGAACGGATCTAGCTAAACTGAATACAGTATATATATATATATATATATATATATATATATATATATATATATATATTATACACACACACACACACACACACAACACCTGGGATGCATATATATATATATATATATATATATATATACACACAATACATTATAAGTGCAGCTAACTGACTGACTGTTCTGCCTAATCTATCTAACTCAAATCAAATGACACTGTCTGTCTCTCTCTCTCTCTATCTATCTATGAACGCCGGAACACACACTACACAGGGCCGCTGTGTAGTAGCTTTGGCCAATTACGGCTCTCTGTTCAGATGGCGCTGTGATTGGCCAAGCATGCGGGTCATAGTGCATGCTTGGCCAATCATCAGCCAGCAATGCACTGCGACGCCGCAGTGAATTATGGGCCGTGATGCGCCACACTAATTTGGCGCGAATGGCCCATATCATTCGCAATTTGGCGAACGGGCGAACAGACGACGTTCGAGTCGAACATGGGTTCGACTCGAACACGAAGCTCATCCCTAATAGTCACAATACTACTATTCCTAAGCTTTATATTTAAATTAAAAAAGGTGCCTCTAATTTACAGACCCGATGTTGAAATTTGATACCCAATATGTTATCATTAAGATAATTCATATAATTATCCAAAGATTCAACACCACTATCCCAGAGGAGGAGCACATTGTCCATGTACCTCCTCCAAATGTAAAAGAGTCAAGCCCACTAATAATAGGACCCAGAGGGGGATTAACCCACCAGGTAGTGTAGCCCCCTCTATGTTGGTATTTACGGATCTAATGTTTAAAGGGGTGTTCCAGCCGTAAAAAAAATAAATAAAAGTCAGCAGCTACAAACACTGTAGCTGCTGACTTTTAATAAAGGACACTTACCTGTCCAGGGTGCCCACGATGTCGGCCCCCTGAGGCCGATCCGTCCCTTGTATTGTGTGCCATCCTCACTAAGGGCAACAGGCAGTGGAGCCTTGTGGCTTCATTGCCCATTTCCTACTGCACATGCGCGAGTCCCCCAGGGATTTCTGAATGGGCGGTTGTCTTCTGAGACACACACACACAGGTCCCAGAAGACACCACGCCCAAATTTCCCAGAAATCAACGCGAGGAGGAGAAGACTGAAGATCACCATGGAATAGGAAGTGGCAGATTAGAACGATCTGCCTAGCAACAGGCATTTCTGGTAAATACATTTTTTTTCAAATGTTTTTTAATGTATTTAAGGGAGCGTTTTTATGTTTGTTTTTTTAGGGTGGATTTCCACTTTAAGGACATGGAATCCTTGAAGGAAAAAAGATACAAGGAAAGTAATCTGTTTTCTGATGGGATGAAGTCCCTAAAGGATCATAATTGTCCACCCTGCTAATAAGGGGGCAGTATTATTATCCTTGATAAGAACGCCCATGTGAATTAAAT
Source organism: Aquarana catesbeiana (assembly GCF_042186555.1). Taxonomy (NCBI): domain Eukaryota; kingdom Metazoa; phylum Chordata; class Amphibia; order Anura; family Ranidae; genus Aquarana; species Aquarana catesbeiana. The sequence continues at coordinate 208,644,518 of NC_133336.1, forward strand.
TAATAGGATTTTGTCAGATGCTGAAACATATGCACCCCTTCAATCCAATTCTACAATTAAATTTAACAAAAGGAGTTATTGCAGATTATTAATCAGTGTTACCAAGATGGAATTTTAACTAAAAAAAGAGAAGGCTTAACTGGCTACTGTAACCCCACAAGTTCCAGTAATCCATTACCTGGCAAAAGTCCATAAGGACCCTATTAATACCCCTGGGAGGCCAACTATTTGCGGTCTTGACTCTGTTACATCCAGCATAGGGTAATATATTGGTGGCTATCTCCATCTCCTGGTCACTCAGACCCCATCTTATTTAAGAGATTCCTCACAAGTTATCAATTTATTAAGAAATATACAATGGAAGGACAGTTACATTTTAGTGACTTCTAATGTCACTGTTCTAGAAACCATCATTTCACATCAGCATGGCTTTGAAGTTGTTGAACGTTTTCTTTTTGAGAGCCCTTGAATTATTGCCCATACAGAGGAATTTTGTGTTACAATTATTTAACTTTGCATTATAATGTATTTAATATTATTTAATTATGTACTTAAATTTGCTATGGGGCATATTTATTTCTGGTGTGGGGGTTCATACTTTTCTTACAAAACAGAGGAGTAGCCATGGGGCCAAATTTTCACCCAGCATGGCCAATCTTTTTATGACCAAGTGGGAGGAGAACATTGTCTATAAAGACCAGAGACCTGAACTTGTTGTTTGGAGCAGGTACATAAATGACGTGCTCCTCCTCTGGGATGGTGATGTTGAATCTTTGGATAATTATATGAATTATCTTAATGATAATTTATTGGGTATCAAATTACAACATCTAGCCTGTAAATTAGAAGGCTTTTCTTGTATTTAAATATAGAGGTTAGGAATGGTAATATTTTGACAACTACCCATTTCATGACATGTTCCTCTTCTGGTGTTGTCTATTTAATTCAATGTCCTTGTGGCCTACAATATGTGGGCCATACAGTTAAAACTTTACAGGTCAGATTGAATGAACATGTTGGTAACATCAAATAATCGTAACATCAGATAATGGTAATTGAATTAAATTGTGAGACCAGTGAAGATTAGTAATGGCGGTGATCTGCAATTTTTATCATGACTGCGACATTATGGCGGACACATCGGACACTTTTGACACATTTTTGGGACCATTGGCATTTATACAGCGATCAGTGCTATAAAAATGCATTGATTACTGTAAAAATGTCACTGACAGTGAAGGGGTTAACATTAGGGGGGATTAAGGGGTTATCTGTGTTCCCTCACTGTGTGTTCTAACTGAAGGGGGAGGGGACTGACATAGAGGAAATGATAGATCGTGGTCCCTAGCTATTAAGAACTCATGATCTGTCACTCAAAGAACAGAACAGGGATTTGTGTGTTTACACACAAACGTCCCTGTTCTGCCTCTTGTGCCCGCCATCGCTCGTGGCCGGTGTCGGCCACAAGCATAGGCACCCCCGATGTGACTGCCCGGCCCACCTCTCTGCTCTCACATCTCATGTTTCTCCTGACATCAGTGGGGAATTCTCAGCTCTGCCCGCCACTCTTCTGATTTGATAGCAACAGTCAGCGGGTGGGGCTGAGAATTCTCCGCTGACATCAGGAGAGACGTGAGATGTGAGAGGAGAGCTGGAAGTGAGAGGAGAGAGGCAGGCATTGAACATGTAGGGATATTTTAGCTTGCTGTCCTTTATTTTAGCTATAAAAATATGTATCCATCTTAGAATAATATGTATGTGTGACGTCTATCAAAAGTTAGTTTCAAATCCTTGTAAATAACATGATTTCCCCGAAATTACGCATGAAGGTTTTTCCTTGTTGATAGTTTCTGTATGAAGAAATCATGTCTCATTTTTAGGTGTTTTTTAAACATCTGATGTATACATAATGTCTGTATATTAATGAAAGGGTTGAACTTTTTTTGTGATGTCATTTTGATTATATAAGTGATTGTCTACGGAAGTAAAAAGGAGAACATTCCAGGCATTTGACTGTTGTGTCATTATTTTCTTACTGGAATGGTCTCCGGGCCTGATTTGGGGTTGAAAGAACACTCTAGGCAGATATTCTAAGAAGAGGTTCACTTGCTCCTAGAAAAAGATCGTTAGCCCCCTAACAGTACACAACAGGGGATACGCTCGGAGCGCTCTCCTTGGAGGGGCGTGGCAATGACGTCACCGGCAATTGATTTTTACGGTCGCCTGCATCGATGCCGCATCAGGGACACCCGAATCGCAATGCATTGATGCAGCGATTAATTTCAGCACCCCTACTACAGGTAAGGTTTATTTGTATCTGATTTTTGTTTGATTATATCATCAACAAACAGATCTGATGATCTCCCATTGTGTGTTTTTGTGCACATATGGATGTATCCATGTATAGATATATACTTTTTTACAGTCTCTATATTAATATAGATTTATAATGTCCCCCTTTTTCCCCATCTAGGCAAATCATTGAGTTTATTTAATTTATTCAGATTTGGTAATTATATATTTATATTATGATGGATATTTGCTTTATGACATGTTTATGGTTTCTTTCTCTCTTCTTTGTTAGACATGTTTAGTCAGAGTTATATATGATATTCATAAAAAACCTTTAAGTAAAATAAAATTTAGCTCATCCGGCCCTTCTGGAAAGATGATCTATAGTACAATTTAGCAGCTGCTATAATAAAATAAAAAATTAAACACAAAGCTCTAGAAGTCCATAGATGTAATTCACAAGCTATAGCAGCGCTCTGGAAATAAAAACTACAAAGTCCAATGGTGATAATATGACCTCTGAAGAGCGAGTCCAAAGTGCATCAGGTGATCCTAAAGGTATTCTTATGGGGTTTTTCCAAAGAATAAGAAACCTTCACCGCACCACGTGAGAACCGCTCCCCTCAAAAAACGCACTCACCAGAACAATGTTATAAATACACCTTGGTACAATGATGTGTCAGTAGCCTGTAGCAAGCCTGTGTCTTCAATCAGCATACAAGGACTACTCATTCAGAGCGGGGTGTTCATTTGTTGTCTCGTTTATCACAAACCATAAGGAAACAGAGAAGGAATCCTCATAGCGTAAAACTTTTTTTTTAAAGAGATAATCCCCCTTTTAAGAAATATGCTTACATCAAATAAAAAGTAAAATAGCATCTCATAATATTCCGGTGAGCGAGTATCGTTATAGGCTGCAAATGATTTGAATATTATGAGATGCCATTTTACTTTTTATTTGAGGTAAGTATATTTCTTTAGGAAACCTTTAGGATCACCTGATGCACTTTGGACTCGTTCTTCAGAGGCATATTATCACCATTGGACTTTGTTTTTATTTACAGATCACTGCTATAGCTTGTGAATTACATATATGATATTCATGTTACATGTAGGGATCGACTGATTATCGGTATGGCCGATTATTGCAGGCCGATATCAGCATTTTCAAGAAAATCAGTATCGGTTGCAAACCAGACCGATTTTACCAATATTGGTCTCCGTGGGCCACAGCCAGTGGCGGAATTATAGGGGTCGCTGAGGTTGCCATGGCGACCGGGCCCCTTGCTGCAGGGGGCCCTTGAGGGCTCCCTGTTTACAGTACTTTGATAAGAGGAGCGGAGACAAGCTCCCCGTCCTAAGCCGAACTGTATTCGGCACTGTGAAGGGAGCTGCTCACATTGATTACAAAGTGAAAGCACAGTGCTGTGCTTTTTGTCTCCCCCTACAGTGCAGTACCCGGCAGGAAGAGCTAAGATAAAGGTCTGCCGTTTTTTATCTACTGTATGTGTGTTTATATGTGTGTGTGTGTGTGTGTGAGCATGTATGTATATGTGTGTGTGAGCATGTATGTATATGTGTGTATGTGTGTGTATTCAGTGGCGGTGCGTCCATAGAGGCGCATGGGCGCTGCCCCCTCTCTCCAGGCACCCCTTTATCACAAATAGATAGATTCATGCATAGTGTGAATCTATCTATGGCCACCACTGTCACCCCTATTCAGACGCCTGGCCCCTTTTTGGATGCCGGGCGCCTGAATGACACCGGCGGGGGTGTATTTAAAGCACTAAATAGGCTTCAAAATAGGTGAACTGCGAGTGCCATGCTTGGCACTCACAGTCCACCCAGGTGTGTTAGAAAAGCGAATAAATATTTGCTTTCCTAACACTGAACTGCCTCTCCACCAATCAGGTGCTCAGGTCTGTTACCCCGTCACCTGATTGGCTGAAACGACAGGCGCCGCTATTGGATGCCTATCAGGAGGAGAGGATGGGAGGAAACGCATGGAGGACCCTGCTCGTCGCCTTCACCCGCTGCCCCACCGAGACAGGGTAAGTGCCGGGCAGACTGCGAGCGGGCAGGGGGGTCACAGTGGCAGCAATTGATGGGCACAGTGACTGCGTTTGATGGGCACAGTGGCTGCGTTTCAGGGCACAGTGGCTGCGTTTGATGGGCACAGTGACTGCGTTTGAGGGCACAGGGGTGACAACTGATGGGCACAGTGGCTGCGTTTGATGGGCACAGTGGCTGCGTTTGATGGGCACAGTGGCTGCGTTTGATGGGCACAGTGGCTGCAATTGATGGGCACAGTGGCTGCGTTTGATGGGCATAGTGGCTGCGTTTGGGCACAGTGGCTGCGTTTGAGGGCACAGGGGTTGCAATTGATGGGCACAGTGGCTGCGTTTGATGGGCACAGTGGCTGCATTTGATGGGCACAGTGCACAGTGGCTGCGTTTGGGGGCACAGGAGTTGCAATTGATGGGCACAGTGGCTGCGTTTGATGGGCACAGTGGCTGCGTTTGATGGGCACAGTGGCTGCACATGATGGGTACAGTGGTGGCAATTGATGAGCACAGTGAGGCTGCAATTGATGCATTTTTTTTAAAGAATTTTTCAGTTTGCTTACACCCCCCAAAAAATTTTGAGCACCATCTGCCACTGGTTTATGTGTGTGTGCATTTATGTATATATATACAGTATATATATAATATGTGTGTGTGTGTGTATTTATGTATGTATGTGTGTGTGTGTATTTATGTATGTATGTGTGTGTGTGTATTTATGTATGTATGTGTGTGTGTGTGTGTATGTATGTGTGTTTACATGTATATATGCACATTTTATGTATGCGCTTTTAATCCTGACCCCCTATACAGTATGTGTCCCATTAGATCCGATTTTTTTTTTTTTTTGCTTGTTCATAGTACCAGCAAAAAAAAATGCTGTTCCTCTGAAAAGTGATCCATGCTCAAATCGCTTTTCAGAGGCATTTGACAGCCGATAAAGAGGAAATATGTTGTCTCCTGACCGCCTGTTTTAACCCCTTAAATGCATCATCACTATGCTGCAACTGCATGCAATGCACACAGTTGCAGGGTGGTTGCAGTGCAGCCACTTCAAGGGTGCCCTGACTGGAAAAAGATTGAGAAACACCGACATAGAGGAACCCATCTCTCCATTTTCCTCCTGCAGCCCCTGAATGCCTGTGGGAGGGAGAGGAGGAGAAGCAGGGGGGGGGGAGAAAACGATTCCTTTACATGCAGCCACCCACTTGTGACCGGGCCCTGGTGTTCCGCCATCGGGCTCGGAGAAAAGAGCCCTGTCCGGGGGTCAGGGGGGCCCTCCATGGTTTCTTGCATCGGGGCCCTGAAGATTGTAGTTACGTCTCTGGCCACAGCCATCTTTTTGGGGTCCAGAAGCCTGAAGAGTGCAGACCCAGTGCACAGAGGCATGCAGGACATGCACACAACATCATTACGCCTGAGCACACTGGGCCTATTGAGTCTGACAAGCCTCCCTCGCCTTGACACCCACCAGCCAGCCACCCACCCACAGTAAGATGCCAGGCCACTGAGGCCAGCCAGCAGCCACCCACCCACAGCAAGGTGCTAGCCAGGCCAGCCAGCAGCCACCCACAGCAAGATGCCAGCCAGGCCAGCCAGCAGCCACCCACAGCAAGATGCCAGCCAGGCCAGCAGCCACCCACAGCAGCCACCCACCCACAGCAAGGTGCCAGCCAGGGCAGCCAGCAGCCACCCATCATTCCATGGTGCACTGCAGACAGAGAATGTCTGTTTTGAAATCTGTGTGTGTTTTACTGTTTTTCTCCCATCAGTTTTCATGCGGGTATGGTGTGAAGAACGAGCTCTTAATGTTTAATTTTTAATGAACATTAAACGCTTGCCGACCAGCCGCCACAATTTTACTGCTGCAGAATGGCACAGCTGGGTGAAACAACATTACCTAACGTCGCTTTGCCTTTTGGTTACTAGGGGCACAGGCACACTGCCAGAGGTGCGCACGCACCCGTGGCATGTGCCCGGAGCTGATGCAAGTGCCCGACGGTTCTTTCAGGGGAGAGGAGACAGATCGTGTGTTCATACTCTCTCCTCCTACACAGTCCCATCCCTCCACAGTTAGAACACACCTAGGGAACACAGTTAACCCCTTGATCGCCCCCTCCCTGCCTGTGACATTTACACAGTAATCAATGCATTTTTATAGCACTGATCACTGTATAATTGTCAATGGTATAAAAAATGTGTCAAAAGTGTCCGATGTGTCCGCCATAATGTCGCAGTCCCGATGAAACTCACAGATCGCTACCATTACTAGTAAAAATAATAATAATAAAATTGCCATAAATCGATCCCCTATTTTGTAGACGCTATAACTGTTGCGCAAACCAATCAATATTGCAATTTTTTTTACCAAAAATATATAGAAGAATACATATCGGCCTAAACTGAGGAAAAAATTTGTTTTTTTTATAAAAATTGTGAGGTATTTATTATAGCAAAAAGTAAAACATATTGTGTTTTTTTTCAAAATTGTCACTCTTCTTTTGCTTATAGTGCAAAAAATAAAAACTGCAGAGACAAGCAAATACCACCAAAAGAAAGTTCTATTTGTGGGGAAAAAAAGAATGTCGATTTTGTTTAGGTACAGCATCGCACGAACGCGCAATTGTCAGTTAAAGCGACACAGTGCCAAATCACAGCAAATGGCCTGGTCATTGAGCTGCCAAATCATCCAGGGCTGAAGCTGTTAACATGTTCAGTTTATTCCAGATTTGTGCATAAAATTTGTGTTATTTTTGAAAAGTTCAAATGTACAAAAAAATTGGCAAGTAATGATGGCTATTGGCAGGAGAGGTGGCCAAAATATCAGTATTGTATCGGCACTGATAAAACGATATTGGTCGATCCCTAGTTACATGTCCTGAGGAAGCGAAGCTCCCATGAAACATGTAGACTAAATAAACTTACTATGCAATTGCTGATCAACTGAACTCCAGCTCTGTACCAATTTTATCCTTGTAATTCTATACTGTATGGTATACCTAATGAAGTGTTTATGTCTTAAATATTTAATGTAATAAAATGTTGCATTTTTTTATACAAGTTCTAGTGTCGGTTTAGTTCTCAAAGACATATTTAAAGTTCCGGTACTCTTGTGTTTGGTCTGTTCTATACTGACTTCATTGCACCCCTGTAGATATAATCTATGTAAACTATTATATATAGCAATGGAAAAATATAGATTACCTTGCAGGAAATATATAACAAGTTCATAAATGGGTGAGTAGATGTATTCAGTATTTGATGCTTCATAAAATTTGTCATATTTCATTAAAAATGATAAGAGGAATAAAAGACAAAAATAATTACCGGGGATCCTGGGTCTTCTATTAAACAATCTTCTGAAGTGTTCTGGGAATCTCTCCTCCATCTCTTTGCTCGGTCTTAGTTCTTCTACATCTGAATCCCAGTCATGTCACGGAACACCTAGACACAGAGATACATTGTCACTAATGGTTACTATATTGTCCAGATTTCTTTATTTTTTATAACAATATTTACAAAACTAAGACTTAGAGCCACAAAGGCAGCTTTTATCTAACTCCATACATATATAATTGATGCAAATTATTGCAACTCTTTCAAAATGAATACATTATTAAATGCATTTTTATAAAAGCAGTGCAAGTACCTGAATCTGCCCTGGTATTATCCTCCTGCAATCTGTTAAAGGATATGTTCACCTTTTGGGAACATGTTCCACCCATTTTCCTCCTAGTTCCCCATGCTAGCTGTCACTTTTTGAAATCAGCTTGGCTCCACCCACACAGGCCCATCATTCATTGAAATAAAATGAAATAAAAAATAGATGGTGCCCAGGTGAATGAGACACAGGATCCAAAGTGACGGCCTGAGTGGTGATGATGCTGGAGAAACAACGGACTGGATACAAGATGGCCATGGATAGAAGTCATGTTGGGGCTGGGCTCAGTCCTTCCTTCTCAGAGCTCTGTGCTCAGCTGTCGGTTAATTGCCAAAGACTCTTCCTTCCACAGTGACCCACTTAGTCTTCATTTCCTGCTTGTCAGCTAGAGCTGCTGGATATATAAATTCCTTGGATCAGATCTTCTGTGCCTTTGCCTTGGTCAACATATCCGGACTCTCTCTGTTGTGTTTTCCTGTGAAAGACTTTTGCTTGGCTGACTTCCCTTCTGGTTCCTGATCCTGTTTGCTGCACCTGACTTCGCTGATCTCTGGACTCCTGTTTCTCTGGCTTCTACTGACTACCCATCCTGGTTACCAAACTCTGGCTATGTTTTGACTACTTTGCTCTGTTTATACCATTTTATTAAATAGTGTGATTTTTACTGCACTTCTGTCTCAGTCTGATTCATGGTTCCTGACAAGGCAGCTCCCAGGAGATGAAAGAATCTCTATGCAGCATAAAAACAGAAACAAAGGAGTGCCACTCTAGGTGCAGTATGCAAAAAAAACAAGTCTTTTTAGACAAATAGCAACTTAAATGGGAATAGTGCTTGATAGGTCATTTTTACAGTGAGATATAGGGTCAATAAGACCCCACATCTCACCTCTAGGCTGGGAAGCCTGACATTAAAAAAAACAAAAAACGAACTTGGCCTACCAGCCGAGGCAGCGCCATTTTTTTAATGCAGAAGCTTGGTGTGATGTCATAACATCGCACCCGGCCTCCCAACAATCATAGAGACTCTGGGGACCATTTGGCCCACTGGAAATCTCTATGGTCAGCATCCAGGGCTGGTTGATTCCTTCTCCGGTTCTCCAATAGCAGGGTCAAGCCCAGAGAAGCACCTGAGGGCAGTGGGAGGTTGTGCATCCCCTCCCGCTGCCTGTAATAATGATCAAGTGGCTGAGCCACTATGATCATTCTTATGGTGAAGAAAATCGCCGGCTCTAAAAAATGATATATGAATGATGCCTGTTAGCTGCAGGCATCATTCAGATATCACCACTTAAAGTTAATGTGCTGACAAGGAACCTTTACATAACCTATCCTCCCTTCAGACCATCATGAATGCTGCTGCCAGGCTCATCCACATTACCAACCACTCAATGTCTGCCACCCCTTGCTGCCAATCTGTCAAGGAAGACGTTCTGGTAATCCAGCTGTTTGTGGAAGACCTGTGCGCAGAATCCCCATCAGAGGAGTTAACGGGCGCACGCATGTGTGCAATGGTGCGAGCGGGCACGCATGGGCTGTGCGCGGGTGCGCACGGGTGCACTCAGACATGCAGTGTGACAGCATTTAGCGCCAAGAAGCTCATTTAAAGGAGTCTGTCACCATGCCTTCATGCTGTCCGGTCTACAGCGTTTTCTAAATCCCTGGCTACTTGATACCTGCTTACCTGATTCCGGTCTACCCTGCCTGTTCCTGACTACTCCTCTTTGCTGCCAGTCTCCAACCCCGTCTTGTCTTGACTACTCTCCTGCCTCCTCCTTTGGTTTGATCCCTGTTTGCCTGTTTCCAACCCGGCCTGCACCCCGACTACTCTTCTGCCTCCGTCTGGTACCTGCTCTGCCTGCCAGTGTTGATATGGCCTGTCTGACCTCCCCAGAGTTCCTGCCAAACTACACAACACCTCCTCGTTGTCTGCTGTTCCAGAGTTCCTGCCTAGCTACAGAGCTCCTCCTTGCATCCAGCTGTTCCAGTGTTCCTGCCAAGTTACAGTGCACCTCCTTGCAGTCTGCTGTGCCAGAGTTCCTGCTGAACTACAGAACACCTCCTTGCTGTCTGCTGTCCCAGAGTTCCTGCCAAGCTACAGAGCTCCTCCTTGCAGCCAGCTGTTCCAGTGTTCCTGCCAGTCTCTCAGCTGCTTCAGAGGTCCGGATTAGCCCTACACCTGCCACCCATTAGGCACTTGTGCTCCTTTGCACTCCTGTGTCCTCTACCACGGTTCTCGAGCCAGAGACATACGAGAGGCCGCTCCCTTCTGGGCTCCATCACCAGGTACGTGACACAATCCCTCCATTGGCTGCCACTCACCCAACAAATTAAATTCAAAATACTAATAATAATTTATAAAGCCATCCACAACTCTGCCCCCAGCTACATCACTAACCTAATCTCAAAATACCAAACAAATCATTCTCTTTGTTCCTCCCAAAACCTCCTGCTCTCTAGTTCCCTCATCACCTCCTCCCATACTCACCTCCAGGACTTCTCCCTAGCCTTGACCCTCCCTTTTAGATTGTAAGCTCTAATGAGGAAGGAGTCTGATTTCTTCCTGTATTGAATTGTATTGTAATCTGCACTGTTTGCTGTACCTTGCAAAGCGCTGTGCAATCTGTTGGCGCTATATAAATCCTGTGTAATAATAATAATGATATGAAGAGAGAACAGAGTGACGGATTGATGAGCTAATCACTGTGGCTTCTCCTTTCACTGTGTAGTCATTTTTTTATATGAAAAAATATATATCTTCACTCACATAATTGCACCTAAAAATGAACCCGTAATAAAACAATAAAAATAATTGCAATCCCTGGGAAGAACCTACAGCATGGAGTAAAATTAGTTTGAACATTCAGAAAAATTTTAGCCAAACAAAAACTGAAAACCAAAATGATATGTAGCGGTACCCCCATGGGGGCTGCTGGGTTGTTCATCATCATTTTGCCAATCACTCCGCTTCCAATCTCCCATGCATGCACATGACACCAAACAGTCATTGTTAAAGTTTTATTACTCTTTATTCGTGGAATAAATCTGGGAGTTGTTCATAGGTAGATATGAGATGCTCCGCCAGACCCCACTTTATATGAGGGTATAATCCACAGCCATAGCTTTTGTTACTGGACTTCCCTAAACGATCCTTTCCTGAGTCTATTGCTTTCTCTGGTGCAGTACTCCCAAGTTGAACAAAAGGCATTACTCTGAATATTTCCCCCTGCTTGACTGATAGAATTCCTTTTGGGTATTCATGTTAGAGTCACAGGCCATCACTGCCTATTTCCATGACAGACACGCTAACGCCCATCAGTCTCTGAAAGTTACTGTCCTTATAGTTTATACTGTAGTCCATAGGCTCACAGCAGGTCCCTTGACTCACTCTGACACTTGCTTCTCTGGGTTTTCACTGACCTGATTCTCTCCCAACCAACAGTCCATGTTTCCCACAGAAAGTTGATCACCCAGTCTTCTTCCTCCGCTTCACTCCTACTTCCTCCTCAATCGTCCGGCACATCCCCACATGGGAATGCCTGGCTCCTTCCCCAGCGTTACATGCCGACTCTGCTGTACTCCAGGCGCCCGGCTTGGACCTTCTGGAACACTTCTCGATCATGGCCCCAGGCCTTCCTCTCCATCTCCCGGACCCCAGACCCTCCTGTTCTTTCCTGGGCCCTAGGCCCTCCTGTTCTTTCCTGGGCCCTAGGCCCTCCTGTTCTTTCCTGGGCCCTAGGCCCTCCTCCCCCTTGAAAGCATGTGACCCCCCTTGTATGAGAGACCTCCTCTCGACAAAACAAATGAATGATTGGTCAGGACTCTCACATGAGTTTCCTGCCACTCAGGTCTCAGCCCATCCTCTCCTTCTGGAACAATTCACAGTCAGGCAGAGGAGGTATCTCTGAGCCCAAGTGTAGGTGGCCACCCCCCCACTATTCTGACACTCCCAAACCTGAATCAAAACAACCAGGCCTGGTAAAAAACCCACAGGCCTGGCCAGGGGCAGACTGATAACTCATAGGGGCCCCCGGACAATAGGAGATTATGGGGCCACACAGTATACAATCACACAGTATACACATACATGTACACACAGTATACACAGACAGATGTAAAAAAACAGATTTATACATACTGTCCCTGGTTTTACTGAGGCTGGCAACCCGGATGGGGCCCCCTAGTGGCCCAGGGCCCTCGGGCAGTGCCCGAGTGGCTCAATGGTCAGTCCGCCTGGCTAAATTTACCTGTACTAAATCCTATGCTATTAAATCCTACCCTTTAGTAGAGGGCGCTACATCTATAACCTAAAAAGACTGGAGCACAAAATTTGAAATACAAAAATAACAAAAAAAGACTTTGCATGAGTTCCTCTCTTTAAAAAAAAGGTCAAAAAATAAACCAAACACAAAATGACAGTACAGCCATGTAATAAAGTAATGTGATCCTGCTGTAATTAATCAGACAATGAGAGTGATGTGGACAGGGTCAGGTGGTTGGTACCCTAGTTGAAAGATTTGAAAAGCAAACTTTGTGTATGTGTGCACTATTCTCTGTGGTTTAATGTGTATATTGGTCTTTATAGCAGCACCAACCTTAAAAATGTATGTTTAGAGCAGTGGTTCTCAACCTTTCTAGTGCTATGACCCCTTGATAAAATTTCCCAAGTTGTGGGGACCCCAACAGTAAAATTATTTTCATAGCCTGTGTTGTCAGCACCCAAGGCAAGACAAGTAATTTGCAGCCCTAACCGTGGAATGTAGCACCCCCTGAGTCCCTTCCACTTGTACAGTATTAAAACCCCTTATGTTACATTTTAGGATGTACCAATCTTTCTCTTTGTTTTCCTTTCTTTTCCTTTTATCCCTTTCTATCCTAATATCTGTTTTTTTTTCCCAATCCCTCTCTCTAGCCATCTTTCTTGTTCTTTCTCTTATTCTCTCTTTTTCTTTGTTCCTCCCCCTCTTTTCCTCTCCTTTCCATGTATTCTCCATTTTTATTCCTTCTCTTTGAGAAGGAAGGGCTGAGCCCAACCCTGACAGAGCTGGCCGCTCAGCTGTCGGCTAATTGCCAGCTCCTATCTCTCCACAGTTACTCAGCTGTTGATGATATCCTGCTCGTCAGTTCTGCCTACTTAAGCCATTCAGCCCAGTGGATCTCTGCCTTCGCCTTGGTCAACTTCACAGAGACTCCTGTGTTCCTGTTTAAAGACTTGCTTTGCCGATATCCCTTCTGGCTCCAGATCCTGCTTGCTGTTCCACTACTTTGATCCCTGACTTCTGGGTTCCCCGATCTCTCCTCTATGTTATCAGTACATGTACCCGGGATCACCGATCTCTCCTCTATGTTATCTTATCAGTACATGTACACGGGATCACCAATCTCTCCTCTATGTTATCAGTACATGTACACGGGATCCCCGATCTCTCCTCTATGTTATCAGTACATGTACACGGGATCCCCGATCTCTCCTCTAGGTTATCAGTACATGTACACGGGATCCCCGATCTCTCCTCTATGTTATCAGTACATGTACACGGGATCCCCGATCTCTCCTCTATGTTATCAGTACATGTACACGGGATCCCCGATCTCTTCTCTATGTTATCAGTACATGTACACGGGATCCCCGATCTCTCCTCTATGTTATCAGTACATGTACACAGGATCCCCGATCTCTCCTCTATGTTATCTTATCAGTACATGTACACGGGATCCCCGATCTCTCCTCTATGTTATCTTATCAGTACATGTACACAGGATCCCCGATCTCTCCTCTATGTTATCTTATCAGTACATGTACACGGGATCCCCGATCTCTCCTCTATGTTATCAGTACATGTACACAGGATCCCCGATCTCTCCTCTATCTTATCAGTACATGTACACGGGATCCCCGATCTCTTCTCTATGTTATCAGTACATGTACACGGGATCCCCGATCTCTCCTCTATGTTATCAGTACATGTACACGGGATCCCCGATCTCTCCTCTATGTTATCAGTACATGTACACAGGATCCCCGATCTCTCCTCTATGTTATCAGTACATGTACACGGGATCCCCGATCTCTCCTCTATGTTATCAGTACATGTACACGGGATCCCCGATCTCTTCTCTATGTTATCAGTACATGTACACGGGATCCCCGATCTCTCCTCTATCTTATCAGTACATGTACACGGGATCCCCGATCTCTCCTCTATGTTATCAGTACATGTACACAGGATCCCCGATCTCTCCTCTATGTTATCAGTACATGTACACGGGATCCTCGATCTCTCCTCTATGTTATCAGTACATGTACACAGGATCCCCGATCTCTCCTCTATGTTATCAGTACATGTACACGGGATCCCCGATCTCTCCTCTATGTTATCAGTACATGTACACGGGATCCCCGATCTCTCCTCTATGTTATCAGTACATGTACACAGGATCCCCGATCTCTCCTCTATGTTATCAGTACATGTACACGGGATCCTCGATCTCTCCTCTATGTTATCAGTACATGTACACAGGATCCCCGATCTCTCCTCTATGTTATCAGTACATGTACACGGGATCCCCGATCTCTCCTCTATGTTATCAGTACATGTACACGGGATCCTCGATCTCTCCTCTATGTTATCAGTACATGTACACGGGATCCCCGATCTCTCCTCTATGTTATCAGTACATGTACACAGGATCCCCGATCTCTCCTCTATGTTATCAGTACATGTACATGGGGTCGTTTATAGTTGTTTCTAGGCAGTTGAGTTTAGAGGCCTTTGGTAAGCAAAAAAATGAGTTCAGACACTGAATTTAGAGGCATTTCAAGCGCCAAAGACTTCTAAACGCGGCTAAACACAGTAAATCACATTTAGCCGTGTTTCGTTTACAGGCATTTTTCATTTTTGGTTATTTAAAAAAAAAATTCAAACGCTTCTAAATGCAAACGCGGCAAAACGCTGCTAAACGCGGCATGTAAACGCAGAAAAACAGATGGTTTAAACATGGGTTATTATCTGTCAAGTTAAATCATTCAGGAGAGGTTGTAAAAACATCCGGTGTACATTAAGCCTTATGCCCCGTACATACGATCGGATTTTCCAACAACAAATGTTGGATGTGAGCTTGTTGGTGGTAAGTCCGACCATGTGTATGCTCCATTGGACATTTGTTGTCAGACTTTCCGCCAACAAAATGTTGGCTAGCATGCTCTCAAATTTTCTACCAACAAATGTTTATTGTCAGATTTTCCAATCGTGCGTACACAAGTCCGTCGGACAAAAGTCCAAAGTACAAACACGAATGCTTGGAAACATGCATCACTATTGAACTTCCTTTTTAGTGGCTCGCCGTACGTCTTGTACTCACTACGTTCGTAATTGTTGGCCAACATTTGTGTGATTGGAATTTCCGACAACGGATTTTGTTGTCGGAAAATTTTATAGCCTGCTCTCAAACTTTGAGTGTCGGAAAATCCAATGGAAAATGTGTGATGGAGCCTACACAGGGTCGGAATTTCCGACAACAAGGTCCTATCACACATTTTCCGTCGGAAAATCCGACCGTGTGTACAGGGCATTAGGCCTCATACACACTGGACGTTAATAAAACGTTATAAAAACGCCAGTAGCTTTTTTTTTCAGGCTTATTGTACACGGGACGTTTTTACAACCTCTCCTGAACGATTTAACTTGACAGATAGTAACCCACGTTTAAAATGTCCATTTTACCACGTTTGCATGCTGCGTTTAGTGGCGTTTTACCGTGTTTGCATTTAGAAACATTTGTAATTTTTTTTATTTTGTTTTCTTTTCAAAATAGCCAAAAATGAAAAATTCCTGTAAATGAAACATGAGTTACCATATTTAGCCGCCTCTAGAAGCATTTGGCGCTTGAAATTCCTCTAAACTCAGCATCTAAACTTAAGTAACGAATGACCCCGCCCCCTCTGACGTCACGGGGGAAAGCCACAGGGAAGTCCCCATCAAGTTCCGTTGCGTCAGAGGGGGCGGGGTCACCGGGTGGCCCCGCCCTCCGTTATGTAACAACCGTCAGAAGACGATAAGCCGCACACAGCGGAAGCCTCCCATCATGGATGCGGACTGCCCCGAGCACGAAGAAGGGAAGAAGACGCCGCGGAGGAAGATGCCGGACAAGAACACCAGAGCAAGAAGCAGAGAATCAGAGGAAGAAGAAGATGGAGGAAGAAACCGAAGGAAGATAGAAGATGGAAAGAAGAAGCATTTAAATAAAGGAATTGTCAAAACTGTCTCTTGTCATTTTTAACATTTTTGACACTTTTTTTGTGAAATGGTCCCTTACCATTTCACACGGGGGGGGATCTGGGGGTCCCCTTGTTAAAGGGGGCTTCCAGATTCCGATAAGCCCCTCGCCCGCAGACCCCCACAACCACCGGACAAGGGTTGTGGGGATGAGGCCCTTGTCCTCATCAACATGGGGACAAGGTGCTTTGGGGGGGACCCCAAAGCTCCCTCACAATGTTCAAGGCATGTGGCCTGGTACAGTTCAGGAGGGGGGGCGCTCTCGTTCCCCCTCTTTCCCTGCGGCCTGCCAGGTTGCGTGCTCGGATAAGGGTCTGGTATGGATTTTTGGGGGGACCCCACGCCGTTTTTTTTTTAATTTTGGCACGGAGTTCCCCTTAAAACCCATACCAGACCTGAAGGGCCTGGTATGAAATTTAGGGGGACCCCTTCATTTTTTTTTTAAATTTTGGTTTGGGGTTCCCCTGTGGGAAATTCCCATGCCGTTTTTATCAATGAACTTTTATGTGTATTGTCGGACTGGCAATTCATTAATAGCCACGAGTAGTTTTAAATGACTTTTTTCCTTTGAAATGTCATTTTGCTGTCAGACTGTTCTAAACACAGGAAACATGCGCCCCTTTACAGGCATACTATAGACACCCCCCAGCTATGAAATTTAAAGGGATATTACACTTTTATTGTTTGACTTTAAGCATTATTAAAATCACTGCTCCTGAAAAAACGGCCATTTTTAAAACTTTTTTTGCATTGATACATGTCCCCTGGGGCAGGACCCGGGCCCCCAAACACTTTTTATGACAATAACTTGCATATAAGCCTTTAAAATTAGCACTTTTGATTATTCATGTTCGTGTCCCATAGACTTTAATGGTGTTTGTGTGTTCAAACAAATTTTTTTCCTGTTCGCAAGTTCTTGTGTGAATCCGAACAGGGGGTGTTCAGCTCATCCCTGTTAATAACAGACATGAAGACAGAGTGACTGATCATCTTCCATACAATCGTTCATCACACATCTGCACCCTCCATCCCCCATCCTAACACTCAGTATTATCACTCAGCATCACTCAGTATATTGGATCGGGTTCTATGTAATCTTACCTTTCCGGTCACACCGTTCTGTGAAGAGACGATCGGGACGCTCTGAATATGAACAACAAAATGGAGAATTTTGGGTGGGGGAGAGAAAGAAATGTGAGTGATAAAGTTTCACTTTTTCTGTTTTTACCGAGATCCTCCCATCTACAGATATTGTACCCTGGGGGTGTAAGGCTGGATCCACACCTGGACGTTTTCAGCTCATAAAGTGCCTAACAAGCAAAATCCCATTCATTTCAATGGCACCTCTTCATATCTGAGTGTTTTGTCACCTGAAGCAAAATGCCTTGAAAACGCCTTAGGGCCAGTTCACACCAGATGTAGTTCTGTGCGCTTTTTTTCTGCACTAAAAATGCATGCAGAGTGTTTTCCATGTATTCCAATGGCTCTAGTTCACACCATGCAGTCAGTTTCCGGTGCAGAAACTGACCTGGAACTGACTGCATCTGGTGTGAAGTGCGTTTTTCTGATTTTTATATTGGTGACCTTTTGACCTGTACAAAATCGTGGCAAAAAAAAAGTGGTAATAATTGTGACAAAAATCGTAGCAAAAACACACGACTTTGAAACGCTCAGGTGTGAATGCAGCCTAACTGTCACATCTCAGACTGTCATGTTTTATTCAAAGCCGCAATAAACCCAACACCAGAAATGTCATATAGTGCAGCTCCATAGGTGTGCACCCTAAAGATCAAACATGTGTGTGTCTTATATACACACATTATATATATATCCATAGGCGCTCACAGCCTATTGCATTAGGGTGTGCACCTCAAAGCTCAAACACACATGCGCATATATATATATATATACATACACTCAGGGGCGTTGCTAGGTCTGCAAAAGATCTGGGGCTAGAGCCCATAGCAGCAGTCACCAAACCTTTTGCATGCCCGCGGGGGGGGGGGGGGGGGACCAGTGGTAAGCAAATTTTCACGGGCGATGGCTGGTGTTGGTGGTTCAATCATCATGGCATAATGGTTGATATGGTGTCAGGGTGATTGAGGTGCATTATTTCTATTGTTACATTCTAATATATAATGAAGTGGTTCAACACGCCATACTGCAGAATCAGTGGGAGCCCTGGGCATGTCACTTGCCACATCTCCTGCCACCAGATGCAGCGTGTCACTTGTCACCGTCGCCTGTCACCAGATGCAGCGTGTTACTTGTCACCGTCACCTGCCAATAGATGTGGATTGTCACTTGCCACGTCTCCTGCCACCATTTGCAGATTGTCACTTGCCACGTCACTGGCCACCAGATGTGGGTTGTCACTTGCCAACTGATGTGGATTGTCACTTGCCATGCCAGCCAGTGCCACCAAATGTGAATTGACGCTGCATAGGTGGCAGGCTGACAGCACTGGTCCATTTAGTGAGACAAGGAGAGCGGTGATGCAGGGCGGGCATGTGAGAGATGATGTAGCAAGGGGGTCTGGCTGCAAAGTGGAGCTCCACAATGACAGGAAGCACGTGACCTCCACTCCACCATTCTGTGAGGGCGGAAGAGCGCTGATATGTGGCGGACAGTGAGAGATTATGTCATCTCTCTGCTGCTCGCTGTACCTTGCTCCCAAATTGAAGAGGCCTGGCTGTGAAGAGCGCTGATGTGGAGATGTCATCTCTGCTCATCTGCCCGCTCGCTTCTTTCCTCTCCTCCGCCTCTCTCATGCATTCAACCCACCTGCCGCAGCAGCCTGAACCCGCTTGTTAGGCAGGGTCCCTGCTGTAAGAGACTCGGGGCTATAGGCCCCAGATTGGGGGCTATAGCCCCAATAGCCACCCCCTAGCAACGCCCCTGCATACACTGTATTACCAGAAGTATTGGGACGCCTGTCTTTACACACACATGAACTTTAATGGCCTCCCAGTCTTAGTCCGGAGGGTTCAATATTGAGTTGGCTCCGCCCTGTGCAGCTATAACAGCTTCAACTCTTCTGGGAAGGCCGTACACAAGGTTTAGGAGGGTGTCTATGGGAATGTTTGATCATTCTTCCAGAAGAGCATTTGTGAGGTCAGGCACTGATGTTGGATGAGAAGGCCTGGCTTGCAGTCTCCACTTTAATGTGAAGGCAACTCAGGTTCCTCCACCCCAAACTCGCTCATCTATGTCTTTATGGACCTTGCTTTGTGCACTGGTCCAAATCATTTGGTGGAGGGGGGATTATGGTGTGGGGGGAGGAGGGATTATGGTGGGGGGATTACGGTGGGGGGATTATGGTGTGGGGGGAGGGGGGATTATGGTGGGGGGATTAGGGTGGGGGGATTATGGTGTGGGGGAGGGGGATTATGGTGAGGGGATAACGGTGGGGGGATTATGGTGTTGGGGGAGGGGGGATTATGGTGTGGGGGAGGGGGGGTTTAGTGTGGGGGTTGCTCCTCAGGGGTTGGATTTGGCTCCTTAGTTCCAGTGAAGGGAACTCTTAAGGCATCATCATACCAATTCATTTTGGACAATTTCATGCTCCCATCGTTGTGGGAGGAGTTTGGGGATGGCCCCTCCCTGTCCCAACATGACTGCCCACCATAGTACAAAGCAAGGTCCATAAAGACATGGATTTAGGAAGGGTGGTGGAAAATTAACTTCAAGTGCAAAAATTCACATGATAATTGTGCTATAATGGTTGAACCTCCCAACTAAAAAGTTGTTGCACTTGAAGTTAATTTGTATTACAATTATCTGTAGAGGGGTTTCCACCATCCCTGCTAAGTTTCATGTTTTATTTATTTTTTCAGTGTGATGTGTATTATATGTGACGTTACATATCACCGGTATTGGGGTAATATTGACGTTTATTGAGATTTCCATACATTAGAGGGTTCCATAATTATTGTTAAGTTATTGATTAGTAACTTAGCGCTGCACTTTTTTTGTGGTGTGGTAACACATAACAGAGCTTAGCGGCTTTTTACTGACACTTTATTTTCCCTCCAGTAGTTTATTGTAAATAGTAGTGTGGTGATGACTTTTTATACTAAAGATCGGTATGTGGTATTAATAAACAGACGGATTTCAGTTGTTCTCCACCAGGCGCTCCCCATAGACAATGTGTTTGTCTGCTGAGTTCAACTGCCCATCCCTGCACTGATGGGCACTGATTGGAAGCACTGATAGGCAGCACTCATAGGCACTGACAGGCAGCACTGATAGCCAGCACTGACTGGCACTGATAGGTGACACTGATTGGCAACACTCATGGGCACTGATAGGCAGCACTGATGGGCACTGATAGGCAGTACTGATTGGCAGCACTGATAGGCACTGCATGGTGGCACTGATAGGTGGCACTGATTGGCAGCACTGATTGGCACTGATAGGCAGCACTGATGGGCACTGATATGCAGCACTGATAGGTGGCACTGATGGGCATTGATAGGCAGCACTGATGGGCACTGATAGGCTGCACCAATAGGCAGCACTGATGGGCACTGATAGATGGCACTGCTAGGTAACACTGATTGGCACCACTGGGCACTGATAGGCAACACTGATGGGCACTGATAGGAAGCACCGATAGCAGCACTGATTGGCACTGATAGGCAGCACTGATAGGTGGCATTGGCTGGCATCGGTTGGCACCAATAGGCTTCACTGATTGCCAGTACAGGTACGCACTGATAGGCAGCACTGATGGGCACTGATTTATGGCATTGGTTGGCACTAATAGGCATCACTGATGGGCACTCATTGGCAGCACTGGGCACTGATAGGCTAAACTGATGGGTACTGATAGGCAGCACTGTTGGACACTGATAGGTGGCACTGATTGGAAGCACTGTTGGACACTGATAGGTGGCATTGGTTGGCACTGACAGGTGGCATGGATTGTCTCTGATAGGTGGCATTGGTTGGCACTGACTGGTGGCACTGATGGGCACTGACAGATGACACTATTGGGCACTGACAGGTGGCACTGGTGGGCACTGACATGTGGCACTGATGAGCAATATTTGGCACTGACAGGTGACACTGATTGGCACTGACAGGTGGCACTGATTGACACTTACAGGTGGCACTGATAGGTGGCATTGGTTGGCAATGATAGGTGGCACCGATTGGCACTGATCTAGGAGAGGGGAAGTTTCCCATTGAGCAGTCAGGGAGGCATGTAAGAGCCGCTCAGTGTGTGAAACTGTAATGTAATGTCACTGCTTGCAGAGAGGAGCTGTCAAAACTCAGGGCTGATGTCGGGGGGTGGATGGGACTGAACAGCTAGCCTATCAAACACAAGCCTATAGGATAGGTGGGTGGGCCACTCTGTGTATGTGGCTCTGCCCCCTTTCTATCAGTTATCAAACACCAGCCAAAGGAATAGGGGCTGGGTGGGCTGCTCCAAGTATATGCCCCCAGCCCTCGACATCAGCGTGTTTAATAGACTAGCTGTTTGGTCCCGCCCACCCCCGACATCAGCTCCAAGCAGTGACATTCCATTACAGTTTCACACACTGAGCGGCCCTAACATGCCTCCCTGACTGCTCAATGGAAAACTGTCTCACAGGCAGCTCCCTATACAGACTCTTGCAGCATCACACCCGGAGCATGTATATGAATATGTATATGTATATGTATGTATATATATATGTATATATGTATATATATATATATATATATATATATATATATATATATATATATATATACACATATATTTATACACACACACACACTGTGTATATATATATATTAAAGTAATGTCCACAGTGAAATAAATGAATAAAATTAAATATGAATAAAAGAAAGTCCCAATTGTTGAGCAAATGATGCAAATAATATTCACCAATTGAATTGGTCAGCATAAGATAACACCATGTGAAATACAAGCTTACCAGATTGTAAGACAAAACATGCAGATGGCCGTAACCCCAGCCTGGGTTGTAGATCTTGTGAAATGAACTGAGATGTTTGGAATCCTCTCAAAGCAGATATACAAAGGTTCCGCAGACATCGGTATAAATTAAACAAATAAAAATAATCATAGTGTGATACTGTAAAAAACAAAGGATTGTGCACAATGGTTACGGAAAGCCCTAACATTGTGACCAAGAAAGGACAAACGCCACCCTGGTGAAAAGAGCAACTCTAAGTGACCCGTCACCACATAGAGGGCCTCCTTACCAGACACTGGAAAACCAGGCAGATGTCTCCTTTAAGAAGGCAAGATGTCAGCTGTACCCAAACATTCACTTGGATGATGGACGCTAATGGCGCTCACAGCGTGGGACCAAAGGGACCGTCCGACCATAGATGCCAATGGTAAATGACCCAAGGGAAGATGTAACACACTGGTAGCAGAACCTGATAGGATAAGGAAGGCCTATCTTACACCTCTGACTCGGGGCCCCTGATAGTGTAGACAGGAGTGCCAGAAAGTCTTGCTAGCAGCAGAGCGGATGTCCTTGCTGGGCAGGTGAAGTCATCAGATGGCTTTATCAGGTAGACAGGTAGGCAGGTCAGATGGCTTCATCAGGCAGACAGGTAGGCAGGCAGCTGATGCTGGTGACAGCAGGCAGGGTCAGGCAGGCTGGGTCATACACAGACTTGAAGAATCGGGTACAGGTACAGGCAGGCTGGGTCATACACAGACTTGAAGAATCGGGAACAGGTACAGGCAGGCTGGGTCATACACAGACTTGAAGAATCAGGTACAGGTACAGGCAGGCTGGGTCATACACAGACTTGAAGAATCAGGTACAGGTACAGGCAGGCTGGGTCATACATAGACTTGAAGAATCAGGTACAGGTACAGGCAGGCTGGGTCATACACAGACTTGAAGAATCGGGTACAGGTACAGGCAGGCTGGGTCATACACAGACTTGAAGAATCAGGTACAGGTACAGGCAGGCTGGGTCATACACAGACTTGAAGAATCGGGAACAGGTACAGGCAGGCTGGGTCATACACAGACTTGAAGAATCGGGTACAGGTACAGGCAGGCTGGGTCATACACAGACTTGAAGAATCAGGTACAGGTACAGGCAGGCTGGGTCATACACAGACTTGAAGAATCAGGTACAGGTACAGGCAGGCTGGGTCATACACAGACTTGAAGAATCGGGTACAGGTACAGGCAGGCTGGGTCATACATAGACTTGAAGAATCAGGTACAGGTACAGGCAGGCTGGGTCATACACAGACTTGAAGAATCGGGTACAGGTACAGGCAGGCTGGGTCATACACAGACTTGAAGAATCGGGAACAGGTACAGGCAGGCTGGGTCATACACAGACTTGAAGAATCAGGTACAGGTACAGGCAGGCTGGGTCATACACAGACTTGAAGAATCAGGTACAGGTACAGGCAGGCTGGGTCATACACAGACTTGAAGAATCAGGTACAGGTACAGGCAGGCTGGGTCATACACAGACTTGAAGAATCGGGTACAGGTACAGGCAGGCTGGGTCATACATAGACTTGAAGAATCGGGAACAGGTACAGGCAGGCTGGGTCATACACAGACTTGAAGAATCAGGTACAGGTACAGGCAGGCTGGGTCATACACAGACTTGAAGAATCGGGTACAGGTACAGGCAGGCTGGGTCATACATAGACTTGAAGAATCAGGTACAGGTACAGGCAGGCTGGGTCATACACAGACTTGAAGAATCGGGTACAGGTACAGGCAGGCTGGGTCATACACAGACTTGAAGAATCAGGTACAGGTACAGGCAGGCTGGGTCATACACAGACTTGAAGAATCGGGAACAGGTACAGGCAGGCTGGGTCATACACAGACTTGAAGAATCGGGTACAGGTACAGGCAGGCTGGGTCATACACAGACTTGAAGAATCAGGTACAGGTACAGGCAGGCTGGGTCATACACAGACTTGAAGAATCGGGTACAGGTACAGGCAGGCTGGGTCATACACAGACTTGAAGAATCGGGTACAGGTACAGGCAGGCTGGGTCATACACAGACTTGAAGAATCAGGTACAGGTACAGGCAGGCTGGGTCATACACAGACTTGAAGAATCGGGTACAGGTACAGGCAGGCTGGGTCATACACAGACTTGAAGAATCGGGTACAGGTACAGGCAGGCTGGGTCATACACAGACTTGAAGAATCAGGTACAGGTACAGGCAGGCTGGGTCATACACAGACTTGAAGAATCGGGTACAGGTACAGGCAGGCTGGGTCATACACAGACTTGAAGAATCACGTACAGGTACAGGCAGGCTGGGTCATACACAGACTTGAAGAATCGGGAACAGGTACAGGCAGGCTGGGTCATACACAGACTTGAAGAATCAGGTACAGGTACAGGCAGGCTGGGTCATACACAGACTTGAAGAATCGGGTACAGGTACAGGCAGGCTGGGTCATACACAGACTTGAAGAATCGGGAACAGGTACAGGCAGGCTGGGTCATACACAGACTTGAAGAATCGGGAACAGGTACAGGCAGGCTGGGTCATACACAGACTTGAAGAATCGGGTACAGGTACAGGCAGGCTGGGTCATACACAGACTTGAAGAATCACGTACAGGTACAGGCAGGCTGGGTCATACACAGACTTGAAGAATCAGGTACAGGTACAGGCAGGCTGGGTCATACACAGACTTGAAGAATCAGGTACAGGTACAGGCAGGCTGGGTCATACACAGACTTGATGAATCGGGTACAGGTACAGGCAGGCTGGGTCATACACAGACTTGAAGAATCGGGTACAGGTACAGGCAGACTGGGTCATACACAGACTTGAAGAATCAGGTACAGGTACAGGCAGGCTGGGTCATACACAGACTTGAAGAATCGGGTACAGGTACAGGCAGGCTGGGTCATACACAGACTTGAAGAATCGGGAACAGGTACAGGCAGGCTGGGTCATACACAGACTTGAAGAATCAGGTACAGGTACAGGCAGGCTGGGTCATACACAGACTTGAAGAATCGGGTACAGGTACAGGCAGGCTGGGTCATACACAGACTTGAAGAATCGGGTACAGGTACAGGCAGGCTGGGTCATACACAGACTTGAAGAATCACGTACAGGTACAGGCAGGCTGGGTCATACACAGACTTGAAGAATCGGGTACAGGTACAGGCAGGCTGGGTCATACACAGACTTGAAGAATCAGGTACAGGTACAGGCAGGCTGGGTCATACATAGACTTGAAGAATCGGGTACAGGTACAGGCAGGCTGGGTCATACACAGACTTGAAGAATCAGGTACAGGTACAGGCAGGCTGGGTCATACACAGACTTGAAGAATCAGGTACAGGTACAGGCAGGCTGGGTCATACACAGACTTGAAGAATCGGGTACAGGTACAGGCAGGCTGGGTCATACACAGACTTGAAGAATCGGGAACAGGTACAGGCAGGCTGGGTCATACACAGACTTGAAGAATCGGGAACAGGTACAGGCAGGCTGGGTCATACACAGACTTGAAGAATCGGGTACAGGTACAGGCAGGCTGGGTCATACACAGACTTGAAGAATCACGTACAGGTACAGGCAGGCTGGGTCATACACAGACTTGAAGAATCAGGTACAGGTACAGGCAGGCTGGGTCATACACAGACTTGAAGAATCAGGTACAGGTACAGGCAGGCTGGGTCATACACAGACTTGATGAATCGGGTACAGGTACAGGCAGGCTGGGTCATACACAGACTTGAAGAATCGGGTACAGGTACAGGCAGACTGGGTCATACACAGACTTGAAGAATCAGGTACAGGTACAGGCAGGCTGGGTCATACACAGACTTGAAGAATCGGGTACAGGTACAGGCAGGCTGGGTCATACACAGACTTGAAGAATCGGGAACAGGTACAGGCAGGCTGGGTCATACACAGACTTGAAGAATCAGGTACAGGTACAGGCAGGCTGGGTCATACACAGACTTGAAGAATCGGGTACAGGTACAGGCAGGCTGGGTCATACACAGACTTGAAGAATCGGGTACAGGTACAGGCAGGCTGGGTCATACACAGACTTGAAGAATCGGGTACAGGTACAGGCAGGCTGGGTCATACACAGACTTGAAGAATCGGGAACAGGTACAGGCAGGCTGGGTCATACACAGACTTGAAGAATCACGTACAGGTACAGGCAGGCTGGGTCATACACAGACTTGAAGAATCGGGTACAGGTACAGGCAGGCTGGGTCATACACAGACTTGAAGAATCGGGAACAGGTACAGGCAGGCTGGGTCATACACAGACTTGAAGAATCACGTACAGGTACAGGCAGGCTGGGTCATACACAGACTTGAAGAATCGGGTACAGGTACAGGCAGGCTGGGTCATACACAGACTTGAAGAATCAGGTACAGGTACAGGCAGGCTGGGTCATACACAGACTTGAAGAATCGGGAACAGGTACAGGCAGGCTGGGTCATACACAGACTTGAAGAATCAGGTACAGGTACAGGCAGGAATGTAGTCAGGAAGCAAGCCGGGTCTGGAACCGATCAGTGGAAGACAGTTTTTTCTATAATATAGAATATACAAAAAAAGAAAGCCTAAAAAGAAAACAAATGCAGCCATCACATTTAGGAATTGGTAAGATGCAATATAATAAATGCTTGCTTTTGGGTTTAACCACTTCGGCCCCAGAAGATTTACCCCCCTTCATGACCAGGCCATTTTTGGCGATATGGCACTCTGCTACTTTAACTGACAATTGCGCGGTCGTGCGACACGGAACACAAACAAAATCAATGTCCTTTTTTTTCTAACAAATAGAGCTTTTCTTTTGGTGGTATCACCGCTGAGGTTTTTTGCGCTATAAACAAGCAAAAAAAAACAATTTTGAAAAAAAATTATATTTTTTTTATTTTCTGCTATAAAACATCCAATAAAAAATGTAAAAAAATAAAATGTCTTCATCAATTGAGGCCGATATGTTTTCTGCTACATATTTTCAGTAAAAAAACCCCAAGAAGAGCATCTTGATTGGTTTACACAAAATGTATGACGTCTCCAAACCTGGGGATATACAGTATAGTGGAATATTTATTTCTTATTTTTATACTAGTAATGGCGGAGATCACCGACTTATAGACGGACTTTGATATTGGGGCGGACAATCGGACACCCAACTGACACTTTTGACACTTTGTGGGGACCAGTGACACTAATATAATGATCAGTGTTAAAAATATACACTGTCACTGTACTAATGATACTGCCTGAGAAGGAGTTAAACATCAGGGGTAATCAAAGGGTTACATGTGTGCCTAGCCAGTGTTTTTGTGTAACCTTTACTAAGGAATGTGATGGATCAGAGGTAGTCTGATGTAACCAGAGAGAAGAGTACATTTACCTCTACAGGGATGTGCAATTCCTATCGCCTGACACCCGGGACTTGCAGTTCTGGCCACTGGGCGGGTCATTTTTTTAACATTTATCCATCAGGGCTTTTCAGGTAGAAGCATTTGGGGGGCTTTGCTGCTTTCACACATCCCGCTAAAGTGCCTGCCCCTCCCCCCCGTGCATGCTCACCCCCCACTATGTATCCCAGGCTCTGCTTACCTATCTGCAGGCCCGGGACCGGCATAGTGGGTGTGGCCAGGTAGAGGGGAGGGAGGAGGGTGGGTACACGTCTGCTCTCCTCCCCTTCTTGTCCTGACCCAGAAGACACACGTCTGATGTCACTTCCGGGTCCCCAATAACAGATTTCCTGCCCATCTATGGCAGGATGTACAATCTGCCCGGCATTCCCTTCAATGGAGCACAGGGGAGGCGGCATGTCTCCATAAAGAGGACCTGTCACCAAAAAATCACCACATACTCTCTGTCCCCTATGTAATGAAAAAATGAAAGTTACACCCGAGGACATGAAGCCGATGTTCTCCATTCCCAGTATATGAATTGTTTTATTTACCTTCAGATCCATTTCTATATAATCAATGGGTGTGAATGTATTCAAAGCCATTCATAATCCGGGTGCACACTACAAGGTTTTTTTATTCAACCCAGCACGTTGTATGGAAAAAACCTGACAGCTCCGGTCACAGCCGCTGTACTAACTATGCAATGTTAGTACAGCGATCTCCCCCACTGAGCTGTTGTGTTCTGACAGAGGGGCGCCCCTCCCCCACCAGAACACTCAATCAGCGATCTCCGCCATTGGCTGATCGGGAGTCATCTGCTGCTTCTCCAGACTTTCTGATTGGCCAGCTTCTGTCAGACAGACTGACATACACATGTGCCCAATGTCTCCCAACAATCAGCCGTGTCCTACACTGACAGCTCGGGACTTTGCAGGGGGTGTTTACCTGTCTTCCCACCCACAAATTTCTTCTGTTATCTGACCCCCCCGGCCCCCTCCTCCCCACACTGACAGCAGAAACTGCAATTAGGGGGTCTGGTAAGCAAACCCTGAACAATGCCGATCAGTCAGTACAACTGTATATAGAAGCCGGCTCTCCCCAGTGCTGACCAGATCTGACAGCAGCCTCTGAGGGTATAGCCAGGTACACACGGCCCGATTGTTGGGAGACATTGGGCCCATGTGTATGTCAGTCTGTCCGACAGAAGCTGGCTGATCGGAAATTCTGGAGAAGGAGCAGATGACTCCCGATCAGCCAATGGCGGAGATCGCTGATCAGAGTGTTCTGGTGGGGGAGGGGCGCCCCCCTGTCAGAACACAACAGCTCAGTGGGGGAGATCGCTGTACTAACATTGCATTGTTAATACAGCGGCTCTGACTGGAGCTGCAGGTTTTTTTTTCAAACGCCCCCTATAGGTCATCAGTTTAGTGTTACGGAGGGGGTCTTGTGTTAGAATTATTGCTCTCACTCCGGCGTGTGCGGCGATATGTAACATGTGAATCGTAATCAACATTTCCATGCATAAGCACCCCCGACACATGCGCTTCCATTCATATATGTGGGGGAAGCAGCAACATTTTTGGGGGTATTTGATATGCTTGGGTGTAACTTTATTTTTTTGAAAAAAAAAAAATTTACTTAATGTTTCTTTCATCACATTAGACAAAAAAGTCCCCAATGTTCTGATTTTTAGGTGACAGGTTCTCTTCATTGAGACATTCCGGGTCTAGAAGTCCCCCCAATGTCTCCTCTGGGCTCCTCTGAATGTTTTGTGATGGAGATCGCATTACTTACCAGCTGAGCTAGCCGGGGACACCGAGAGGCTGACCCGGAAGTGACTTCATAGACATCACTTCCTGGGTCAGAAGGGGAGGAGAGTGGGCGTGTTTCCCTCTTCTCCTTCCCCTCCATCTCCACAATATATCCCCACCTCCGCCCATCATCATCCTCATCCCTCTCCACAATATATCCCCACCTCCGCCCATCATCATCCTCATCCCTCTCCACAATATATCCCCACCTCCGCCCATCATCATCCTCATCCCTCTCCACAATATATCCCCACCTCCGCCCATCATCATCCTCATCCCTCTCCACAATATATCCCCACCTCCGCCCATCATCATCCTCATCCCTCTCCACAATATATCCCCACCTCCGCCCATCATCATCCTCATCCCTCTCCACAATATATCCCCACCTCCGCCCATCATCATCCTCATCCCTCTCCACAATATATCCCCACCTCCGCCCATCATCATCCTCATCCCTCTCCACAATATATCCCCACCTCCGCCCATCATCATCCTCATCCCTCTCCACAATATATCCCTACCTCCGCCCATTATCATCCTCATCCCTCTCCACAATGTATCCCCACCTCCGCCCATCACCATCCCCATCCAGGGCTGGACTGGGATAAAAATTTGGCCCTGGACTTCATCCAGACCAGACCACTTTAATTGTGCAAACAAGCACAAAAACAGTATATAAACTATACGCAATTGTGCAAAAAAACATAAGTAGCATAACATAAGGAGTCCTCACTAACCTCTTTTATTATTTCACTTATTCTCCTCTGTATTTTTCTCATCTTTCTCACATCACTGCGTGAAGTTGAGGGCGAACCAAGAAAACCATTACTTTGACAGGCTTTCACTGAAACCGGCCCACTGAGCCATCGGCCCACCGGGAAACTCCCTGTAGTCCCAATGGCCAGTACATGCCTGTCCCCATCCCTCTCCACAATATATCCCCACCTCCGCCCATCATCATCCTCATCCCTCTCCACAATATATCCCCACCTCCACCCATCACCATCCCCATCCCTCTCCACAATATATCCCCACCTCCACCCATCATCATCCCCATCCCTCTCCACAATATATCCCCACCTCCCCCCATCATCATCCCCATCCCTCTCCACAATATATCCCCACCTCCGCCCATCATCATCCCCATCCCTCTCCACAATATATCCCCACCTCCGCCCATCATCATCCCCATCCCTCTCCACAATATATCCCCACCTCCGCCCATCATCATCCTCATCCCTCTCCACAATATATCCCCACCTCCACCCATCATCATCACACCCATCCCTCTTCACAATATATCCCCAACTCCGCCCATCATCATCATCCTCATCCCTCTCCACAATATATCCCCACCTCTGCCCATAATCATCACACCCATCCCACTCCACAATATATCCCACCTCCGCCCATCATCATCCTCATCCTTCTCCACAATATATCCCCACCTCCGCCCATCATCATCCTCATCCCTCTCCACAATATATCCCCACCTCCGCCCATCATCATCCTCATCCCTCTCCACAATATATCCCCACCTCCGCCCATCATCATCCTCATCCCTCTCCACAATATATCCCCACCTCCACCCATCATCATCCTCATCCCTCTCCGCAATATATCCCCACCTCCGCCCATCATCATCATCCTCATCCCTCTCCACAATATATCCCCACCTCCGCCCAGCATCATCCCCATCCCTCTCCACAGTATATCCCACCTCCGCCCATCATCATCCCCATCCCTCTCCACAATATATCCCCACCTCCGCCCATCATCATCCCCATCCCTCTTCACAATATATCCCCACCTTCGCCCAGCATCATCCTCATCCCTCTCCACAATATATCCCCACCTCCACCCATCTTTATCCTCATCCCTCTAGACAATATATCTCCACTTCCGCCCATCATCATCCCCATCCCTCTCCATAATATATACCCACCTCCACCTAGCATCATCCTCATCCCTCTCCACAATATATCCCCACCTCCGCCCATCATCATCCCCATCCCACTCCACAATATATCCCACCTCCGCCCATCATCATCCTCATCCCTCTCCACAATATATCCCCACCTCCGCCCAACATCATCCCCATCCCTCTCCACAGTATATCCCACCTCCGCCCATCATCATCCCCATCCCTCTCCACAATATATCCCCACCTCCGCCCATCATCATCCCCATCCCTCTTCACAATATATCCCCACCTTCACCCAGCATCATCCTCATCCCTCTCCACAATATATCCCCACCTCTGCCCATCATCATCCTCATCCCTCTCCACAATATATCCCCACCTCCGCCCATCATCATCCCCATCCCTCTCCACAATATATCCCCACTTTTGCCCATCATCATCCCCATCCCTCTCCACAATATATCCCCACCTCCGCCCATCATCATCCTCATCACTCTCCACAATATATCCCCACCTCCGCCCATCATCATCCCCATCCCTCTCCACAATATATCCCCACCTCCGCCCATCATCATCCCCATCCCTCTCCACAATATATCCCCACCTCCGCCCATCATTATCCTCATCCCTCTCCACAATATATCCCCACCTCCGCCCATCATCATCCCCATCCCTCTCCACAATATATCCCCACCTCTGCCCATCATCATCCTCATCCCTCTCCACAATATTTCCCCACCTCCGCCCATCATCATCCCCATCCCTCTCCACAATGTATCCTCACCTCCGCCCATCATCATCCCCATCCCTCTCCACAATATATCCCCACCTCCGCCCATCATCATCCCCATCCCTCTCCACAATATATCCCCACCTCTGCCCATCATCCTCATCCCTCTCCACAATATATCCCCACCTCCGCCCATCATCATCCTCATCCCTCTCCACTATATATCCCCACCTCTGCCCATCATCATCCCCATCCCTCTGCACAATATATCCTCACCTCCGCCCATCATCATCCCCATCCCTCTCCACAATATATCCCCACTTCCGCCCATCATCCTCATCCCTCTCCACAATATATCCCCACCTCCGCCCATCATCATCCTCATCCCTCTCCACAATATATCCCCACCTCCGTCCATCATCATCCCTCTCCACAATATATCCCCACCTCTGCCCATCATCATCCTCATCCCTCTCCACAATATATCCCCACCTCCGCCCATCATCATCCCCATCCCTCTCCACAATATATCCCCACCTCCGCCCATCATCATCCCCATCCCTCTCCACAATATATCCCCACCTCCGCCCATTATCATCCCCATCCCTCTCCACAATATATCCCCACCTCCGCCCATCATCATCATCATCCCTCTCCACAATATATCCCCACCTCCGCCCACCATCATCCCCATCCCTCTCCACAATATATCCCCACCTCTGCCCATCATCCTCATCCCTCTCCACAATATATCCCCACCTCCGCCCATCATCATCCTCATCCCTCTCCACTATATATCCCCACCTCTGCCCATCATCATCCCCATCCCTCTGCACAATATATCCTCACCTCCGCCCATCATCATCCCCATCCCTCTCCACAATATATCCCCACTTCCGCCCATCATCCTCATCCCTCTCCACAATATATCCCCACCTCCGCCCATCATCATCCTCATCCCTCTCCACAATATATCCCCACCTCCGTCCATCATCATCCCTCTCCACAATATATCCCCACCTCTGCCCATCATCATCCTCATCCCTCTCCACAATATATCCCCACCTCCGCCCATCATCATCCCCATCCCTCTCCACAATATATCCCCACCTCCGCCCATCATCATCCCCATCCCTCTCCACAATATATCCCCACCTCCGCCCATTATCATCCCCATCCCTCTCCACAATATATCCCCACCTCCGCCCATCATCATCATCATCTCTCTCCACAATATATCCCCACCTCCGCCCATCCTCATCCCTCTCCACAATATATCCCCACCTCCGCCCATCCTCATCCCTCTCCACAATATATCCCCACCTCCGCCCATCATCATCCCCATCCCTCTCCACAATATATCCCCACCTCCGCCCATCATCATCCCTCTCCACAATATATCCCCATCTCCGCCCATCATCATCCCCATCCCTCCCCACAATATATCCCCACCTCCACCCAGCATCATCCCCATCCCTCTCCACAATATATCCCCACCTCCACC
This sequence comes from Aquarana catesbeiana, assembly GCF_042186555.1. NCBI lineage: Eukaryota > Metazoa > Chordata > Amphibia > Anura > Ranidae > Aquarana > Aquarana catesbeiana. Next base: position 208,678,164 of record NC_133336.1, read on the forward strand.
CATCATCATCCCCATCCCTCTCCACAATATATCCCCACCTCCGCCCATCATCATCTCTCTCCACAATATATCCCCACCTCCGCCCATCCTCATCCCTCTCCACAATATATCCCCACCTCCGCCCATCCTCATCCCTCTCCACAATATATCCCCACCTCCACCCATCATCATCTCCATCCCTCTCCACAATATATCCCCACCTCCGCCCATCATCATCCCCATCCCTCTCCACAATATATCCCCACCTCCACCCATCATCATCCCCATCCCTCTCCACAATATATCCCCACCTCCGCCCATCATCATCCCCATCCCTCTCCACAATATATCCCCACCTCCGCCCATCATCATCCCTCTCCACAATATATCCCCACCTCCACCCATCATCATCTCCATCCCTCTCCACAATATATCCCCACCTCCGCCCATCATCATCCCCATCCCTCTCCACAATATATCCCCACCTCCGCCCATCATCATCCCCATCCCTCTCCACAATATATCCCCATCTCTGCCCATCATCATCCCCATCCCTCTCCACAATATATCCCCACCTCCGCCCATCATCATCCCCATCCCTCTCCACAATATATCCCCACCTCCGCCCATCATCATCCTCATCCCTCTCCACAATATATCCCCACCTCCGCCCATCATCATCCCCATCCCTCTCCACAATATATCCCCACCTCCGCCCATCATCATCCCCATCCCTCTCCACAATATATCCCCACCTCTGCCCATCATCATCCCCATCCCTCTCCACAATATATCCCCACCTCCGCCCATCATCATCCCCATCCCTCTCCACAATATATCCCCACCTCTACCCATCATTATCCTCATCCCTCTCCACAATATATCCCCACCTCTGCCCATCATCATCCCCATCCCTCTCCACAATATATCCCCACCTCTGCCCATCATCATCCTCATCCCTCTCCACAATATATCCCCACCTCCGCCCATCATCATCCCCATCCCTCTCCACAATATATCCCCACCTCCGCCCATCATCATTCCCATCCCTCTCCACAATATATCCCCACCTCCGCCCATCATCATCCCCATCCCTCTCCACAATATATCCCCACCTCCGCCCATCATCATCCCCATCCCTCTCCACAATATATCCCCACCTCTGCCCATCATCATCCCCATCCCTCTCCCCAATATATCCCCACCTCCACCCATCATCATCCCCATCCCTCTCCACAATATATCCCCACCTCGCCCATCATCATCCCCATCCCTCTCCACAATATATCCCCACCTCTGCCCATCATCCCCATCCCTCTCCACAATATATCCCCACCTCCACCCATCATCATCCTCATCCCTCTCCACAATATATCCCCACCTCCGCCCATCATCATCCCCATCCCTCTCCACAATATATCCCCACCTCCGCCCATTATCATCCTCATCCCTCTCCGCAATATATCCCCACCTCTGCCCATCATCATCCCCATCCCTCTCCACAATATATCCCCACCTCTGCCCATCATCATCCCCATCCCTCTCCACAATATATCCCCACCTCCGCCCATCATCATCCTCATCCCTCTCCACAATATATCTCCACCTCCGCCCATCATCATCATCATCCCTCTCCACAATATATCCCCACCTCTGCCCATCATCATCCCCATCCCTCTCCACAATATATCCCCACCTCCGCCCATCATCATCCTCATCCCTCTCCACAATATATCTCCACCTCCGCCCATCATCATCATCATCCCTCTCCACAATATATCCCCACCTCTGCCCATCATCATCCCCATCCCTCTCCACAATATATCTCCACCTCCGCCCATCATCATCATCATCCCTCTCCACAATATATCCCCACCTCCGCCCATCATCATCCCCATCCCTCTCCCCAATATATCCCTACCTCCACCCATCATTATCCTCATCCCTCTCCACAATATATCCCCACCTCTGCCCATCATCATCCCCATCCCTCTCCACAATATATCCCCACCTCTGCCCATCATCATCCCCATCCCTCTCCACAATATATCCCCACCTCCACCCATCATTATCCCCATCCCTCTCCACAATATATCCCCACCTCCGCCCATCATCATCCTCATCCCTCTCCACAATATATCCCCATCTCCGCACATCATCATCCTCATCCCTCTCCACAATATATCCCCATCTCCGCACATCATCATCCCCATTCCTCTCCACAATATATCCCCACCTCCACCCATCATCATCCCCATCCCTCTCCACAATATATCCCCACCTCCACCCATCATCAACCCTATCCCTCTCCACAATATATCCCCACCTCCGCCCATCATCATCCTCATCCCTCTCCACAATATATCCCCATCTCCGCACATCATCATCCCCATCCCTCTCCACAATATATCCCCACCTCCGCCCATCATCATCCTCATCCCTCTCCACAATATATCCCCACCTCCGCCCATCATCATCCCCATCCCTCTCCACAATATATCCCCACCTCCACCCATCATCAACCCTATCCCTCTCCACAATATATCCCCACCTCCGCCCATCATCATCCTCATCCCTCTCCACAATATATCCCCACCTCCGCACATCATCATCCCCATCCCTCTCCACAATATATCCCCACCTCCACCCATCATCATCCCCATCCCTCTCCACAATATATCCCCACCTCCACCCATCATCATCCCCATCCCTCTCCACAATATATCCCCACCTCCACCCATCATCATCCTCATCCCTCTCCACAATATATCCCCATCTCCGCACATCATCATCCCCATCCCTCTCCACAATATATCCCCACCTCCACCCATCATCATCCCCATCCCTCTCCACAATATATCCCCACCTCCACCCATCATCATCCCCATCCCTCTCCACAATATATCCCCACCTCCACCCATCATCAACCCTATCCCCACCTCCACAATATATCCCCACCTCCGCCCATCATCATCCTCATCCCTCTCCACAATATATCCCCACCTCCGCCCAGCATCATCCCCATCCCTCTCCACAGTATATCCCACCTCCGCCCATCATCATCCCCATCCCTCTCCACAATATATCCCCACCTCCGCCCATCATCATCCCCATCCCTCTTCACAATATATCCCCACCTTCACCCAGCATCATCCTCATCCCTCTCCACAATATATCCCCACCTCTGCCCATCATCATCCTCATCCCTCTCCACAATATATCCCCACCTCCGCCCATCATCATCCCCATCCCTCTCCACAATATATCCCCACTTTTGCCCATCATCATCCCCATCCCTCTCCACAATATATCCCCACCTCCGCCCATCATCATCCTCATCACTCTCCACAATATATCCCCACCTCCGCCCATCATCATCCCCATCCCTCTCCACAATATATCCCCACCTCCGCCCATCATCATCCCCATCCCTCTCCACAATATATCCCCACCTCCGCCCATCATTATCCTCATCCCTCTCCACAATATATCCCCACCTCCGCCCATCATCATCCCCATCCCTCTCCACAATATATCCCCACCTCTGCCCATCATCATCCTCATCCCTCTCCACAATATATCCCCACCTCCGCCCATCATCATCCCCATCCCTCTCCACAATGTATCCTCACCTCCGCCCATCATCATCCCCATCCCTCTCCACAATATATCCCCACCTCCGCCCATCATCATCCCCATCCCTCTCCACAATATATCCCCACCTCTGCCCATCATCCTCATCCCTCTCCACAATATATCCCCACCTCCGCCCATCATCATCCTCATCCCTCTCCACTATATATCCCCACCTCTGCCCATCATCATCCCCATCCCTCTGCACAATATATCCTCACCTCCGCCCATCATCATCCCCATCCCTCTCCACAATATATCCCCACTTCCGCCCATCATCCTCATCCCTCTCCACAATATATCCCCACCTCCGCCCATCATCATCCTCATCCCTCTCCACAATATATCCCCACCTCCGTCCATCATCATCCCTCTCCACAATATATCCCCACCTCTGCCCATCATCATCCTCATCCCTCTCCACAATATATCCCCACCTCCGTCCATCATCATCCCTCTCCACAATATATCCCCACCTCCGCCCATCATCATCCCCATCCCTCTCCACAATATATCCCCACCTCCGCCCATCATCATCCCCATCCCTCTCCACAATATATCCCCACCTCCGCCCATTATCATCCCCATCCCTCTCCACAATATATCCCCACCTCCGCCCATCATCATCATCATCCCTCTCCACAATATATCCCCACCTCCGCCCACCATCATCCCTATCCCTCTCCACAATATAGCCCCACCTTGGCCCATCATCATCCCCATCCCTCCCCACAATATATCCCCACCTCCACCCAGCATCATCCCCATCCCTCTCCACAATATATCCCCACCTCCACCCATCATCATCCCCATCCCTCTCCACAATATATCCCCACCTCCGCCCATCATCATCTCTCTCCACAATATATCCCCACCTCCGCCCATCCTCATCCCTCTCCACAATATATCCCCACCTCCGCCCATCATCATCCCCATCCCTCTCCACCATATATCCCCACCTCCGCCCATCATCATCCCTCTCCACAATATATCCCCATCTCCGCCCATCATCATCCCCATCCCTCCCCACAATATATCCCCACCTCCACCCAGCATCATCCCCATCCCTCTCCACAATATATCCCCACCTCCACCCATCATCATCCCCATCCCTCTCCACAATATATCCCCACCTCCGCCCATCATCATCCCCATCCCTCTCCACAATATATCCCCACCTCCGCCCATCATCATCCCCATCCCTCTCCACAATATATCCCCACCTCTGCCCATCATCATCCCCATCCCTCTCCACAATATATCCCTACCTCTACCCATCATTATCCTCATCCCTCTCCACAATATATCCCCACCTCTGCCCATCATCATCCCCATCCCTCTCCACAATATATCCCCACCTCTGCCCATCATCATCCTCATCCCTCTCCACAATATATCCCCACCTCCGCCCATCATCATCCCCATCCCTCTCCCCAATATATCCCTACCTCCACCCATCATTATCCTCATCCCTCTCCACAATATATCCCCACCTCTGCCCATCATCATCCCCATCCCTCTCCACAATATATCCCCACCTCTGCCCATCATCATCCCCATCCCTCTCCACAATATATCCCCACCTCCGCCCATCATTATCCCCATCCCTCTCCACAATATATCCCCACCTCCGCCCATCATCATCCTCATCCCTCTCCACAATATATCCCCATCTCCGCACATCATCATCCTCATCCCTCTCCACAATATATCCCCATCTCCGCACATCATCATCCCCATCCCTCTCCACAATATATCCCCACCTCTGCCCATCATCATCCCCATCCCTCTCCACAATATATCCCCACCTCCGCCCATCATCATCCCCATCCCTCTCCACAATATATCCCCACCTCCACCCATCATCATCCCCATCCCTCTCCACAATATATCCCCACCTCCACCCATCATCAACCCTATCCCTCTCCACAATATATCCCCACCTCCGCCCATCATCATCCTCATCCCTCTCCACAATATATCCCCATCTCCGCACATCATCATCCTCATCCCTCTCCACAATATATCCCCACCTCCGCCCATCATCATCCATCCCTCTCCACAATATATCCCCACCTCCACCCATCATCATCCTCATCCCTCTCCACAATATATCCCCTACTCCGCCCATCATCCTCATCCCTCTCCACAATATATCCCCACCTCCACCCATCATTATCCCCATCCCTCTCCACAATATATCCCCACCTCCGCCCATCATCATCCCCATCCCTCTCCACAATATATCCCCACCTCCACCCATCATCATCCCCATCCCTCTCCACAATATATCCCCACCTCCACCCATCATCATCCCCATCCCTCTCCACAATATATCCCCACCTCCACCCATCATCATCCTCATCCCTCTCCACAATATATCCCCATCTCCGCACATCATCATCCCCATCCCTCTCCACAATATATCCCCACCTCCACCCATCATCATCCCCATCCCTCTCCACAATATATCCCCACCTCCACCCATCATCATCCCCATCCCTCTCCACAATATATCCCCACCTCCACCCATCATCAACCCTATCCCCACCTCCACAATATATCCCCACCTCCGCCCATCATCATCCTCATCCCTCTCCACAATATATCCCCACCTCCGCCCATCATCATCCCCATCCCTCTCCACAATATATCCCCACCTCCACCCATCATCAACCCTATCCCCACCTCCACAATATATCCCCACCTCCGCCCATCATCATCCTCATCCCTCTCCACAATATATCCCCACCTCCGCCCATCATCATCCCCATCCCTCTCCACAATATATCCCCACCACCACCCATCATCATCCTCATCCCTCTCCACAATATATCCCCACCTCCGTCCATCATCATCCCCATCCCTCTGCACCATATATCCCCACCTCTAATCAGGTGCTTTAAAATCACCCCCCTCTGCTATAATTCAAGCGCCCTTCGCCCGAAAAGTGTCCGTGCCCCTTGACTAGAGGGTGGCAGTGGCGGCCATAGATAGATTGATGCAATGCATGAGTCTATGTATTGGTGATAGAGGGGTGGCAGGAGAGAGGGGGCGGCACCCATGTGCCCTTAATGCCCGGGCCGCCACTGATCACACAGAAAGCCGTACACACAGATCATCTACATTCCTATCTCTGTTATACAATCTCAGCTGTTTAGCTGTAGGAAGGAATATTGTGAGATATTTGTACATGTTTTTTCTTGTCTATTGATGAATGTGTACAGGATAGAGATTCTTCATGGTCCAATCAGATGTCTAGGAGAACAAGGAGCAGAAATGTCTGGAATGAGCCATAGAAACACATTTACAGGACATCAAAGCCATCCATAAAACTCACCATACATGGTACAATCTCCATCAGATCCATCAACAAGTATGTAGTGGAAGGGCACACCTGATTGTATAGTGATTGGTTGTCTAGTTTAGGTGGGGCCTCATATTCTATAGATTTGGTAGATCTAAAGTGGATTGTACAGTAATGTCCGGTACAAACGATAAGATTTTCCCACAACAAAATCCATGTTTTTTTTTTCCGACAGACTTGTCTTGCATACAGACGGTCACACAAAGTTGGTCGGAAATTCGGAAAATCAAGAACGCGGTGATGTACAAGACGTACGACGAGCCGAGAAAAATGAAGTTCAATAGCCAGTGCGGCTCTTCTGCTTGATTCTGAGCATGCGTGGAACTTTGTGCGTCGGAATTGTGTACACACGATCGGAATTTCCCACAATGAATTTTGTTGGTGGAAAATTTGAGATCCAGATCTCAAATTTTGTGTGACGGAAATTCCAACAAAAAATGTCCGATGAAGCCGACACACGGTCGGAATTTCCGACAACGAGCTCCCATCGAACATTTCCCGTCAGAAAATCCGACCGTGTGTACGGGATGAGCCCAATGGTGGCCATACACACTTTAATAAATTAGATTTCTTTTTCCAATCGATCTCTTCTGAAAGGAATAAACAATCTATAAATCACAACTCATTCAGCAGATATACCACACATGGGGGAAATTATTCTAATCAAATATTAAAGTGGTTGTAAGCCTCAGACATGAAATATGAACAAAGCACATCCCTCTATAGTGTGCACTTGTCTCAATCCAGAGCACTAAGTGTCATTTCTGTCCGCTGCCTCATTCCTCTGCTATCAGCATGAATCACTTCTGACAAGTTTTCCTGACACCAAGAGAAAAAAGGTGACAGGGGAGGGCACATCCTGTGAGTGACAGCCTCAGCTCTCTTCCTGTGTGCTGTGTGAAGGAGGCGTGTCCCTTTCCTCCAATCAGCTCTCAGAGCTCTTGTACAGAGTGTAACTGCAGCTCTCCACTCCCTGCTTTTCAGAGCTGAGAGATCCTGTGTAAATTCTGCACTTTACTATTATTATCATACAGGATTTATAGAGCGCCAACGATACGCAGCCCTTTACAATATAAAAGGGAGACAGTACAGTTACAATACAAGAAAATACAAGAGGGGTTCTGGCCGTACACAGAGCGCCCTGCTCATAAGAGCTTACAATCTAATAGGGTGGGGCAAGTGGTACAGAAGGTTGTAACTGTGGGGGAGGAGCTGGTGGAAGTGATAAAAGATTAGTTGGAGGAGCGATAGGCTTCCATGAAGAGAGGAGTTTTCAGGGGTCACCTAAAAGGCAGACAGAGTAGGAGATGGATGACACATTGGGATGACCACTTTGAATGGATGTAGGAGATAGACGGCTGTAGATAAACAGGTACAACTTATGTAGGAGGATTTGTTTCATGTCTGTCCATCACTTGAGGCCGGTCACTTCACTGAGTATATGGAAGAGTTTACAACCAATTTACACCAACTTTAAAGTGCTTGTACACCCTGTACACCCTGTACACCCACTTGTACCTACAGGTAAGTCTATATTAAGTCTTAGCTGTAGGTGCCGGAAATATCTCCTATATACCTCCACCGTTTACAATAAAGCCAAGCGCCGATGTCTACGACGCATGCGCACTTTAGAAGGGGGAGATCGTGCCATTTCTAAAGGGGTCATACCGTGAATGGAGCCATGTGTCTGTTATATTGGGGGACAGCGGGATCCATTCACAACGTGGGATCTACTGCTTTAACCACTTGACCTTCAGAAGGTTTTACCCCCCTTTATGACCAGGCCATTTTTTGCAATACTGCATTACTTTAACTGACAATTGCGCGGTCGTGTGACGCTGTACCCAAATAACATTTTTACCTTTTTTCTCACAAATAGTGCTTTCTTTTGGTGGTATTTGATCGCTGTTTTTTTGCGCTATAGAAAAAAAAGACCGACAAAAAATAAAATAAAGTTTTTCCTTTTTGCTAAAAAACATTCCAATGAAAAAAATCTAAATAAAATTGAATGTTTTTGGCAAAAAATGACCCAATAAGCGTATATTGATTGGTTTGCGCAAAAGTTATAGTGTCTACAATCTCTGGTGTATACAGTGGGGAGGGAAAGTATTCAGACCCCCTTACATTTTTCACTCTTTGTTATATTGCAGCCATTTGCTAAAATCATTTAAGTTCATTTTTTCCTCATCAATGTACACACAGCACCCCATATTGTACACACAGCACCCCATATTGTACACACAGCACCCCATATTGTACACACAGCACCCCATATTGTACACACAGCACCCCGTATTGTACACACAGCACCCCGTATTGTACACACAGCACCCCATATTGTACACACAGCACCCCATATTGTACACACAGCACCTCATATTGTACACACAGCACCCCGTATTGTACACACAGCACCTCATATTGTACACACAGCACCCCATATTGTACACACATCACCCCATATTGTACACACAGCACCCCCATATTGTACACACAGCCCCCCATATTGTACACACAGCACCTCATATTGTACACACAGCACCCCATATTGTACACACAGCACCCCATATTGTACACACAGCACCCCATATTGTACACACAGCACCCCATATTGTACACACAGCACCCCGTATTGTACACACAGCACCCCATATTGTACACACAGCACCCCATATTGTACACACAGCACCTCATATTGTACACACAGCACCCCGTATTGTACACACATCACCCCATATTGTACACACAGCACCCCGTATTGTACACACAGCACCTCATATTGTACACACAGCACCCCATATTGTACACACATCACCCCATATTGTACACACAGCACCCCCATATTGTACACACAGCACCCCATATTGTACACACAGCACCCCATATTGTACACACAGCACCCCATATTGTACACACAGCCCCCCATATTATACACACAGCACCCCATATTGTACACACAGCCCCCCATATTATACACACAGCGCCCCATATTGTACACACAGCCCCCCATATTGTACACACAGCACCCCATATTGTACACACAGCACCTCATATTGTACACACAGCACCCCATATTGTACACACAGCCCCCCATATTGTACACACAGGACCCCATATTGTACACACAGCGCCCCATATTATACACACAGCACCCCATATTGTACACACAGCACCCCATATTGTACACAGGGCGCCCCATATTATACACACAGCACCCCATATTGTACACACAGCACCCCATATTGTACACACAGCCCCCCATATTGTACACACAGGACCCCATATTGCACACACAGCACCTCATATTGTACACACAGCCCCCCATATTGTACACACAGCCCCCCATATTGTACACACAGCACCCCATATTGTACACACAGCCCCCCATATTGTACACACAGCACCCCATATTGTACACACAGCTCCCCATATTGTACACACAGCACTCCATATTATACACACAGCGCCCCATATTGTACACACAGCACCCCATATTGTACACACAGCACCCCATATTGTACACACAGCACCCCATATTGCACACACAGCACCCCATATTGTACACACAGCACCTCATATTGTACACACAGCACCCCATATTGTACACACAGCACCCCATATTGTACACAAAGCTCCCCATATTGTACACACAGCACCCCATATTGTACACACAGCACTCCATATTGTACACACAGCACCTCATATTGTACACACAGCACTCCATATTGTACACACAGCACCCCATATTGTACACACAGCACCCCATATTGTACACACAGCACCCCATATTGTACACACAGACCCCCATATTGTACACACAGCCCCCCATATTGTACACACAGCACCCCATATTGTATACACAGCCCCCCCATATTTTATACACAGCCCCCCATATTGTACACACAGCCCCCAATATTGTACACACAGCACCCCATATTGTATACACAGCCCCCCCATATTTTATACACAGCCCCCCATATTGTACACACAGCACCCCATATTGTACACACAGCCCCCCCATATTGTACACACAGCACCCCATATTGTACACACAGCACCCCATATTGTACACACAGCCCCCCATATTGTACACACAGCACCCCATATTGTACACACAGCACCTCATATTGTACACACAGCACCTCATATTGTACACACAGCCCCCCATATTGTACACACAGCACCCCATATTGTACACACAGCCCCCCATATTGTACACACAGCACCCCATATTGTACACACAGCCCCCCATATTGTACACACAGCACCCCATATTGTACACACAGCACCTCATATTGTACACACAGCACCCCATATTGTACACACAGCACCCCATATTGTACACACAGGACCCCATATTGCACACACAGCACCCCATATTGTACACACAGCACCCCATATTGTACACACAGCACCTCATATTGTACACACAGCACCTCATATTGTACACACAACACCCCATATTGTACACACAGCACCTCATATTGTACACACAGCACCTCATATTGTACACACAACACCCCATATTGTACACACAGCACCCCATATTGTACACACAGCACCCCATATTGTACACACAGCACCTCATATTGTACACACAGCACCTCATATTGTACACACAACACCCCATATTGTATACACAGCCCCCCCATATTTTATACACAGCCCCCCATATTGTACACACAGCACCCCATATTGTACACACAGCACCCCATATTGTACACACAGCCCCCCATATTGTACACACAGCACCCCATATTGTACACACAGCACCTCATATTGTACACACAGCACCTCATATTGTACACACAACACCCCATATTGTACACACAACACCCAATATTGTACACACAGCCCCCAATATTGTACACACAGCACCCCATATTGTATACACAGCCCCCCCATATTTTATACACAGCACCCCATATTGTACACACAGCACCCCATATTGTACACACAGGACCCCATATTGCACACACAGCACCCCATATTGTACACACAGCACCTCATATTGTACACACAGCACCTCATATTGTACACACAACACCCCATATTGTACACACAGCACCTCATATTGTACACACAGCACCTCATATTGTACACACAACACCCCATATTGTACACACAGCACCCCATATTGTACACACAGCACCCCATATTGTACACACAGCACCTCATATTGTACACACAGCACCTCATATTGTACACACAACACCCCATATTGTATACACAGCCCCCCCATATTTTATACACAGCCCCCCATATTGTACACACAGCACCCCATATTGTACACACAGCCCCCCATATTGTACACACAGCACCCCATATTGTACACACAGCACCCCATATTGTACACACAGCCCCCCATATTGTACACACAGCACCCCATATTGTACACACAGCACCTCATATTGTACACACAGCACCTCATATTGTACACACAGCCCCCCATATTGTACACACAGCACCCCATATTGTACACACAGCCCCCCATATTGTACACACAGCACCCCATATTGTACACACAGCCCCCCATATTGTACACACAGCACCCCATATTGTACACACAGCACCTCATATTGTACACACAGCACCCCATATTGTACACACAGCACCCCATATTGTACACACAGGACCCCATATTGCACACACAGCACCCCATATTGTACACACAGCACCCCATATTGTACACACAGCACCTCATATTGTACACACAGCACCTCATATTGTACACACAACACCCCATATTGTACACACAGCACCTCATATTGTACACACAGCACCTCATATTGTACACACAACACCCCATATTGTACACACAGCACCCCATATTGTACACACAGCACCCCATATTGTACACACAGCACCTCATATTGTACACACAGCACCTCATATTGTACACACAACACCCCATATTGTATACACAGCCCCCCCATATTTTATACACAGCCCCCCATATTGTACACACAGCACCCCATATTGTACACACAGCCCCCCCATATTGTACACACAGCACCCCATATTGTACACACAGCACCCCATATTGTACACACAGCCCCCCATATTGTACACACAGCACCCCATATTGTACACACAGCACCTCATATTGTACACACAGCACCTCATATTGTACACACAACACCCCATATTGTACACACAACACCCAATATTGTACACACAGCCCCCCATATTGTACACACAGCACCCCATATTGTACACACAGCACCCCATATTGTACACACAGCACCTCATATTGTTCACACAGCACCCCATATTGTACACACAGCGCCCCATATTGTACACACAGCCCCCATATTGTACACACAGCACCCCATATTGTACACACAGCACCCCATATTGTACACACAGCACTCCATATTGTACACACAGCACCCCATATTGTACACACAGCACCCCATATTGTACACACAGCACCTCATATTGTTCACACAGCACCCCATATTGTACACACAGCGCCCCATATTGTACACACAGCCCCCATATTGTACACACAGCACCCCATATTGTACACACAGCACCCCATATTGTACACACAGCACTCCATATTGTACACACAGCACCCCATATTGTACACACAACACCCCATATTGTACACACAGCCCCCCATATTGTACACACAGCACCCCATATTATACACACAGCCCCCCATATTGTACACACAGGCATTGCTTCAAGTCGCGGCAAAAAATTGCGGTAAAATCACGGCAAAACTGCACGACTTTGGGGACACAATAGTGGAAACATAGCCTAATACAGTGATCAGTGGTAAAAATATGCACTGTCACTGTACTAATGACACTGGCTGGGAAGGGGTTAAACATCAGAGGCAATCAAGGGGGATAACTGTGTGCCTATCTGGTGTGTTTGTGTAGTGTGGGGGGAGGTGCTTTTACTAGGGTAAGGCATTGATCCTCACTTTGCAGGAACACAGGATCCATGTCTCCTCTACTGACAGGTCACATTCGGCCTCTGTGCTGAACGATCGGCGGGTGCCGGTGGACATGGAGTCTGTGGTACCTGCAGATCAGCTCCCGCTGTGTGCCCCAGACCCAGAAGTGTTGGATGGTGTAATCCAGGGGGGCGGGGCCACCTTGGCGCAGTATACTGGAAGGACGTTATACTGGCGCCAAGTGGTCGGGATCAGCGATAAAATATCTCAGCGCTTTTCAGAGGTTTTTTTTACAATTCACTAAAAAATGCTTGTAAAATAAGACGTGTAATTCCATCAACATTTGCCGTATTTATCTCATGAAACTGTTCAGTATTTTATTACATGACAGCACATCCACTGGGATGGATACAGCAGAGAGGGATTAGAACCCCTGTCAGTTTTTATTACTGTCTGTGGCCCTGTTAGGGAGATTCTCTCTCTCTATTCACAATGTTTCTCCTCATCACTCCCAGTCATAGGGAGAGCAATTCCCCACATCAGAATACAGAAGGAAACTCTCCCCAATGGGACACAGATGACACAATAAAAACTGATGGGGGTTCTAACACCCCATTACACTATCCAAAATGAAAAAAAAATAAAGTTTTGCCTTTAGTTACACTTTGAAGTGATTTTTATTGTGATATTTGGTGAAGTCGTTGCTTTATACGGGTCTGTTTCGCAGTGTTAATTTTGTCGACTAAATGAATACTATTTTATTCTACTAAAATATGACTAAAACAATTGAGAAGACTAAAATACAAGTAAAACTAAAATGGCCTTTTATTAAGGGGCTTCGGATAGGCATGCTGGAGGAGAGGGTAGCCCTGTATGCTGACGATATGGTTTTGTTTCTGGGGGATGCGGGTCCATCACTCCAGGGTGCCCTGTCACTCCTCAATACTTTTTCCATAGTAACGGGCCTCCGGGTAAACTGGCCAAAATCTACTCTATTTCCAATAGATCAGGCAGCCAAAGCGACATCCTCTCCAGACAGTCCATTAAAGTGGGTTGACTCCTTTAAATATCTTGGGGTTTATGTCTCTGCACAAGCTTCAGATTTTCTTAAATTAAACTTGGATCCGGTAGTGGGGGATATGAAAGTTAAACTCAAGGCATGGAATAATCTCCCCCTGTCGGTATGGGGAAGGGTTAACTTGCTTAAAATGAAGGTCATCCCCAAATTCATATATTTATTCCGCCATTCCCCGCAGTGGATTCCTAAATCCTTCTTCACTAAACTAAACCAACGTTTTTCGGAGTTTCTCTGGGGCTCCTCACCACCGAGATATAAGTTATCTACATTAATGAGGCCACTGTCGCGGGGTGGTATGGCCTTTCCGGACTGCTATAAGTATTTTTTGGCGACACAGCTTGTGACAGTGGTCTGGTGGTTAAATCCTGATAAAACCAATGTGGCCTCCGTTTTGGAGGCCACAGTGGCAGGCTCCTGGGAATCCCTTCGATACTTAATTCACAGAGGCCCATGTGCCCCACACTTTCATAACTCCGTCTATGCTCACTACCTTACGGGCCTGGAAAATGGGTTTGGTTATTGGAAAACACAGCCAGATGGAAATCTCCCCTAATGCCCCCCTATGGTTAAACCCCAACTTACCACACTTTTACAAATCTATTGACCCTCAGGTATGGACTAGATATGGTATAAAATTAATCTCACAAGTGGTGTCTAGCACCTCATTGCTTTCCTTTTGTCAGCTTTCCTCTCAGTATAACCTTCCGCAGCATTATCAGTTCCGCTATTTTCAACTTCTGCACGCTTTCGAAGCCCAATTCCCACGTTCGTCCTGTATACTAACACAGTCTAAACTGGAGACTACTCTTAGATCCGGTTGTACAAAAAAACCTACATCTCACATATATCAGCACCTAATCTATGTGTCCTTGCCTCCGTTGGACGGCCTTTTGTCCCGTTGGCAGCGCGACATTCCAGCTTTGAATAGCGACGATTGGGATAATGTTTGGGACTTCCCTTTTAGTTCGCTAGTTTCTATACGTGACAAGTTAGTGCAATTTAAAATAGTCCACCGGGCGTATTTCACTCCCCACAGACTTCATTTGATAAATCCTGCCCATTCCCCTAAGTGTTGGAGATGTAGCTCCATCCCTGGAGATTTTTCTCACATCTTTTGGCATTGTCCAAAGATACAACAATTTTGGGGGGAGGTCCTAGGTCTAATTAATAAAATTGCATCCACCAATTTACCTCTGTCTATGGAGATCTGTATGTTGGGCCTTATAAAAAAATTAGTTCCTGCTGTAGCTAAACGCACGATGATTGGTTTGCTTCTATTTTACGCTAGGAAAACTATAGCATTCCAATGGAAAAAGCCCTATCCCCCCACAAATGTCCAGTGGAAACGTTTGGTTAACGATAATCTTCCATTATATAAAGATACCTATCTTAATAGAGGCTGCCAATTGAAATTTAATAAAGTTTGGAGTGGGTGGCTGGAGGAAATGAATATTGTTTACTAATGTTTGATCGGTATCAGTTACGATACCATAGAATTGACGATTAAATGTAGTCCTTAGTTAATAGGTATCGGCTTCCATGGGCAGTGGGGGGGGGTGGTCTTTGTTTTTTTTTTTTTTTTCTCCCCCCGCCAAAGCCTACTTTTTAGCAGGAGGAAAGGGGTATTATCTTTTTACACTTATATCCTATAATTGTATTGCATGTATATATTATTGCATTTCTACCTGATGTACTCGCGGTATTACTTGTAC
This sequence comes from Aquarana catesbeiana, assembly GCF_042186555.1. NCBI lineage: Eukaryota > Metazoa > Chordata > Amphibia > Anura > Ranidae > Aquarana > Aquarana catesbeiana. The sequence goes on from NC_133336.1 coordinate 208,694,843, forward strand.
AAGCTAAATAACCAATTTGTATATGTCTGTATGTCTTTGTGTCTTATAAGAAAAAATTTGAATAAAAATAGATTTAAAAAAAAAAAATGGCCTTTTAGCCAAAAGACTAAAACTAGAAAAAAAATGAAATTAGTTGTGAAAATGAAGAGTGGTGTGTAGTCCATGTTCAGACCTTCATACCATCAATAATAACAGATTGGATTTTTCCCTCCAGTATATAATGAGATTGGAAATTGTAGAGAAATGATGAAATAATACATTACAATGTAACCCCTTCAGCCCCGGACCATTTGGCTGCCCAAAGACCACAGCACTTCTTTGGGATTCGGAGCTGCGTCGCTCTAACTGACAATTGCGCGGTCGTGTGACGTTGTACCCAAACAAAACTGACGTCCTTTTTCCCCACAAATAGATCTTTCTTTTGGTGGTATTTGATCACCTCTGCGGTTTTTATTTTTTGCGCTATAAACAAAAAAAGAGCGTTAATTTTGAAAAAAAACGCATTATTTCTTACTTTTTGCTATAATAAATATCCCCAAAAATGTAAAAAAAACCCCATTTTTTCCCTCAGTTTAGGCCGATACGTATTCTTCTACATACTTTTGTTAAAAAAAATTAGCAATAAGCGTTTATTGATTGGTTTGCGCAAAAGTTATAGTGTCTACAAAATAGTGGAAAGTTTTATGGCATTTTTATTAATAATTTTTTTTTGGCGGCGATCAGCAATTTTTATCATGACTGCGACATTATGGCGGACACATCGGACATTTTTGTTGCTATTTTGGGATCATTCACATTTATACAGCAATCAGTACGATTAAAAATTCTATAAAAATGCATTGATTCCTGTGTAAATGTGACTGGCAGTGAAGGGTTTAACCAGGAGGGGGCGCTGAAGGGGTTAAGTGTGTCCTAGGGATGTGTTCTAACTGTCAGGGGGAGGGGCTACGTGTGACACGACACTGATCACCGCTCCCGATTACAGAGAACTGTGATCAGTGTCCTGTCACTAGGCAGAACGGGGGGAAATGATTGTTTACATCAGCATTTCCCCGTTCTTCCTCTCTGTGAGACGATCGTGGGTATCCCCGCAGATATCGAGTCTGCGGGACCCGCGATCACACTCACGGCGCTCGCTCGTTCATCAGGTCATAGCAGTGCAGATGAGCAGGTAATTCCAAGCAGTCCTCTAGGGGGCAGTGCTACACGTAAAAGTTATAACGTCTACAAACTATGGGATAGAGTTCTGGAAAAATAATGAAAAATAAAAAATAAAAAAGTAGCGGGACTTTATATAAACACACGGGAGCAAGAATAAAATTGATAGCTTTTAATGGATTCAAATGGTCATAGAGTTTTTGTATTCAAATAATTCAATGCCTGATGCTATATAAAACTATTCATACAACTACTACAATTCATTGGAGCCAGAAAAAATATACATACATACATGTTCCAACAAGGAATCAATACATGATAAATAATATAAAAACATTTAGAGCATGATTGCATGATTGAATGAAGAAAATAATTATACATGAAAAACAAAAAAAGGGGGAGGTTTCTTTAGGAGAAAAAAAAACAATTAATATGGAACAGCCTGATCATATGCATCATTGTATACACTAGGTTGTTGCTGGCTCTACGCGTTTCAAGGTATTTAACCTATCATCAGGAGCAAGGAACCATAGTGATAATCTAAAAAATAAATATATAAAGAAAAAATATTTATGGGCTAGCGTCTGACGTTGGGGATATGGTTGCGGGGGCTTGGCAGCTGTGGACCTCATCCCCGCATGGATTTCACACCCCGCTCAGTACACACCTGCTTTTACCCACCACCTATGCATCTAGGCACTCTTGTTTGGACTTACTCGATACCAGGTACATATTTCCCTCCTACCACATTTTTGACTTTCAAATTCAGTCCCATTTCACCACTTTCTTGGTTTTCATTTCTTCCCTTTTCCTTTTCTCACACTTGCCTTCCTTTTTTTCCCTTTCTCTCCCCTCTTGTCCCCCACTATTTGTTTCTCTCGAATTACCCAGCTAATTTTTTTTCTCTCTCTCTTTTCTTTTTAGTCTCCTTTGTCCCTTCACCCCTCCTATATTTTCACTCCTTTTTTTCATTCACACTAATTTTCTTCACCTTTTCATTCCCTTCCCTTGTTCTACATCTTTCACTTTTTATTTTATTTCTTTTCACTTTTTGTCTCTGTCCACTTCACAGCTACATATCTCTCTTTTCCTTTCTAGATTTGGTTCCATTGTTCCACCACTTTCCACACTGTTACCCCTGAGGGGCGTCGTTCATTTCTGTGTTTTGCCCGCCGTGGCATGTCCCTTCAGCTCCCATGCGGGACATATTCGGTTTGGTCTGGGGATTTCATGGCCGCACCACCACTGTGTGGACCACCATGTAAGTGTACGGGCAGTTTGGGTCCATCAGGGAGGACCCTTCCTGCCTGTTTTGTGTGTCTTTTTTCTTTCTTTTTTTCCTTTTTTTCTCCTTCTCCTTTTTTTTCTTTTTCTTTTTAATAAAATATTTTTTCTTTATATATTTATTTTTTAGATTATCACTATGGTTCCTTGCTCCTGATGATAGGTTAAATACCTTGAAACGCGTAGAGCCAACAACAACCTAGTGTAAACAATGATGCATCTGATCAGGCCGTTCCATATTAATTGGTTTTCTTTCACCTAAAGAAACCTCCCCCTTTTTTTGTTTTTCATGTATAATTATTTTCTTCATTCAATCATGCAATCATGCTCTAAATGTTTTTATATTATTTATCATGTATTGATTCCTTGTTGGAACATGTATGTATGTATATTTTTTCTGGCTCCAATGAATTGTAGTAGTTGTATGAATAGTTTTATATAGCATCATGCATTGAATTATTTGAATACAAAAACTCTATGACCATTTGAATCTATTAAAAGCTATCAATTTTATTCTTGCTCCCGTGTGTTTATATAAAGTCCCGCTACTTTTTTATTTTTTATTTTTCATTATTTTCATCCAATCGGGATGGAGGGGGGTACCTGAGCGGCACCCCTACACCTCATATAAAGTCCCACTAATTCCTTCCTTCTGGAAAAATGTTTTCCTAGTAATGGTGGCGATCAGCAACTTATAGCAGAACTGATATTGCAGCGGACAAATCAGACACTAACTATCACTATTAAGAAAAACGGTGCTGCGCGCTGCCAAAGTCATATATAAAATACAGAGACCTTATATAGATGGACCTCTAAGCTGCTGCAAATACAAATTGTGTTGTCACAATGATAAGAGATGATTGAAATAAGGTGAGTATTTGTGCTGCTTAAACCAGATTGTCTAATTCTATGACAACCTCTGATATTAAAGGAGAAGTCCAGCCTGAGATCGTTCGTCTTCTCCTCGGGGTCACAGGAGAGGAATTTGTTTTGTACTCCTGTAATCGGTTTTCAGCAGAGTGTGGTCTGAAGTTGATGGGTCTGAAGTTGATGGGTCTGAAGTCGATGGGTCTGAAGTCCTCTCTCTGGTGACGTCACACAGATCAGTCCAGGTGCCGCGTCATCCCGAAACTGAGAAAAAAAAATGTTTCTCATACTTCTACTTTATGTGAAGATAATCAGAGGGGATTAAACATATTATAGAAAAACTCTCATATAAAAACATCTTCATATGACAACAACCCCCTTTATACACTTCATGGCAAAAATAAAAATTCCAAAACATGAAAAACAGCAATAAAGTGAAAGTAGCACTCCCTCATAAACTATGTGCTACAGTTCAACCAAGTGTCAGTGTTTAGGGCCCGTCACCCTTATAAACGACGTGCTTCACTGAAAAAGCTTCCAAGTAGTCCGCAGTTTATATCCAAAACCATAAAGAAAAAAAGGTGCAAGTGTTGGGGGCTCTTCACCCTTATAAACTATGTGCTCCTCCACCAGATAAAATGTTGGCTCTCCGTGCGAGTGAGTCTCATCCTTCACTCTAATAATTCGTCTTTTCCCTTTTATAAGAAGAGAACTTTTATCTCGGGGGATGGGAGTTCTTCAGACTTGGTAGATGTAAAGGAGATTGTACAATCAGATTGTAACGTGTGTGGAGAGATGTATATAAAAACAAGTCTTTGCCATCAGTGGTCACATATCTGAGATGACAGATTCTTCGAGGATCCCTCAGCCCGGCTTCACATCAGTGTGGCTTGGAAACTCAGCGACTTTCCAGGCGAAACATCAGTGCGATTCGCACCGCCGATTTCATGGCGACTTGTAAATTCATTGAACAGAAATCCATTCAATTGGCAGTGAAATCAGTAAAAAGTCATCCAGGAACCTTCTTCAGAATCGCTGCAACATGAGGAGTGTCAGCGATAGAAATGGATCCATCGCCTGCAATGGGGTGTCGCTTGTCATGCAGTTTGGAGATGACAAATCACATGAGAAGTGGCCCCGGTGTGAACGGGGGGCTCACCGACCTCCAGAGGAACCCTGGGGGAGAAAGTCTTCTCTAGATGATCCCACCAATCCTCATCATTGTCTCAGTCCAGCTGGAAGAAGATGGTTCGGGCCGGGATCACATAGGTGTGAATTGGATGCGGCTTTCATTGCATGTCAAGTCACATGACGTGTGAGTGTGACCGGCTCTCAATGTCCGGGGCGGCTGCAGTGCCGAGTCCAGAAGGGTCCGGTGTGGTTTTGGGGTCCGGTTCAGGTGAGGGCCCCTATACATTAGAAGATGACAAGCACTGAACGTGTCACTGAGAAATCCTTCCCCCCACACACAGAGCAGGAAGTAGAGTTCCCCCTTCTAGTGTTGTGTGGAATGTGTCCCCCCTCTTCCCTCCTCTTATTACTGTCCAGTGTAGATTGCGGTGTATTCCCTGTCAGGGAGCCCCACACACGCTCTATACACACTCCTATACAAGTCAATGGCTGGGCCTAAACTACCTCACCACAGCTGTGCGCCCACATTTCTCCTCCCCCCACACACGCTCTATACACACTCCTATACAAGTCAATGGCTGGGCCTAAACTACCTCACCACAGCTGTGCGCCCACATTTCTCCTCCCCCCACACACGCTCTATACACACTCCTATACAAGTCAATGGCTGGGCCTAAACTACCTCACCACAGCTGTGCGCCCACATTTCTCCTCCCCCCACACACGCTCTATACACACTCCTATACAAGTCAATGGCTGGGCCTAAACTACCTCAGTCACCACAGCTGTGCGCCCTCATTTCTCCTCCCCCCACACACGCTCTATACACACTCCTATACAAGTCAATGGCTGGGCCTAAACTACCTCACCACAGCTGTGCGCCCTCATTTCTCCTCCCCCCACACACGCTCTATACACACTCCTATACAAGTCAATGGCTGGGCCTAAACTACCTCACCACAGCTGTGCACCCACATTTCTCCTCCCCCCACACACGCTCTATACACACTCCTATACAAGTCAATGGCTGGGCCTAAACTACCTCAGTCACCACAGCTGTGCACCCTCATTTCTCCTCCCCCCACACACACTCTATACACACTCCTATACAAGTCAATGGCTGGGCCTAAACTACCTCAGTCACCACAGCTGTGCGCCCTCATTTCTCCTCCCCCCACACACGCTCTATACACACTCCTATACAAGTCAATGGCTGGGCCTAAACTACCTCAGTCACCACAGCTGTGCACCCTCATTTCTCCTCCCCCCACACACACTCTATACACACTCCTATACAAGTCAATGGCTGGGCCTAAACTACCTCACCACAGCTGTGCGCCCACATTTCTCCTCCCCCCACACACGCTCTATACACACTCCTATACAAGTCAATGGCTGGGCCTAAACTACCTCACCACAGCTGTGCGCCCACATTTCTCCTCCCCCCACACACGCTCTATACACACTCCTATACAAGTCAATGGCTGGGCCTAAACTACCTCACCACAGCTGTGCGCCCACATTTCTCCTCCCCCCACACACGCTCTATACACACTCCTATACAAGTCAATGGCTGGGCCTAAACTACCTCACCACAGCTGTGCGCCCACATTTCTCCTCCCCCCACACACGCTCTATACACACTCCTATACAAGTCAATGGCTGGGCCTAAACTACCTCAGTCACCACAGCTGTGCGCCCTCATTTCTCCTCCCCCCACACACGCTCTATACACACTCCTATACAAGTCAATGGCTGGGCCTAAACTACCTCACCACAGCTGTGCGCCCTCATTTCTCCTCCCCCCACACACGCTCTATACACACTCCTATACAAGTCAATGGCTGGGCCTAAACTACCTCACCACAGCTGTGCACCCACATTTCTCCTCCCCCCACACACGCTCTATACACACTCCTATACAAGTCAATGGCTGGGCCTAAACTACCTCAGTCACCACAGCTGTGCACCCTCATTTCTCCTCCCCCCACACACACTCTATACACACTCCTATACAAGTCAATGGCTGGGCCTAAACTACCTCACCACAGCTGTGCGCCCACATTTCTCCTCCCCCCACACACGCTCTATACACACTCCTATACAAGTCAATGGCTGGGCCTAAACTACCTCACCACAGCTGTGCGCCCACATTTCTCCTCCCCCCACACACGCTCTATACACACTCCTATACAAGTCAATGGCTGGGCCTAAACTACCTCACCACAGCTGTGCGCCCACATTTCTCCTCCCCCCACACACGCTCTATACACACTCCTATACAAGTCAATGGCTGGGCCTAAACTACCTCACCACAGCTGTGCGCCCACATTTCTCCTCCCCCCACACACGCTCTATACACACTCCTATACAAGTCAATGGCTGGGCCTAAACTACCTCAGTCACCACAGCTGTGCGCCCTCATTTCTCCTCCCCCCACACACGCTCTATACACACTCCTATACAAGTCAATGGCTGGGCCTAAACTACCTCACCACAGCTGTGCGCCCTCATTTCTCCTCCCCCCACACACGCTCTATACACACTCCTATACAAGTCAATGGCTGGGCCTAAACTACCTCACCACAGCTGTGCACCCACATTTCTCCTCCCCCCACACACGCTCTATACACACTCCTATACAAGTCAATGGCTGGGCCTAAACTACCTCAGTCACCACAGCTGTGCACCCTCATTTCTCCTCCCCCCACACACACTCTATACACACTCCTATACAAGTCAATGGCTGGGCCTAAACTACCTCACCACAGCTGTGCACCCTCATTTCTCCTCCCCCCACACACACTCTATACACACTCCTATACAAGTCAATGGCTGGGCCTAAACTACCTCACCACAGCTGTGCGCCCACATTTCTCCTCCCCCCACACACGCTCTATACACACTCCTATACAAGTCAATGGCTGGGCCTAAACTACCTCACCACAGCTGTGCACCCACATTTCTCCTCCCCCCACACACGCTCTATACACACTCCTATACAAGTCAATGGCTGGGCCTAAACTACCTCACCACAGCTGTGCGCCCACATTTCTCCTCCCCCCACACACGCTCTATACACACTCCTATACAAGTCAATGGCTGGGCCTAAACTACCTCAGTCACCACAGCTGTGCGCCCTCATTTCTCCTCCCCCCACACACACGCTCTATACACACTCCTATACAAGTCAATGGCTGGGCCTAAACTACCTCAGTCACCACAGCTGTGCGCCCACATTTCTCCTCCCCCCACACACGCTCTATACACACTCCTATACAAGTCAATGGCTCGGCCTAAACTACCTCACCACAGCTGTGCACCCACATTTCTCCTCCCCCCACACACGCTCTATACACACTCCTATACAAGTCAATGGCTGGGCCTAAACTACCTCAGTCACCACAGCTGTGCGCCCACATTTCTCCTCCCCCCACACACGCTCTATACACACTCCTATACAAGTCAATGGCTGGGCCTAAACTACCTCAGTCACCACAGCTGTGCGCCCACATTTCTCCTCCCCCCCACACACGCTCTATACACACTCCTATACAAGTCAATGGCTGGGCCTAAACTACCTCACCACAGCTGTGCACCCTCATTTCTCCTCCCCCCACACACACTCTATACACACTCCTATACAAGTCAATGGCTGGGCCTAAACTACCTCAGTCACCACAGCTGTGCGCCCACATTTCTCCTCCCCCCACACACGCTCTATACACACTCCTATACAAGTCAATGGCTGGGCCTAAACTACCTCAGTCACCACAGCTGTGCGCCCTCATTTCTCCTCCCCCCACACACGCTCTATACACACTCCTATACAAGTCAATGGCTGGGCCTAAACTACCTCACCACAGCTGTGCACCCTCATTTCTCCTCCCCCCACATCTTTCTAGTCAGGTAGTTGTGTGATGATTGGCGGCTGTGTGCGGCACCTGTGGGCTCCCTGGAGGGTGAAGAGGTCCAAACAAGGCCACACCCTCTTATTATGGGATGTATGACATCATAATAGGGGGGAGGGGACATTTATACTACAGGAGTCCAAACAAGGCCACACCTTCTTATTATGGGATGTATGACATCACAATAGGGGGAGGGGACATTTATACTACAGGAGTCCAAACAAGGCCACACCCTCTTATTATGGGATGTATGACATCATAATAAGGGGGAGGGGACATTTATACTACAGGAGTCCAAACAAGGCCACACCTTCTTATTATGGGATGTATGACATCATAATGGGGGGAGGGGACATTTATACTACAGGAGTCCAAACAAGGCCACACCCTCTTATTATGGGATGTATGACATCATAATAGAGGGGGGAGGGGACATCTCCATCCATGACCTGTGCGGAGGTTGGGCAGGCCTTCTGTGTATGGCTGTGCAGGGGCTCCCATTTAAGTCACGGCTCCCAGTGTACATCCCAATGAAGGGAAACCCTGCAGGTGAGCCATGCTTTTACCACCCCTCAAAAAAAAAAAACAGCTTTCAAAAGGACTCAACATATAAAAAATACATCCATAAATATAACATGTTTACATAACACATTTTCTTAACAGGATATAAATTAGGGATGTACCAATATATCAGCCGCTGAAAATTATCAGCCAAAAATAGGATTATCTGTGTTTTGCTGATAAAAAAAAGTGACAGTAATGGTATGATGTGTCCCATTGACTTCAATGCAAAATTGTGTCCCATTGTCTTCAATGCAAAATTGTGTCCCATTGTCTTCAATGCAGAATTGTGTCCCATTGACTTCAATGCAAAATTGTGTCCCATTGTCTTCAATGCAAAATTGTGTCCCATTGTCTTCAATGCAGAATTGTGTCCCATTGACTTCAATGCAAAATCGTGTCCCATTGACTTTGATGCAAAATCGTGTCCCATTGACTTTGATGCAAAATCGTGTCCCATTGACTTCAATGCAAAATCTTGTCCCATTGTCTTCAATGCAAAATTGTGTCCAATTGACTTCAATGCAAAATCTTGTCCCATTGACTTCAATGCAAAATATTGTCCCATTATCTTCAATGCAAAATTGTGTCCCATTGACTTCAATGCATAACATGGCAGCCACTTTCATTCAATTTAATTTAAAAAAACTGTCTGTTTCTGTTTGAATTTTGGGCCAAGTACATCCTGAACTTTCAGTTTCGGCACCAGAATTTTCTTCTCAGTCCTCCACTAATATAAATCCTTCACATAGTCACATGTCTCTTCCCAGGATATCCATCGATGGATTTAGGGAAGGGACACTCCATAGAGAAGAAGTGCTGGAGATGATGAATGTTGATGAATCTCTGGGAACATAGAAATGATTATCTATCCAGCTGCAGCCATCAGTCATGTAAAACTAGTGCTGGGCTCTCTTATTAGACATCCCAGCATGCATTGCAAACCCCCCGACATTCATCATCACCCACTTCACTGGTATTACCATCCCCCAATCATCACCATCATTCATCTTCTCTGTATGATCTTCCTTCCATGTCCTTCCCACAGCTACCGACCAATTAGAATCCAGAATAGCAGAGGCCACGCCCCCTCATGAGAAAATCCATGAAAGCTTCAGCAGAAATCCTAATTATTACACACAGTACACCCTGATCATTGTATCCACCAATCAGATCACTTCATCTCCTGCATAGGACTCCTCCCATTACAGGGAGATGAGAAATGTGTTTATATTAGAAAGAATCACCAGTCAGGATCTGAGGAGGAAAAGTTCTCATTAAATTTTATTTATTAAAACTTAAAACTGCATTAAATGTGATGAAAACCCCGGAATGTCCCTGTGATATGATGTGCAGTATATGGTCTGCGCTCCATGAAATCTTCCTCCATATCACGGCACCAATTCTGTTCTCTATTTGTACTCCTTGTATTCCATTCTAATCTAGAATGTCACTCAGTATTCTAGAGAATCCCAATCCCTGCTGTGTATGTAATGATCAATACATCAAGGATGTGATAGTATACAGTAATAGTATCAGAAACTTCCATCCCATCCCCCATTGGGGTCCCCCCAGCACTCTTCAAGGGCTCCCCCCCCCCTGATTTGGGGGCTCCCAGGCTGATCGTCTGATGAGTCCTCCTGTATTGTCCTCCTCCAGCAAACATCTTCATACAAACCCAGTTCTGATCTCTCCATGCTAAATTGTGTCCCATTGACTTCAATGCTAAATTGTGTCCCATTGACTTCAATGCTAAATTGTGTCCCATTGACTTCAATGCAAAATTGTGTCCCATTGACTTTAATGCAAAATTGTGTCCCATTGACTTCAATGCTAAATTGTGTCCCATTGATCTCTCTTGCACTACGTAGCTGAAGGTAAATCTAAAGAAAATGGAATAAGAAAATTGTATAATGTATGGCCATCTTTATATACACTATATATTATTGTATTAGGACACATGCCTTTACACACACATGAATTTTAATGGCATCCCAGTCTTATGCCCGGTACACACGATCGGTTTTCTCGTCGGAAAAAGATATGATGGCTTTTCCGACGGGATTGCGCTCAAGTTTGCCTTGCATACACACGGTCACGCAAAAGTTCTCTGAAATTACGACCGTCAAGAACGCAGTGACGTACAACATTACGACAAGCCGAGAAAATGAAGTTCAATGGTTCCGAGCATGCGTAGGGATTTTGCGTGTTGGAATTGCCACAGATGATCGCATTTTTGGATAGGAACTTTTCCCGACCGAAAAATTAAGAGCATGCTCTCAATCTTTTGCTGGCTGGAATTCGGCAAGCAAAAGACCGATGGAGCATAAAGACATGGATGAGTGAGTTTGGGGTGGAGGAACTTGACTGGCCTGTACAGAGTCCTGACCTCAACCCGATAGGACACCTTTGGGATAAATTAGACCAAAGGCCGTCGGTTATGGTTGAGTGTAGACCTCACGGCATCCACATTTTGTTCCATTTTTTCTGAAGAGGGATGTCCTGAGCGTTGTTTGTCTTCTACACCTTCTCATTCCTCCTTGAAGGCCTTATGCCATAAGTACACATGTGCAGATGATAGCGCAGCTTCTCCATAAACTTTCCTCACCATTTCCAAAGTGCACTTTTACCCAATTTCACACAAATTCTCATTCTGTACCACTGTTGCAAACTTGCTTGCATTTTTCCTAATATAAAGCACTTCTATAGGTTGTCCATAAAGACATGGGTGAGCAAGTTTGGGGTGGAGGAACTTGACTGGCCTGCACAGAGTCCTGACCTCAACCCGATAGAACACCTTTGGGATGAATTAGAGCGGAGACTGTGAGCCAGGCCTTCTCATCCAACATCAGGGCCTGACTTCACAAATGCTCTTCTGGAAGAATGGTCAAACATTCCCATAGACACCCTCCGAAACCTTGTGGGCGGCCTTCCCAGAAGATATGAAGCTGTTATAGCTGCAAAGGGCGGAGCCAACTCAATATTGAACCCTCCGGACTAAGACTGGGATGCCATTAAAGTTCATGTGTGTGTAAAGACAGGCGTCCCAATACTTTTGGTAATATAGTGTGTGGAAAGGCAGGCGTCCCAATACTTTTGGTAATATAGTGTGTGGAAAGGCAGGCGTCCCAATACTTTTGGTAATATAGTGTGTGGAAAGGCAGGCGTCCCAATACTTTTGGTAATGTAGTGTAGATTTGGTGAATCTAAGGTTGATTGTATGGACAGATTGTAAGGTGTATGGTCATCTTTAGATTTACCAATCGCCATGTAAGGTGAGGATTGGTCTAAATCAGGATCTGTTTCCACTAATGTGACTCTAAAGTCGCACAATTATAAAATGTGAATTTCCACTCTCGGAATCAAAGTATTGCGGCGCCTATTCAAAGTGGCGATGATTTGATCGGGTTCTATTGAAATCGAAGGGCTGTGACTTGTCACATGACTCGGGGTGTCCAAAGTCACATGACAAGTCTCACTCGTGGAAACGAAGCCTCAATGTTACATTTCTATCCAATCAGACGATCTCTCGCTCTACAAAACTGATACTAAATCTATAAGAGATCGATCGATTGTAAAGTGTGTGATGTGCTGACATAGGGGGAAATAACGGGACTTTGTCCATGCTTCCTCTCAAACAAACACCCGCTAAAAAGATTTATTATTATCCAATAGAAACAAAGCGGAAAGCCCCTCGGAGCCCGATGTGGGTGGGGCAGACACCGGTGCGGCGTGGCCCCTCCCCCCAAAACGGACATGTCAGACAACTGTGCTAAATGGGGAAAATTGTTACAAATTCTCCAATGTTCTTTTTTTCCTCCCAGTAGAACACAGATCGATCGCTTTCAGGTCACAAGATCTGCCGGATTTTATCACCAAATTGTACAAACACCGCGCACGTAATAATACAAAACGTGACTTCCCTTCCCCCACCAGACCAACGCCGGGCGCTCTCCTCCAGGCTCTCCCTGAGATCACCTTCCAGTCTGAAGGAGGGGTGTGGCTGAGCGATCGAGAGGCGTGTCCTCATCCCTTTATCTCTTTCATGGGAGGATTAGTCACAGTGCAGTGCCAGACTCCACCACTAGGGAGCAGCACTGAGCTCATTTCATACAATTCCATCAAATTCCTTCCAAATACAACTCCTGTGTAAAAGACGATCGCTCCGAGTTCACGCTTCTCCTCTGCGGTGCGTTGTGGCGTGTTGGCTCGCATGTTACCCCACATTACATGTGTTAGCGTGTTGTACCGCCCAACATACTAAGACAACACCCCCCCAACATTCCTGCATGGCAGCCCCCCACAGAGCACATGAAGTCACAGAACAAGCAATGCACCCGGACCCCGAGGTATGAATGAGCCCCTTAGTGAGCAGCGCACAGGAAAAGATCGGAGCGATCGTCTTCTACACAGGACGGGAATTCTACAGAAGCCTTAACCTCCCTGGCGGGATGATTCTGTCTGGAATTTTGTGCTGAAAGCGGTACAATTATTTTGCATGGAGATTTGATGCTATGTATTATAGGCCTGCAATTCTTAGTAATTACTTACTTAAACCTGACCAAACAAGACTCTAGTAGACATCCCAGATGTGATAAAATTTGAAACACAAAATCATGATTTTAAATCTTTATATAATATAATTTTATTCAATAATGTAATACAAACTAAAGAAATTTGTCAGACAAAGAGAATTCAATAAACATCCTGAGTGTGATAAATTGTGAAGCAAGGTCCAGCACACAGTCCCACCTCACAATCCGGACAATAGAACCTGCTTTCTTTTCGGATTTTTTCCCCTTGTCATCTCTGTGTGAACAGCAAACCACGCCCATCCTGGTAGGTGCTGCCTTTTTTGCGGTTGGCGGTATATAGTCCATAAAGTGCCGACCTGTTAGGCGTTCTGGGTTGGCGACACCAACAGCACGTCGTCCAGGTCTGTTCACATCTACTGATGGCTTCTGGTGTTTGACAAAAATCTGCTCAGCCACCTTCCAGATAAAATCTGCATGAACAAGAGGCCTGTCACTCCCTGCTCGGTACAAGATGTAAGCGTTCCAAAGGCATTGTTCCAGAAGATGCCTGAAAATCTTTTTGTAATATTTTTTCTGCTGTTTCCGCATAGTCGGATAAAAGGTCATTGCCTGATCGGCTCGGTCCACACCTCCCATAGTGCAATTATAGTCTATCACAGTCTATCATTACATCTTTCCCACCTTTTGTGTGGACCGTGGCAGTGGAGGTATTGTGCACAGTGCTCATGAGACACACGTCCTTCTTGTCTCGCCAACGTATTGCCATCATCTTACCCTTCTGCCAGGCAACCATTTCTCCGGGTTTTAGTTTTTTCTTTTCAAACATAGATGGCATGTCACGTCTGTTAGGCCTAACTGTACCATAGGCATCCGTCTTCTTTTGGATCAAAACCTCAAACAGTTCCGGTGACGTATAGAAATTGTCCATGGTCACACAATATCCCTGGTTCAGGAATGGCTCCAGCAGTGTAAGGACAGATGATGTGGCCATCCCATAATTGCTGTACCTGGGGTTGAACTTCGTGCCTTTACCGGTGTAAATGACCCAGTTCCATATGTACCCGGTGGATGACTTGCAGAGCATGTATGATTTGATGCCAAACCGCGCTCTTTTGGATGCAATAAACTGTATCCAGCTTAGGCGGTCCCTTTGTAGGTCATCAAACTCTCATCCACGCTGACGTCCCTTTCTGGCACGTAGGCCCGCTGGAAATTGTTCCCAATAATTTGGCACACCTCCCAGAATTTTTTTTATCTTGGGCGCAGGATGCGTGGTCTCATCAAACTCTTCATTGTTAGTGAAGTGAAAATATTTCATGATGAGGGAAAAACGGTATTCGGACATCACAGTACCAAAAAACGGAGTGGCCAGTAAATTGTTGGTGGTCCAGTACCATTTCTGGCGCGGTTTCCCCACCACCCCCTGAAGAATAATGAGTCCGAGAAACAGCCAGATGTCCTCTTTAGTCACCGGTTCCCACCTTCTGCTTCGGGAAAACCTGGCATGCAGCGTAGCGGATTTGCTGCTGTTGGTAGCGATTTGTCTCTATGACAATTTTTTCAATTACCTCCTCTGTGAGAAATAATTGCAGGTATGCCAGAGGGTTGTCACACTCAACTTCGACCTTCATCCCAGGTGATCCAGTGAAGGGAAATCTTGGGGGCGCTACCTGGTCCGTATCGCACTCAATAGGGCACCAAGTGCGCACATCGCTGATGTCAGGTGCAGGATCATCACCGCTGTCATCACTTGTCAGATCAGTGTCAGACGACAAATCTCCCCACGACTCACTATCGCTGAGTTCTGGGAGCAACTCCATGTCGCTGTCGCTGTCATTCAACTGCTCCAAAGGCGATTTTGTAGCGAAATGGCGCTTTTTGGATTCCATCTTCTCAATATTTTATTGGAGGCAAGGGGCACTGGGGCAAGGGGCACTGTATCAGTGAGATCTGAGATGATACAATGTAATCCTCTCAGATTACACTGTATCACCTCTTTTTATATGTGTGTTATTGTGTTTGAACTTTTGAACTTTTTGAATTTCCCGCCCAGTTCCGCTCCCATGCGCCGCTGCTGCTCGCAGGGAACGGAACTAGGAAGTGAGATGCGGTGATCGTGCTGGCGATCACAGCCGAGGACAGTGGAGGGCATCGCTGGAACCCAGGAGAAGGTAAGGGCTCCGCTGGATGCTCTGCAATGTTACCCCGAGCGTGACTCGGGGGTTACCGCTCCTGACAGTAAAAGTCAGACCCGCGTCACGCTCGGGATTACCGCCAAGGAGGTTAAAGATTAAAAAATAATAATGGCTATACAGGTTTGAAGTGTATGTAATATACACAGTATTTTTAGGACATGAGTGGGGCCACAGACCACACGTAAATTAAATAGGGCATCAAAGCCTCAAAAAGACTCCGACTTTAAAAGCAGATTGATTGATAAGACGAAAGCGCCTGGACATGGATTGGGAGACAAGCTTGGAAGACTAGTGAAGATAAGGGATAGTAATCTGAAAAAATGCATAAAATAAGGAAAGGTTGAAAAGAAGCCATTTGACCTTAAAAAAGAGGTAGTGGCAACACTCCTATAAAGGGCTAAGAGGTAATGATAGAAAAAAGCTCACCAAATGGACTATTTATGGGGCATGTAGCTAAGGAAGATGGTTGCTCATATTACATATAAGAAATGATAGTTGGAAAGTAGTCAGTGGCAGAGGGTTGATGCGTCCTGAAAGAGGGTGAATAAGGGCAAAGTTAGGAATAAGGAGGAGGATGGTTTAAAAATGCTGAGGGGTGAAAAGCAGTTGAAAATGACCTTGCCAATGTGTACAGAGCTTGTGCAGGCGCTTGTCATGTCCAGCTGATTGAATGGACAGGCCGGCTTATATATCCCCCCCACACCTGATCGAAGATCAATCAGGTGTGCGGACGCTGAGATGAGGCGTCCGCGCATGCGCACTAGGCGGCATCCTGGAGCCTACAAGGTCCGAAATGCACCGCGGGCGCACGCTCGAATCACCTGGCCTCAGTGCGGCCAATGGGAAGGTGGGAGTCGCTGTCAGAGAGGTCCGATGATGCTGCCAAAACCCCATCAGCTGATGGATAATGGGAGGCAGGGTGGCGCGAGCGGTGCGCAGACACCTGGGGCAGACAGAAATTGTACTGCCCTGGGCGTCCATACAGACAACAACAGTGCAAGCCCCGCCCACCACCGCGGGGGACCGATGCCCGACCCCCCCCAGGGATGAATGGGAAACAGGCACTGACGGGAATCCGGGGATGGGGCCCCCCCAGTTGAGAAACATGACGTGGGGAGAGGCGCCGGGTGCGGGGAAATCTCCCCAAACATCCCAACGGCCCCCCGTGGGTCTGTAGGGGGCGGAAGGGATGTCCCTGCGCCTCAGCCCACGTGATCCAGCCACATAAACCATAAGGTGTATAGAGAATAACAGGGTCCCAGTGGGGACATAAAAGGACAAATGAAACAAAAATCAGAAAAAACTGATAAAGAATATAATAAACTGATATAAACCACAGGGCAGAGAGCAACAAAATATGTCAATTATACAGCATGAAGGAATTAGTGTGTTATACATCAATACTAAATGTCAATAAGAAGAGATACACAAGTCGTTGTTTGTTCTGTGGTAGAATGACTAAGACTGTGTAGGAAGGACACAATATCAGACCATGGCAGGAAAATGGGGTAAGTCAACACAGAAAGAGAGGAAGAAGAAAAAAAAAGGCAAAAAGGAGAAAAAGGGAAGGAGGGAAGGAAGAGGGTGAGAAAAGAACTAGAAATGACCTGAATAAGAAGGGAACATATAGCAGCTATGTTCATAGATAAGGATAATAGGACAGAAAGTGATAAGTGGAAGGATATCCAGACTCACAGGAAGGGTTTAAAGCTAATGTGTTCATTAAGCCCAGGAAATTTTGTAGCCTGTAAGGTATGGATCCATCTTGTCTCCAACTGTAGTAATGTGTTATCAATGCTCCCGCCTCTAGCATGTGGCGGAACATGCTGGAGTGCGGAGAACTGAATAACGTGGGGATCAGAGTTGTGTTGGGTGGCAATATGCCAGTTAATAGCTGTAGTGGTAGTATTTTTAAGTAGAGGTTTGATGTGGTCTCGAATGCGAACCTGGAAGGGTCGCTTGGTTTTTCCGATGTAGTACGAGCCACATCGGCATTGAGCCAAGTATACAACTCCCACGGTGGCGCAGGTGACTCCATGTCTAATGCTGTGAGTCAGTCCGTTGGGAAGGACTAGTTCCCTGGAGTTGGTAACAAAGGTACAAACATCACATTTTCCACACTGATAGGTTCCCGTTGCTATTGGAAACATGTTGTGTATCAACCGAGTGGTGGCTTTTAATTAGTTGATCTGGAAGTGAGCGGGATCTGCGATAGGTGATGTCGGGATGGGCTTTGACATATTTAGAGATTGTGGAGTCCGCAGTTAATAGGGGCCAGAACTGGTGTAAAATATGTCTAATTTGGGTGTGTTGTTTGGAATATTGAGTAATTAGTCGTACCGGCTGTCTAGTGTCGGGGGGTTTGTCAGAGAAGACTAGATCCTTTCTGTCAAGTTTTTTGGCCTTGTTAAAGGCTTTTTTTCAGGAGAGAGTGGCTGTATCCTCTATAAGTCTGCTGTACAGTTCCTGTGATGCTTGAAGGAAATCTCCTTCAAGAGTGCAGTTTCTTGTGAGTCTAAGATACTGGCTGAAGGGAATGAGGGGCTTAGGATGGGCACTGCTGGCATGCAAGATGGTATTGCCCGAAGAGGGTTTGCGGTATAAGGCAGTTTGTATCTGACCATTGGAACGCAGACTGATCTGAAGGTCCAAAAAGTGGATCTGAGACTGGCTGCATTCCATGGTGAATTTGAGATTGTAAGAGTTCTGGGTTAGATGATCAATGAAGAGCGTCAATTCATCTCTGGTGCCTGACCAAAGGAGTAGTATATCATCTATATACCTGTACCAAGATGTTACCTTGGACAGAAGGGGAATGGAATTGGCCATGTCAAAAAGTTCTCTCTCCCACCCCCCAGGTACAGATTGGCGTAGGAGGGGGCACATTTGGTCCCCATGGCCACGCCCTGTACCTGGAGGTAGTGGGAGGAGCCAAACATGAAATAGTTGCGTGTCAATATGAACTTGAGAAGTTCAAGGACAAAGTCTCCATAAGCCTCATACTTGGGGCCTCTCTCTCCGAGTTGTTTTTCAATAACCAGGATGCCTCTATTGTGTGGGATAATATTGTACAGACTCTCGATATCTAGGGCAACCAGACAAGTATTTTTGGGTAAAAAATTTCCATCAAGGATGCGGAGAAGATGGAGAGTGTCTTTTATGTAAGAAGGCAAAGAGGTGACATGAGGAGCTAAGTACTTGTCAACTAGTGTGCTGGCATGTTCCGTAAGACATTGCCGTCCAGAAACAATGGGGCGGCCTGGTGGATGGTCAGAGACTTGTGAAGTTTGGGTAAGGAATACAAAGTCGGGGTTTTTGGTTCCCTAACATTCAAAAAATTCCATGTATTAGAATCAATCGTACCTTTCTGATATGCTGAGAAAATCAGAATAGAATATCTATACTACTACTGCTCATACTACTACTACTACTACTACTCATACAGCTACTCCTACAACTAATACTACTTATACTACTACTCCTACTTATACTAGCTATACTACTACTACCCCTGCTCATATTACTACTAATATTACCACTTATACTACTACTCATTCAGCTACTACTACCCCATCTCATATTACTACTACTACAGCTACTCCTACTAATACTACCTATACTACTACTACTCATACAGCTACTCCTACTAATACTACCTATACTACTACTACTCATACAGCTACTCCTACTAATACTACCTATACTACTACTACTCATACAGCTACTACTACTTATACTACTACTACTACCCCTGCTGATATTACTACTAATACTAATACTACTATTCATACAGCTACTACTACTACTACTACTACTACTACTTATACTACGATTACTACTACTCCTAATATTAGCTATATTACTACTACTCCTACTAATACTACCACTACTACTACTACTCATACAGCTACTACTACTACTCATACAGCTACTACTACTACTACTCATACAGCTACTACTAATACTATTACTACTACTCCTACTAATACTAGCTATATTACTACTACTCCTACTAATACTACTACTACTACTACTCATACAGCTACTACTACTATTACTACTACCCCTACTACTCCTACTAATACTACTACTACTACTACTACTACTCCTAATAATACTAGCTATATTACTACTACTCCTACTACTACTACTACTAATACTAGCTATATTACTACTACTCCTACTACTTCTCATACAGTTACTACTACTACTACTACTACTCATACAGCTACTACTACTACTACTACTACTACTCATACAGCTACTACTAATCATACAGCTACTACTACTACTATTCCTACTAATAGCTATATTACTACTACTCCTACTACTACTACTACTACTACTATTACTCATACAGCTACTACTACTACTCATACAGCTACTACTACTACTATTACTACTACTCCTACTAATACTAGCTATATTACTACTACTCCTACTAATACTACTACTACTACTACTACTCCTAATAATAAATAATACTAGCTATATTACTACTTCTCCTACTACTACTACTACTACTACTACTACTAATACTAGCTATGTTACTACTACTCCTACTACTACTACTTCTCATACAGCTACTACTACTACTCATACAGCTACTACTATTACTACTACTACTCCTACTAATACTAGCTATATTACTACTACTCCTACTAATACTACTACTACTACTACTCATACAGCTACTACTACTACTATTACTACTACTACTCCTACTAATACTAGCTATATTACTACTACTACTACTACTACTACTACTACTACTACTACTACTACTACTCATACAGCTATTACTACTACTACTACTCATACAGCTACTACTACTACTACTTCTCATACAGCTACGACTACTACTATTACTACTACTACTAATACTAGCTATATTACTACTACTCCTACTACTCCTACTTCTACTACTAATAATAATACTAGCTATATTACTACTACTCCTACTAATACTACTACTACTCATACAGCTACTACTACTGCTCTTACTAATATTAGCTATATTACTATGACTACTATTACTCATACAGCTACTACTACTCATACAGCTACTACTACTACTATTACTACTACTACTCCTACTAATACTAGCTATATTACTACTACTACTACTACTACTCATACAGCTACTACTACTACTACTACTACTACTATTACTACTCCTACTAATACTAGCTATATTACTACTACTCCTACTACTCATACAGCTACTACTACTACTCCTAATAATACTAGCTATATTACTACTACTCATACAGCTACTATTACTACTCCTACTAATACTAGCTATATTACTACTACTCCTACTAATATTACTACTACTACTACTACTACTACTACTCATACAGCTACAACTACTACTACTACTACTCATACAGTTACTCCTACTACTCCTACTACTCCTACTAATACTAGCTATATTACTACTACTCCTACTAATACTACTACTACTACTACTACTACTACTCATACAGCTACTACTACTACTCCTAATAATACTAGCTATATTACTACTACTCCTACTAATACTACTACTACTACTGATACAGCTAATACTACTACTACTATTCCTATTAATACTAGCTATATTACTATTACTCCTACTAATACTACGACTACTACTACTTATACAGCTACTACTACTACTACTACTACTACTCATACAGCTACTACTACTACTCCTACTAATACTAGCTATACTACTACTACTACTACTCATACAGCTGCTACTACTACTACTATTACTACTACTACTACTCCTCCTACTAATACTAGCTATATTACTACTACTACTACTCCTAATAATACTAGCTATATTACTACTACTCCTACTAATACTACTACTACTCCTACTAATACTAGCTATATTACTACTACTACTCATACAGCTACTACTACTACTTCTTCTCATACAGCTACTACTACTACTACTCCTACTAATACTAGCTATATTACTACTACTCCTACTACTCCTACTACTACTACTCATACAGCTACTACTACTACTACTACTCCTAATAATACTAGCTATATTACTACTACTCCTACTAATACTACTACTACTCATACAGCTACTACTACTACTACTCCTACTAATAGTAGCTATATTACTACTACTTCTATTACTCATACAGCTACTACTACTACTCATACAGCTACTACTACTATTACTAATACTACTCCTACTAATACTAGCTATATTACAACTACTCCTATTAATACTACTACTACTACTACTCCTCATACAGCTACTACTACTACTACTGCTCATACAGCTACTACTTCTACTATTACTACTACTACTCCTACTAATACTAGCTATATTACTACTACTCCTATTACTACTCCTACTAATACAGCTACTACTACTACTCATACAGCTACTACTACTATTACTACTACTACTCCTACTAATACTAGCTATATTACTACTACTCCTACTACTACTACTCATACAGCTACTACTACTCCTAATAATACTAGCTATATTACTACTACTCCTACTAATACTACTACTCATACAGCTACTACTACTACTACTCCTACTAATACTAGCTATATTACTACTACTCCTACTAATATTACTACTACTACTCATACAGCTACTACTATTACTACTACTATTCCTACTAATACTAGCTATATTACTACTACTCCTACTAATACTACTACTACTACTCATACAGCTACTACTACTACTACTCATACAGCTACTACTACTATTACTACTACTACTCCTACTAATACTAGCTATATTACTACTACTCCTACTAATACTACTACTACTATTACTACTACTACTACTCATACAGCTACTACTACTACTCCTACTAATACTAGCTATATTACTACTACTCCTACTAATATTACTACTACTACTCATACAGCTACTACTATTACTACTACTATTCCTACTAATACTAGCTATATTACTACTACTCCTACTAATACTACTACTACTACTCATACAGCTACTACTACTACTCATACAGCTACTACTACTATTACTACTACTACTCCTACTAATACTAGCTATATTACTACTACTCCTACTAATACTACTACTACTATTACTACTACTACTACTCATACAGCTACTACTACTACTCCTACTAATACTAGCTATATTACTACTACTCCTACTAATATTACTACTACTACTCATACAGCTACTACTATTACTACTACTATTCCTACTAATACTAGCTATATTACTACTACTCCTACTAATACTACTACTACTACTCATACAGCTACTACTACTACTACTCATACAGCTACTACTACTATTACTACTACTACTACTCCTACTAATACTAGCTATATTACTACTACTCCTACTAATACTACTACTACTACTACTACTACTACTCATACAGCTACTACTACTACTCCTACTAATACTAGCTATATTACTACTACTCCTACTAATACTACTACTACTATTACTACTACTACTACTCATACAGATACTACTACTACTCCTACTAATACTAGCTATATTACTACTACTCCTACTACTACTCCTACTCCTACTCATACAGCTACTACTACTACTCATACAGCTACTACTACTATTACTACTACTACTCCTACTAATACTAGCTATATTACTACTACTCCTACTACTACTACTCATACAGCTACTACTACTCCTAATAATACTAGCTATATTACTACTACTCCTACTAATACTACTACTCATACAGCTACTACTACTACTACTCCTACTAATACTAGCTATATTACTACTACTCCTACTAATATTACTACTACTACTCATACAGCTACTACTATTACTACTACTATTCCTACTAATACTAGCTATATTACTACTACTCCTACTAATACTACTACTACTACTCATACAGCTACTACTACTACTACTACTCATACAGCTACTACTACTATTACTACTACTACTCCTACTAATACTAGCTATATTACTACTACTACTACTACTACTACTACTACTACTAATACTACTACTACTATTACTACTACTACTACTCATACAGCTACTACTACTACTACTACTCATACAGCTACTACTCCTACTAATACTAGCTATATTACTACTACTACTACTACTACTCATACAGCTACTACTATTACTACTACTATTCCTACTAATACTAGCTATATTACTACTACTCCTACTACTACTACTACTACTCATACAGCTACTACTACTACTCCTAATAATACTAGCTATATTACTACTACTCCTACTAATACTACTACTCATACAGCTACTACTACTACTCCTACTAATACTAGCTATATTACTACTACTCCTACTACTACTACTACTACTCATACAGCTACTACTACTACTCCTAATAATACTAGCTATATTACTACTCCTACTAATACTACTACTCATACAGCTACTACTACTACTCCTACTAATACTAGCTATATTACTACTACTCCTACTAATATTACTACTACTACTACTACTACTACTCATACAGCTACTACTACTACTATTACTACTACTATTCCTACTAATACTAGCTATATTACTACTACTACTACTACTACTACTACTACTACTCATACAGCTACTACTACTACTATTACTACTACTAGTCTTACTAATACTAGATATATTACTACTACTCCTACTACTACTACTACTACTACTACTACTACTCATACAGCTACTACTACTAGTCTTACTAATACTAGCTATATTACTACTACTACTTATACAGCTACTACTACTACTACTTATACAGCTACTACTACTACTATTACTACTCCTACTAATACTAGCTATATTACTACTACTCCTACTAATACTACTACTACTACTACTAATACTCATACAGCTACTACTACCCTACTAATACTAGCTATATTACTACTACTCCTACTAATATTACTACTACTACTCAAACAGCTACTACTACTACTATTACTACTACTATTCCTACTAATACTAGCTATATTACTACTACTCCTACTACTCATACAGCTACTACTACTCATACAGCTACTACTACTATTACTACTACTACTCCTACTAATACTAGCTATATTACTACTACTCCTACTAATACTACTACTACTACTACTACTACTACTACTCATACAGCTACTACTACTACTCCTACTAATACTAGCTACATTACTACTACTTCTACTAATACTACTACTACTACTCATACAGCTACTACTACTACTACTACTACTCATACAGCTACTACTCCTACTAATACTAGCTATATTACTACTACTCCTACTACTACTACTACTCATACAGCTACTACTATTACTACCACTACTACTCCTACTACTACTAGCTATATTACTACTACTCCTACTACTCCTATTACTACTACTACTCATACAGCTACTACTACTACTCCTAATACTAGCTATATTACTACTACTCCTACTAATACTACTACTCATACAGCTACTACTACTAGTCCTACTAATACTAGCTATATTACTACTACTACTCCTACTAATATTACTACTACTACTCATACAGCTACTACTACTACTATTACTACTACTACTCCTACTAATACTAGCTATATTACTACTACTTCTACTAATACTACAACTACTACTACTCATACAGCTACTACTACTACTATTACTACTACTACTCCTACTAGCTATATTACTACTACTCCTACTAATACTACTACTACTACTCATACAGCTACTACTAGTACTACTACTCATACAGCTACTACTACTACTCCTACTAATACTAGCTATATTACTACTACTCCTATTACTACTACTACTCATACAGCTAATACTATTCCTAATAATACTAGCTATATTACTACTACTCCTACTAATACTACTACTCATACAGCTACTACTACTACTCCTACTAATACTAGCTATATTACTCCTACTCCTACTAATATTACTACTAATACTCATACAGCTACTACTATTACTATTACTACTACTACTCCTACTAATACTAGCTATATTACTACTACTCCTACTAATACTACTACTACTACTCATACAGCTACTGCTACTACTACTCATACAGCTACTACTACTACTATTACAACTACTACTCCTACTAATACTACCTATATTATTACTACTCCTACTACCACTACTACTTATACAGCTACTACTACTACTACTCATACAGCTACTACTACTACTCCTACTAATACTAGCTATATTACTACTACTCCTACTAATACTACTACTACTCATACAGCTACTACTACTACTATTACTACTACTACTCCTACTAATACTAGCTATATTACTACTACTCCTACTAATACTACTACTACTCATACAGCTACTACTACTACTACTACTATTACTACTACTAGTCTTACTAATACTAGCTATATTACTACTACTCCTACTACTACTACTACTACAGCTACTACTACTACTCATACAGCTACTACTACTATTACTACTCCTACTAATACTAGCTATATTACTACTCCTACTAATACTACTACTACTACTATTACTCATACAGCCACGTCTACTACTACTACTACTACTACTACTACTACTAATATTAGCTATATTACTACTACTCCTACTAATACTACTACTACTCATACAGCTACTGCTACTACTACTCATACAGCTACTACTACTACTATTACTACTACTACTCCTACCTATATTATTACTACTCCTACTACCACTACTACTTATACAGGTACTACTACTACTACTCATACAGCTACTACTACTCCTAATAATACTAGCTATATTACTACTACTCCTACTAATACTACTACTCATACAGCTACTACTACTACTCCTACTAATACTAGCTATATTACTACTACTCCTACTAATATTACTACTAATACTCATACAGCTACTACTACTACTACTACTACTACTACTACTCCTACTAATACTAGCTATATTACTACTACTCCTACTAATACTACTACTCATACAGCTACTGCTACTACTACTCATACAGCTACTACTACTACTACTACTACTCCTACTAATACTACCTATATTACTACTACTCCTACTAATACTACTACTCATACAGCTACTAATATTACTACTACTCCTACTAATACTACTACTACTCATACAGCTACTACTATTACTACTACTACTACTCCTACTAATACTAGCTATATTACTACTACTCCTACTAATACTAGCTATATTACTACTACTGCTACTAATACTACTACTACTCATACAGCTACTACTATTACTACTTCTACTACTCCTACTTAGGCTATGTTTCCACTATTGCGTCCCCAAAGTCGCGCGATTTTGCCGCGATTTTTTACCGCGATTTTACCGCGACTTTTTACCGCGATTTGAAGCAATGCCTGTATCTATGGACCTCAAGTCGCATCAAAGTGGGACCAAAGTAGTGCAGGGACTACTTTGAAGTCGCTGCGACTTGAAGTCGCACAAATATGAACGGTACTCATTGGAAATCATGGGATACAATTTGTCATGCGACTTTTCAGTCCCAAGTCGCATGAAAAGTCGCACTAGTGGAAACATAGCCTAATACTAGCTATATTACTACTAATACTACTACTACTACTCATACAGCTACTCCTCCTCCTAATACTACTCCCTATACACATAAAATGCGGGGGGGAGGGGGTCACACACGGACGGTGTTTGCTGTACTCCTGGTCTAGGATCGTACTGCTCCCCATTCATTTTATGTGTTGTTGGTTTTTTACTTTTACAAGTGACTTGTTGTTGCTCTGGACAGGAAGTAAGTGGAAATGATCCCAGCAAATCTACAGAAACCCAACAGAGATTTGAACCTTCTTCACTCCTTCAGAAGAAGAAAGAAATATTTGGTTGGTTCCACTTTACAGAGGAAGTTCCTCTTTCTCCAGTCGGGTTCCTCCCGAGGTTGTTGGGGGTTCCTTGAGGAAGACGAGAATTCTGCCTCTCCGATGAGTAACAAATCACCACAATACTCTTCTCTCTCTCTCTCTCTCTCTCTCTCTCTCTCTTTATATTTCCTGTTTATTAACATTTATTTTCATTACAAATCACAAAACAATCACACAAGATACAAAAATGTATTAAAAAACAATTTACAAAAATCCCCTCCCAAAAAAAATGCCCCCCTTCATGAGCCCCACATATGAATCCTACTACACACACATTACTATCTAATGTATGGATGTTTATTGATTATAGATGAATCCCCTGTATACTCCTCCCCTTTATCCTTTACCCCCCTCCCCACCCCTCCCCCCTAATTATTACTCTATTTTATGATGGCAGTTTTAGTTAGACATGTGCAGGATGAAAAAATTTGTTTAGTTTAGTTTCGTTTCGATTCGTTATTTAACTTAATTCGTTTAGTTAAATTCGTTGCATTCATTACATTCGTTTTCGGAATTCGTTTTGTTTCGTATTCGAATTCGAAAAAATTCGACCGCATTCGAAAAAATTCGACCGTATTCGAAAAAAACTATCAAATTCGAAAAAAATCCTACCACATTCGAAAAAAACTGTCAAATTCGAAAAAATTCTACCACATTCGAAAAAAACTGTCAAATTCGAAAAAATTCTACCACATTCGAAAAAAACTATCAAATTCAAAAAAAATATTACTACATTTGAAAAAAATATTAAATTCGAAAAAATTCTACCACATTCGAAAAAAACTATCAAATTCGAAAAAAACTATCAAATTCGAAAAAATTCTACCACATTCGAAAAAAACTGTCAAATTCGAAAAAATTCTACCACATTCGAAAAAAACTATAAAATTCTAAAAAAACAATAACTGAATTTGAAAAAGTAAACTATATATAACCATTTTGCGAAATTTGAAATTCGTATAGAATGAAATCGAATTCCAATAGAAAAGATTAGGATAGAATAGAAAGTATAAAAGAATAGCATAGAAAAACAATAGATCAGAATAGAAAAAAATATAATATATTGTATTCTAAGCTTTTCTATTTGAATTCAAATTCATTCTGTACCAAATTCCAATTTTGGAAGATGGTTAAATATATATATTATATTTTTTTTCTATTCTGTTCCATTGTTTTTCTATGCTATTCTTTTCTATTCTATTCTAAACTTTTCTATTCGAATTTGAATTAATTCTATGCGAAATTCGAATTTCGGAAGATGGCTTCTAAAATTAGAATTTCGTATAGAATGAATTCGAATTTGAATAGAAAAGATTAGAATAGAAATAGAATAGACTAGAAAAACAATAGAACAGAAGAGAATAAAATATAATATATATATTTTTTTCTATTCTGTTTCATTGTTTTTCTATGCTATTCTTTTTTATTCTATTCTAAACATTTCTATTCGAATTTGAATTCATTCTATACGAAATTCGAATTTCGGAAGATGGCTTCTGAAATTCGAATTTCGTATAGAATGAATTTGAATTTGAATAGAAAAGAATAGACTAGAAAAACAATAGAACAGAACAGAATAAAATATAATATATATATTATATCTTATTCTATTCTGTTCTATTGTTTTTCTAGTCTATTCTTTCTACTCTATTTTAATCTTTTCTATTCAAATTAATTTTATACAAAATTCGAATTTTGGAAGATGGTTTTATATATATATATATATATATATATATATATATATATATATATATATATATATATATATATATATAAAATATTTTTTCTATTCTGTTCTATTGTTTTTCTATTATCTTCTATTATATTCTGATCTTTTCTATTTGAATTCAAATTCATTCTATACAAAATTCGAATTTCAGAAAATAGTTATATAGAAATAGAATGAAATCAAATTCTAATAGAAAAGAATAGAATAGAAAAACAATAGAACAGGATAGAAAGAAATATTTTATATATATATATAAAAATAAATAAAACCATCTTCCGAAATTGGAATTTGGTACAGAATGAATTCGAATAGAAAAGATTAGAATAGAATATTTTATATTTTTTTCTATTCTGTTCTATTGTTTTTCTCTGCTATTCTTTTATATTATTTTCTGTTCTATTCTAATCTTTTCTATTTGAATTCATTCTGTACCAAATTCCAATTTCGGAAGATGTGTGTGTGTGTGTGTGTATATATATATATATATATATATATATATATATATATATATATATATTTTTTTTTCTGTTCTATTGTTTTTCTGTTCTAGTCTTTTCTATTAGAATTCGATTTCATTCTATTTCATTCTGTTTCTGTATAACCATTTTCGGAAATTCAAATTTCGTATAGAATGATTTCGCATTCAAATAGAAAAGATTAGAATAAAATAGAAAAGAATAGAAAAGAATAGAAAAACAATGGACCAGCATAGAAAAAAAATAAAAATAAAAAAAATATATATAAATATATAAACCGTATTTATCAGGGGAAAATCATTGGTGCGTGTTATACGCCGATCCCTTGCGATCCTGAGCTGACAGATCTTCAAAATCGCCGACCGCGATTTGAAAATGGCGCCGAAATACACAGAGCCGGTCCTCGGCTCTTCTCGGCCACTTTTGGCTTCACTCGAGTGCCGCCCGAACCTAGCCGGGCGGGACTACGAGTGGAGCCGAAAGTGAACGAGAGCCGCCGAGAAGAGCCGAGGACCGGCTCTGTGTATTTTGGTGCCGGCGGCACCATTTTCAAATCGCGGTCGGCGATTTTGAAGCTCAGGATCGCAGGGGATCACAGGATTTTCAAACTGCGAGCTGCAAGGCTGCACTGGGGCAAGGCTGCACTGGGGCAAGGCTGCACTGGGATAAGGCTGCAATGGACACTGGGAAGGCTGCACTGACAAGGCTGCACTGACATGGCTGCACTGGGGCAAGGCTGCACTGAGAAGGCTGCAATAATGGGCATTTAAATGTAAGTTTTTTTCCCTTAAACTTCCCTCCTAAAAGTTTTTTTTTCCTTAAAATTCCCTCCTAAACTTGGGGTGCGTGTTATACGCCAGTGCGTGTTATACGCCGATAAATACGGTAATTTTTTTGTATTATTCTCTTCTATTGTTTTTTTATGCTTTTCTTTTCTATTATTTTATATTCTATAATAGTCTTTTCAATTCAAATTCATTCTATACGAAATTCGAATTTCGGAACATGGCTTCTGAAGTTTGAATTTCTTATAGAATGAATTCGAATTAGAACAGAAAATAATAGAAAAGAATAGACTAGAAAAACAATAGAACAGAATAGAAGAAAATATAATATATATATATATATTATATATTATATTTTCTTCTATTCTGTTCTATTGTTTTTCTAGTCTATTCTTTTCTATTATTTTCTATTCTATTCTAATCTTTTATATTCAAATTTGATTTCGGTCTATATGAAATTCAAATTTTGGAAGATGTTTTATATATATATATATATATATATATATATATATATATATATATATATATATAAAATTTTCTATTCTGTTTCATTGTTTTTCTATGCTATTCTTTTCTATTCTATGCTAAACTTTTCTATTCGAATTTGAATTCATTCTATACGAAATTCGAATTTCGGAAAATGGCTTCTGAAAGTGGAATTTCCTATAGAATGAATTCGAATTTGAATAGAAAAGATTAGAATAGAAAATAATAGTCTAGACAAACAATAGAACAGAATAAAATATAATATATATAATTTTTTGTATTCTGTTCTATTGTTTTTCTAGTCTTTTCTCTTCTACTCTGTTCTAATCTTTTCTATTCAAATTCGAATTCATTTTATAAGAAATTCAAATTTCGGAAGATGGTTATATATATATATATATATATATATATATATATATATATATATATATATATATATATTATACATATACATATATATATATATATATATATATGTATAATATATATATATACATATATATATATTATACATATATACACACACACACACATATATATATATATATATATATATATATATATATATATATATATATATATATATATATATATATATATATATATATATATATATATATATATATATATGTGTATATGTATATATAAAACCATCTTCCGAAATTTGAATTTCTTATAATATGAATTCGAATTTGAATAGAAAAGATTAGAATAGAGTAGAAGTAGAATAGAGTAGAAGAGAAAAGACTAGAAAAACAATAGAACAGAATAGAATAGATTATATATATTATATTTTATTCTGTTCTGTTCTATTGTTTGTCTAGTCTATTATTTTCTATTCTAATCTTTTCTATTCAAATTCGAATTCATTCTATACGAAATTCCACTTTCAGAAGCCATCTTCCGAAATTCGAATTTCGTATAGAATGAATTCAAATTCGAATAGAAAAGTTTAGAATAGAATAGAAAAGAATAGCATAGAAAAACAATGAAACAGAATAGAAAATTATATATATATATATATATATATATATATATATATATATATATATATATATATATATATATATATATATATAACATCTTCCAAAATTCGAATTTCATATAGACCTAAATCAAATTTGAATGTAAAAGATTAGAATAGAATAGAAAATAATAGAAAAGAATAGACTAGAAAAACAATAGAACAGAATAGAAGAAAATATAATATATATATTATATTTTCTTCTATTCTGTTCTATTGTTTTTCTAGTCTATACTTTTCTATTATTTTCTGTTCTAATCTTTTCTATTCAAATTCGAATTCATTCTATACGAAATTCAAACTTCAGAAGCCATGTTTCGAAATTCGAATTTCGTATAGAATGAATTTGAATTTGAATTGAAAATACTATTATAGAATATAAAATAATAGAAAAGAAAAGCATAAAAAAACATATATATATATATATATATATATATATATATATATATATATATATATATATATACATATTCTATTGCTTTATTATTTTATATTCTACCTTATTGTTTTTTTTAGAAAAACGTTTTCTATTTTTTTTTAATTTGATTATGTTTTCGAATTCGATTCGAATATGTTTTCGAATATGTTTTCGAATTCGAATATGTTTTCGAATTCGATTCGAATATGTTTTCGAATTCGATTCGAATTCGTTCGTTTTTTTTCGGATTCGTTTAAATTCTTTACTTTTGTCATTCGGAAATTCGGATGCATCCGAATTTCCGAATAATGAAAAATTCGTCCGAATTTCGATTCGGAACGAAACGAAATGCACATGCCTAGTTTTAGTAAATCTCCCCCATTGTCATTCTCTGATGTTCCTGAAAGTCTCCCTCTGGTCTCCATCTGACAAACCTTCACATTGATGACCCCGATCTCCTAACACATCCACTTCCACCCCTTAGTAAGAATCCTTCTCTATTCCTGACCCTCTACTATCTGTTGTAGTGATGTTCC
Organism: Aquarana catesbeiana; assembly: GCF_042186555.1. NCBI lineage: Eukaryota > Metazoa > Chordata > Amphibia > Anura > Ranidae > Aquarana > Aquarana catesbeiana. The sequence continues at coordinate 208,727,815 of NC_133336.1, forward strand.
CTTTATCAGACAGATGAGGCCACATGTGGAGTAAACAGCATTCTAAGTAATTGTCATGTAAAGGGTCCTTAATGTCCCCCATAGATGTGTTGGTCAGGCGTGTTGGAGACTTCTCTACAATGGTGGACACTTCTCTACAATGGTGGAGACTTCTCTACAATGGTGGAGACTTCTCCTCAATGGTGGACACTTCTCTTCAATGGTGGAGACTTCTCTACAATGGTGGAGACTTCTCTACAATGGTGGACACTTCTCTACAATGGTGGACACTTCTCCTCAATGGTGGACACTTCTCTTCAATGGTGGAGACTTCTCTACAATGGTGGAGACTTCTCTTCAATGGTGGAGACTTCTCTACAATGGTGGAGACTTCTCTACAATGGTGGACACTTCTCTACAATGGTGGACACTTCTCTTCAATGGTGGAGACTTCTCTACAATGGTGGAGACTTCTCTACAATGGTGGAGACTTCTCTACAATGGTGGACACTTCTCTACAATGGTGGACACTTCTCTACAATGGTGGACACTTCTCTACAATGGTGGACACTTCTCTACAATGGTGGAGACTTCTCTACAATGGTGGAGTCTTCTCTACAATGGTGGACACTTCTCCTCAATGGTGGACACTTCTCCTCAATGGTGGACACTTCTCCTCAATGGTGGACACTTCTCCTCAATGGTGGACACTTCTCCTCAATGGTGGAGACTTCTCTACAATGGTGGACAGTGGGGAGAAGGTTCTCCTCACAGGACTATGAGGTCCTTCTTCTTCCATAGGATAGTCAGCAGAGGTGTATAGAAAAGGGGGGTGTTCACTGTCATGGTTCTTGTCAGAGATACTGATACAGATTTTCACCTTCACCTTAAAGACGTTGTAAATCCTCCTGTTTTACATCCTATGCATTAAGGTGAAAAAACTTCAGTCACCGCCCCCCGGCCCCCCGTTTTCCTCACCTGAGCCCTAGAAAGTCCCACATTGAGGACGTGCGCTTCCTCTGCACGGGGGAGGGGGGGGAGTCCTGCATTGGGGACTATAACCACCGAATGCTGGACTCGGGAGCGTGCCCACAAGGTGACCCCCTCAGGAGATCGCTTCCCAGAGGGGGGTTATCTAATGGGGGAGGAGCCGAGAGAGCCACCGGGGGACCCCAGAAGAGGAGGTTCGGGGCCAATCTGTACAAAACAAACTGCACAGTGGAGGGAAGTGACATGTTTGTTATATAAATAAAAATCAAACCTTTAGTATGACTTTCAGGCTCCAATCACAGCGGACCGCGGGCAGAATCTCCGCAATTCCCAATCACTGCACAATGCGGGACGTGTTTACAATGTCATTACTTCTAATGGAACCCCAATTGTACCCCCATTTTACTGCGATTGTCGTGCTGTAAATTGTGCTGCAAATCACAACGTGTGACGCCGTCCTCCAGAAGAAGATCAGGTTTGTTTTTTATTGCGGCGCGGTTCCCATGCGACAATCACGGCACAATTGGGACGCCATTAAGAAGCAATTTGAAATCCGCAATTCCTCCCGCAATCAGGTGTGAATGGAGCCTAAAGCCGGGGACACACCATCGGATTTTCCGCGGGCAAAGCGTAGGACTTTTCTCCGAAGGGCGTTGGCCGGGAACTTGTCTTACATACAAACGGCAAAGAATTGTCGGGCAACAAACACGAAACAATGTGGTTTTTCAGCTCTTTAGCGCCACCCTTTTTTTTTTGCAGCTTCTGATAATGTTGTGTTATGGTGAGCATTGCTTCTGAGCATGCGTGTTTATACTTTGGACTTTTGTCCGATGGACTTGTGTACACACGATCGGATAATCCCACAACGCACATTTGTTGTTGGAAATTTTTAAAGCGTGCTATCCAACATTTGTTGGTGGAAAATCCAACAACAATTGTCCGATGGAGCGTACAAACGGTCGGATTTTTCGTCAAAATTCCCATCAGGAGATCCGATGGTGTGTGGGGCCTTAAGACTAGAAAAACCAAAAGATTTGTGTTGATAATGAGGATACCGGATTCTGATTGGTCCAGCATATAGTAGATCCTAAAGATCTCATAATTGGGGTGTTTAGGGGGGTGTGTCAGACTGCGATGTGACACCAAACTTCCTTTTACATTTGATCTGCACATTTCTGGTCTACCAATGATTGGCCTATTAACCAGTTCCCACCCAACCTATCACAAAATAATGGCTGGGCGGAGCCTCTGGTCAATCCGGGTGGACGTCACATGACCTCCTCCTGAATCAGGGACATATCTGATGACTGATCAGTGTACCGGCTTGTTGGTCACATGACAGTTGTACACAATAGGGGGCTTTCTTTTCATGCCATCCATTGTGTACAATTGTGTTGCTAGCTGTGATTGGTCAGTGTGATCACATGGTACAGAGAGGACCAATCACAGCCTATCAGCACCATGTGATTGGCCAATCACAGATAATCAAAACAAACTGAAGGAATCCGTTTCATTCAGTAAAATGTTTGCTTATAGCAATTGAATGCCCTGTTATAAGCAATCATAACGTGCTAAAAAAAAATCCTGATCACTTCCCCGGAGTTCACAATGTTACTATCGGAACATTAGATTTTTCTGGTCACAGAGTATTAAAGAAAAAATAATTGTACAAAAAAGAAAAAAAATGAATTAAAAAACTATGAATGTATTTTTATTTCCGTGGTGTCACCAGTCAGGTATATGATGATGCCGCTCTGCACCGGTGATCGCATGTCAAGAAAATAAATCAGATTTTTTTTCCATTTCTTCATGTCCCAAAAAAAGACAAAATTACAATAAAAAAAACTTGCCATGCCTCTAACTAAATACCTTGGAATGTCTATTTTCCAATAAAAGGGGTCATTTGGGGGGTATCTGTCCTGTCCTGGTGTTTTTGGGCCTCAAGAAATGAGATTGCCTGTCAGTACATCAGGATCGATCGATTTTCAGATATATATCCCATAGTTTGTGGACTCTATAACTTTCCTACAGACTGAATAATAGACACTGATTTGGGTTATTTTCACCAAAGAAATGGAGCAGAATACAATTTGGCCTAAATGTATGAAGAAAGATTATTTATTAACAACATTTTATAACAGAAATGAAGACGAATGTATTTTTTTTTTCAAAATGTTCGATCTTTTTTCATTTATCAAAAAATAAAAAAAACCCCCAGTGGTGATTAGATAGAAAAAACTGTATTTGTGTGAAAGAAATGATAAGAATGTGATATGTGTAGAGTGTTGTATGACCGCACAATTGTCATTCAAAATGTGACAGCGCTGAAAGGTGAAGATTGGCCTGGGCAGGAAGGGGGGAAAGTGTCCGGTATTGAAGGGCAAAAAAAAATCATCAATGCTAAATAATGACAAAAATACCAAACAATATGAAGTCAAACATGTGAGTCCATCACAGTCCATTAGAGCTGCACCATTCGGGCTAAAATGAAAATCACTATTTTTTTGCTTAGAATAAAGATCGCGATTCTCGTGGCGCAACATCATCTTTCACATTATACCAAAAAATTGGGCGAACTTTACTGTTTTTTTTTATCCATTAACCTCTTCAGCCCGGAAGTCTTTACCCCCTTCGTGACCAGAGCATGTTTTGTGATTTGAAACTGCATCGCTTTAGCTGAGAATTGCGAAGTCGTGCGACGTTGTACCCAAACAAAATTGATGTCCTTTTTTCCCACAAATAGAGATTTCTTTTGGTGGTATTTGATCACCTCTGCAGTTTTTATTTTTTGCGCTATAAACAAAAAAAAGCGACAATTTTGAAAATAAAGCAATATTTTTTACTTTTTGCTATAATAAATATCCCCAAAAATATATAAAAAAACAAATTTCTTCCACAGTTTAGACCGATATGTATTCTTCTACATATTGTTGGTAAAAAAAATTGCAATAAGCGTATATTGATTGGTTTGCGCAAATGTTATAGCGTCTACAAAATAGGGGATAGATTTATGTCATTTTTATTATTCTTTTTTTTAATAGTAATGGCGGCGATCTGCGATTTTTATCAGGACTGCAACATTGTGGCGGACAGATCAGACACTTTTGACACTATTTTGGGACTGTTGGCATTTATACAGCGATCAGTGCTACAAATAGCCACTGATTACTGTATAAATGGCACTGGCAAGGAAGGGGTTAAACACTAGGGGGCAATCAAGGGGTAAAGTGTAGGGGGGATTGTCTCACTACAACATGACAGAGATCACTGGTCCCGATGACAAGGAGCAGTAGATCCCTGTCATGTTGCTAGGCAGAACAGGGAAATGCCTCACCCACTCCTCTCAGGGATGCCTCTCAGCTGCAACACTCACCAGCCCATTTGGCTTCTTCTTTCCTGGAGATTTTCCTGGCAGTGTTCTGCTGTCTTTTACTTTCTCCCGTGCCTCTGGACAGGACAACCTCATGCACCATAAAGAAGGTTCCTTGCGCAGCTATGCTCAGGCCCAAGGTCACCACCCAGACTAGAGGGGCACCCCTCCAGGGCCACCGACAGCCTAACACTACAGCTCTATCTTCCACCCGAACTCCACACTGCCCCAGCTGGGCTGACCCAGAGTATTTAAGGGGGCCTTCCCCCTGACAACCCATCTGTTGGGGATTGGTCATGGCCCTCATGAATACTCCAAACAGCTCCTCCTCCCCTCCACTCCCATTCTTCTAGAATATTCCATCAGTTTCTAGAAATAGGGGAAGGTCTTAGAGATGCTGCCTGTGAGTCATACCAGCCTCCCTGAGTCACTCCCCTGACCCAGATAAACCAAAACACAGGCTTGGCTGTCATCCAAACCCGACAATTTACCTACACTTAACAAAAAACCTATTCTACTTCTAGCCCACTAGTAAGGGGAGTAAGGCCCTTTTCACACCATCAGAACCATCGGATCCACCTGTCCATTTTTCGGGCCACTCATTGACTTCTATGGTGAGATGGATATCAGTGGATCTGTGTCCTCTGACACCCACCTGGCATCCGATCCGACAAGATCTGCTGGAAACAGACGTATAGAGATACGTTCGCCATCCGTCCAGTGGGTTGAATGGGATGGAAATGGACAGGCGGTCGGTTTTCATCGGATCTCCCCATAGAGGAAAGCGGGACTCTTACAGGTCAGTCTCTGCACAGTGAGCGGATCCCCCCGTGTGAAAGGGGCCTAAAAGTTCAAATGACATTTTATTTATTACAACTTTATTCACATTAAATTGTATGAAAACCCCTGAATGTCCCTCTGATCTGATCTGCAGTATATGGTCTGCGCTCCATTAAACGTTCCTCAATAATATCACTGCACTAATAGCTGCTTCTCTATTTTATATTCCATTAATATATAGAATGTCACTCAGTATTAGGGATGAGCCGAACACCCCCCTGTTCGGTTCGCACCAGAACATGCGAACAGGAAAAAAGTTCACTCGAACACGCGAACACCGTTAAAGTCTATGGGACACGAACATGAATAATCAAAAGTGCTAATTTTAAAGGCTTATATGCAAGTTATTGTCATAAAAAGTGTTTGGGGACCCGGGTCCTGCCCCAGGGGACATGGATCAATGCAAAAAAAAGCTTTAAAAACGGCCGTTTTTTCAGGAGCAGTGATTTTAATAATGCTTAAAGTCAAACAATAAAAGTGTAATATCCCTTTAAATTTCATACCTGGGGGGTGTCTATAGTATGCCTGTAAAGGGGCGCATGTTTCCCGTGTTTAGAACAGCCTGACAGCAAAATGACATTTCGAAGGAAAAAAAGCCATTTAAAACTACCCGCGGCTATTGCATTGCCGACAATACACATAGAAGTTCATTGATAAAAACGGCATGGGAATTCCCCACAGGGAAACCCCGAACCAAAATTAAAAAAAAAAAATGACATGGGGGGGTCCCCCTAAACTCCATACCAGGCCCTTCAGGTCTGGTATGGATATTAAGGGGAACCCCGGCCAAAATAAAAAAAAAAATGACGTGGGGTTCCCCCTAAATTTCATACCAGACCCTTCAGGTCTGGTATGGATTTTAAGGGGAACCCCGCGCCAAAAAAAAAAAAAAAACGGCGTGGGGTTCCCCCAAAAATCCATACCAGACCCTTATCCGAGCACGCAACCTGGCAGGCCGCAGGAAAAGAGGGGGGGATGAGAGTGCGGCCCCCCCCTCCTGAACCGTACCAGGCCACATGCCCTCAACATTGGGAGGGTGCTTTGGGGTAGCCCCCCAAAACACCTTGTCCCCATGTTGATGAGGACAAGGGCCTCATCCCCACAACCCTGGCCGGTGGTTGTGGGGGTCTGCGGGCGGGGGGCTTATCGGAATCTGGAAGCCCCCTTTAACAAGGGGACCCCCAGATCCCGGCCCCCCCCCGTGTGAAATGGTAAGGGGGTACTTACCCCTACCATTTCACTAAAAAAGTGTCAAAATAGTTAAAAATGACAAGAGACAGTTTTTGACAATTCCTTTATTTAAATGCTTCTTCTATCTTCCTTCATCTTCTTCTTCTTCTGGTTCTTCTGGCTCTTCTGGTTCTTCCTCCGGCGTTCTCGTCCAGCATCTCCTCCGCGGCGTCTTCTATCTTCTTCTCCTCGGGCCGCTCCGCACCCATGGCATGAGGGGAGGCTCCCGCTCTTCTCTTCATCTTCTTCTTCATCCTCTTCTCTTCTTCATCTTCTTCATCTTCTTCATCTTCATCTTCTCTTCTTAATTTTCTTCTGCGGGCCGCTCCGCATCCATGCATGGAGGGAGGCTCCCGCTGTGTGACGGCGTCTCCTCGTCTGACGGTTCTTAAATAACGGGGGGCGGGGCCACCCGGTGACCCCGCCCCCCTCTGACGCACGGGACATGATGGGACTTCCCTGTGGCATTCCCCGTGACGTCACAGGGAAGTCCCGTCAAGTCACTGTGCGTCAGAGGGGGGGGGGTCACCGGGTGGCCCCGCCCCCCGTTATTTAAGAACCGTCAGACGAGGAGACGCCGTCACACAGCGGGAGCCTCCCTCCATGCATGGATGCGGAGCAGCCCGCAGAAGAAAATTAAGAAGAGAAGATGAAGATGAAGAAGATAAAGAAGATGAAGAAGAGAAGAGGATGAAGAAGAAGATGAAGAGAAGAGTGGGAGCCTCCCCTCATGCCATGGGTGCGGAGCGGCCCGAGGAGAAGAAGATAGAAGACGCCGCGGAGGAGATGCTGGACGAGAACGCCGGAGGAAGAACCAGAAGAGCCAGAAGAACCAGAAGAAGAAGAAGATGAAGGAAGATAGAAGAAGCATTTAAATAAAGGAATTGTCAAAAACTGTCTCTTGTCATTTTTAACTATTTTGACACTTTTTTAGTGAAATGGTAGGGGTAAGTACCCCCTTACCATTTCACACAGGGGGGGGCCGGGATCTGGGGGTCCCCTTGTTAAAGGGGGCTTCCAGATTCCGATAAGCCCCCCGCCCGCAGACCCCCACAACCACCGGCCACGGTTGTGGGGATGAGGCCCTTGTCCTCATCAACATGGGGACAAGGTGTTTTGGGGGGCTACCCCAAAGCACCCTCCCAATGTTGAGGGCATGTGGCCTGGTATGGTTCAGGAGGGGGGGGGCCACACTCTCGTCCCCCCCTCTTTTCCTGCGGCCTGCCAGGTTGCGTGCTCGGATAAGGGTCTGGTATGGATTTTTGGGGGAACATCACGCCGTTTTTTTTTTTTTTTTTGGCGCGGGGTTCCCCTTAAAATCCATACCAGACCTGAAGGGTCTGGTATGGAATTTAGGGGGAACCCCACATCATTTTTTTTTTTATTTTGGCCGGGGTTCCCCTTAATATCCATACCAGACCTGAAGGGCCTGGTATGGAGTTTAGGGGGACCCCCCACGTCATTTTTTTTTTTTTTTAAATTTTGGTTCGGGGTTTCCCTGTGGGGAATTCCCATGCCGGTTTTATCAATGAACTTCTATGTGTATTGTCGGCAATGCAATAGCCGCGGGTAGTTTTAAATGGCTTTTTTCCTTCGAAATGTCATTTTGCTGTCAGGCTGTTCTAAACACGGGAAACATGCGCCCCTTTACAGGCACACTATAGACACCCCCCAGGTACGAAATTTAAAGGGATATTACACTTTTATTGTTTGACTTTAAGCATTATTAAAATCACTGCTCCTGAAAAAACGGCTGTTTTTAAAACTTTTTTTTGCATTGATCCATGTCCCCTGGGGCAGGACCCAGGTCCCCAAACACTTTTTATGACAATAACTTGCATATAAGCCTTTAAAATTAGCACTTTTGATTTCTCCCATAGACTTTTAAAGGGTGTTCCGCGGCATTCGAATTTGCCGCGAACACCCCAAATTGTTCGCTGTTCGGCGAACTTGCGAACAGCCAATGTTCGAGTCGAACATGAGTTCGACTCGAACTCGAAGCTCATCCCTACTCAGTATTATAGAGAATGAAATCCCAATCCCTGCTGTGTATGTAATGATCAATACATAGACTGATGATATACAGTAATAGTATCAGAAACTTCCATCCCATCCCCCATTGGGGTCCCCCCAGCACTCTTCAAGGGCTCCTCCCCACCTGATTTGGGGGCTCCCAGGCTGATCGATCGTCTGATGAGTCCTCCTGTATTGTCCTCCTCCAGCACACAGCTTCATACAAACCCAGTTCTGATCTCTCCTGCAGGGATCAGTCCATGTGGGTGACACGGAGTCCGTGTGGAAAGGCCGGCAGTGACAGCAATGTCCCCTCCCTCTCCTCCATTCACAGCAATGTCCCATCCCCCTCCTCCATTCACAGAAATGTCCCCTCCCCCTCCTCCATTCAGAGCAATGTCCCCTCCCCCCTCCTCCATTCACAGCAATGTCCCCTCCCCCCCTCCATTCACAGCAATGTCTCCTCCCCCTCCTCCATTCACAGCAATGTCCCCTCCCCCTCCTCCATTCACAGCAATGTCCCCTCCCCGCCTCCAGTCACAGCAATGTCCCCTCCCCCCTCCTCCATTCACAGCAATGTCCCCTCCCCCATCCATTCACAGCAATGTCTCCTCCCCCTCCTCCATTCACAGCAATGTCCCCTCCCCCTCCTCCATTCACAGCAATGTCCCTTCCCCCTCCATTCACAGCAATGTCCCCTCCCCCTCCTCCATTCACAGCAATGTCCCCTCCCCCTCCTCCATTCACAGCCATGTCCCCTCCCCTCCTCCATTCACAGCAATGTCCCCTCCCCCTCCATTCACAGCAATGTCCCCTCCCCCTCCTCCATTCACAGCAATGTCCCCTCCCCCTCCTCCATTCACAGCCATGTCCCCTCCCCCCCTCCATTCACAGCAATGTCCCCTCCCCCTCCTCCATTCACAGCAATGTCCCCTCCCCCCCTCCATTCACAGCAATGTCTCCTCCCCCTCCTCCATTCACAGCAATGTCCCCTCCCCCATTCACAGCAATGTCCCCTCCCCCCTCCATTCACAGCAATGTCCCCTCCCCCTCCTCCATTCACAGCAATGTCCCCTCCCCCTCCTCCATTCACAGCCATGTCCCCTCCCCCCCTCCATTCACAGAAATGTCCCCTCCCCCTCCTCCATTCACAGCAATGTCCCCTACCCCCTCCTCCATTCACAGCAATGTCCCCTCCCCCTCCTCCATTCACAGCAATGTCCCCTCCCCCTCCTCCATTCAGAGCAATATCCACTCCCCTCCTCCATTCACAACAATCTCCCCTCCCCCTCCTCCATTCACAGCAATGTCCCCTCCCCCTCCTCCATTCACAGCAATGTCCCCTCCCCCTCCTCCATTCAAAGCAATGTCCCCTCCCCCTGCTCCATTCACAGCAATGTCCCCTCCCCCTCCTCTATTCACAGCAATGTCCCCTCCCCCCTCCTCCATTCACAGCAATGTCCCCTCCCCCCTCCATGCACAGCAATGTCCCCTCCCCCATTCACAGCAATGTCCACTCCCCCTCCTCCATTCACAGCAATGTCCCCTTCCCCCTCCCCCATTCACAGCAATGTCCCTTCCCCCTCCTCCATTCACAGCAATGTCCCCTCCATGTCCTCCATTCACAGCAATGTCCCCTCCCCCTCCTCCATTCACAGCAATGTCCCTTCCCTCTCCTCCATTCACAGCAATGTCCCTTCCCCCTCCCCCATTCACAGCAATGTCCCCTCCCCTCCTCCATTCACAGCAATGTCCACTCCCCCCCTCCATTCACAGCAATGTCCCCTCCCCCTCCTCCATTCACAGCAATGTCCCCTCCCCCCTCCATTCACAGCAATGTCCCCTCCCCCTCCTCCATTCACAGCAATGTCCCCTCCCCCTCCTCCATTCACAGCCATGTCCCCTCCCCCCTCCATTCACAGCAATGTCCCCTCCTCCATTCACAGCAATGTCCCCCCCTCCTCCATTCACAGCAATGTTCCCTCCGCCTTCTCCATTCACAGCAATGTCCCCTCCTCCATTCACAGCAATGTCCCCTCCCCCTCCTCCATTCAGAGCAATATCCACTCCCCTCCTCCATTCACAACAATCTCCCCTCCCCCTCCTCCATTCACAGCAATGTCCCCTCCCCTCCTCCATTCACAGCAATGTCCCCTCCCCTCCTCCATTCACAGCAATGTCCCCTCCCCCTCCTCCATTCAGAGCAATATCCACTCCCCTCCTCCATTCACAACAATCTCCCCTCCCCCTCCTCCATTCACAGCAATGTCCCCTCCCCCTGCTCCATTCACAGCAATGTCCCCTCCCCCTGCTCCATTCACAGTAATGTCCCCTCCTCTATTCACAGCAATGTCCCCGCCCCCTCCCCTATTCACAGCAATGTCCCCTCCCTCCTCCATTCACAGCAATGTCCCCTCCCCCATTCACAGCAATGTCCCCTCCTCCATTCACAGCAATGTCCCCTCCCCCTCCTCCATTCAGAGCAATGTCCCCTCCCCCCTCCTCTATTCACAGCAATGTCCCCTCCCCCCCTCCATTCACAGCAATGTCTCCTCCCCCTCCTCCATTCACAGCAATGTCCCCTCCCCCTCCTCCATTCACAGCAATGTCCCCTCCCTCTCCATTCACAGCAATGTCCCCTCCCCCTCCTCCATTCACAGCAATGTCCCCTCCCCCTCCTCCATTCACAGCCATGTCCCCTCCCCCCTCCATTCACAGCAATGTCCCCTCCCCCTCCTCCATTCACAGCAATGTCCCTTCCCCCTCCTCCATTCACAGCAATGTCCCCTCCGCCTCCTCCATTCACAGCAATGTCCCCTCCCCCTCCTCCATTCACAGCAATGTCCCCTCCCCCTCCTCCATTCAGAGCAATATCCACTCCCCTCCTCCATTCACAACAATCTCCCCTCCCCCTCCTCCATTCACAGCAATGTCCCCTCCCCCTCCTCCATTCACAGCAATGTCCCCTCCCCCTCCTCCATTCACAGCAATGTCCCCTCCCCCCCTCCATTCACAGCAATGTCCCCTCCCCCTCCTCCATTCACAGCAATGTCCCCTACCCCTCCTCCATTCACAGCAATGTCCCCTCCCCTCTCCATTAACAGCAATGTCCCCTCCCCCTCCTCCATTCACAGCAATGTCCCCTCCCCCTCCTCCATTCACAGCAATGTCCCCTCCCCTCTCCATTAACAGCAATGTCCCCTCCCCCCTCCTCCATTCACAGCAATTTCCCCTCCCCCTCCTCCATTCACAGCAATGTCCCCTCCTCCATTCACAGCTGTAGCCGAGTCTCCTCCTCTGGGGTCATATCCTAGAAATCCTCATTTCTGGTCGGAGCTTTTTCAGATTTTCTAGTTCTCTTCTTGATTTCTTTGACAAGTTGTTGTCTCTGATCCTAGAAGAGAGGATATAAAGAGTCATCAGTTCTCAGCAGAATTCTCTCCACTATTTCCCAGCATCCTCCAGGATATCTCTTAAGCTCACCACACACATTACAATCTGATTGTACAATCTCTGTCTGATCTTCCAACAAGTATGTAGAGTAAGGATCTGTCTGATTGTATAGAGACTGATATGATAGTTTAGGTCGGTCCTCATATGACATCGTTCTGGAAGATATAAAGCTGATTGTATAAAGATTGTATGGTCAGATTGTACTGTGTGTGATGATCTTACACCATCCTGTCACCTTCTTGTAGGACTTTACCAACTAAGAAGTGACACTGCACAATGGAGGATGATGGGAGATATCAGATTATAGAACAGGAAATCTTCCTCCTCATTGGTCATTTGTTCTGTGATGTCCCAAACCCACCAATCACAGTCACACTTCTCTTTCTTTCTCATCCAATGAGGGACACAGCAGTTCAGATAAGTTTGGGTTATACTGCCACCTACAGGAGAATCTGACACTGGCAAATGAAAAGATTGTGGGCGGGGCCAGGATAATCCCTCCTACTCCCAGCATGCCTCAGTTTTTTGCTGGTGTCCTCGGAGGACGGATGTCTTTTCTCTACTCTGATGAGAAAAGTTTAAAGTTTTATTAAACCCAAAAGCCAACATTTCTTATATTGCAGCTCATCAATTCTTAGATGTGACGGCTGTAAAAGATTTCCTTTTTTTGTCTTTCTTCTATTTTCATTTGGTGAACCAGCCAGCAGGTCTTTTCAAAAGCACAAAATCTCCAGCAGAATGTATCAGTTTACATGGAGGAGACAAACCATTTAACACTGGCAGTGGTGATTAATATGATCGGCTTTTATTTATTCATGAAAAACTTTTATCCCCCAAAAACTGTTTGTTGTAACTGACTATAAAATGTGAGCTGGAATTTGGCTTCAATTTGTTAGTGTATCTAAATCTGCTAATACATTTATCACAACCATTCAGCCGACTAAAAATACTACTGTGCCTCCTTTTCTCCTTCTTCCAGAGTTGTGTCTCACTAATACAGGAGATGTCTTACTGGCCAGACCACCAGGAGATAATAGAGGGAAAAAACGAATGCAGCCCCCACATCTAATGATTGGTCAGCTGTGATATGACATTCTTGGCATCTTTTTTCTCCCATTCAATAAAGATTGTTGTAGATTATTGGTGATGTGATGTATAAATACAGATAAGTGGCTCCTCCCCATGAGACTGGAGATGTGTGAAGGATGTGTGTTCCCCGGTGACTGGTCTCTCTCACCTTCTGTCTGCAGGAATTCTATTACTTTGCTGATCTGAACTCTCTCTACAAGCTTGAGCTGTTTCCTGTCCTCTGCTCTGTACATTCCAGCTTTGGAGATCTCAGAGTCCATCCACTGTCCATGTTGTACTTCTTATTATCTAATCATCAGTCACATTTACATGTCATAACCATCACCAACAATTCCATCTTCTGTGGAGGATTATCAGCAATCAATGCTGGAGACTAGAGGGGACTTCCTCACACTGCACTTCTACTTTACCATAGTACTAGTACTGGTATGGGGGATGGGTGTTGTATGGAAGGCTGGGGGGGACAATGCTGTCACCTTTTATTCTCATAGGGGGTTATATTTGATAGGGGGCTTCAGTCCATTATCCACTATTAATACAATTATTTAGTACATGAGTAGGGATGAGCCGAACACCCCCCTGTTCGGTTCGCACCAGAACATGCGAACAGGAAAAAAGTTCGTTCGAACATGCGAACACCGTTAAAGTCTATGGGACACGAACATGAATAATCAAAAGTGCTAATTTTAAAGGCTTATATGCAAGTTATTGTCATAAAAAGTGTTTGGGGACCTGGGTCCTGCCCCAGGGGACATGGATCAATGCAAAAAAAAGTTTTAAAAACGGACGTTTTTTCAGGAGCAGTGATTTTAATAATGCTTAAAGTCAAACAATAAAAGTGTAATATCCCTTTAAATTTTGTACCTGGGGGGTGTCTATAGTATGCCTGTAAAGGGGCGCATGTTTCCTGTGTTTAGAACAGTCTGACAGCAAAATGACATTTTGAAGGAAAAAACTCATTTAAAACTACCCGCGGCTATTGCATTGCCGACAATACACATAGAAGTTCATTGATAAAAACGGCATGGGAATTCCCCAAAGGGGAACCCCGAACCAAAATTTAAAAAAAAAATGACGTGGGAGTCCTCCTAAATTCCATACCAGGCCCTTCAGGTCTGGTATGGATATTAAGGGGAACCCCGGCCAAAATTAAAAAAAAAAAATGACGTGGGGTTCCCCCTAAATTCCATACCAGACCCTTCAGGTCTGGTATGGATTTTAAGGGGAACCCCGCGCCAAAAAAAAAAAAAAAAAACGGCGTGGGGTCCCCCCAAAAATCCATACCAGACCCTTATCCGAGCACGCAACCTGGCAGGCCGCAGGAAAAGAGGGGGGACAAGAGTGCGGCCCCCCCTCCCTCCTGAACCGTACCAGGCCACATGCCCTCAACATTGGGAGGGTGCTTTGGGGTAGCCCCCCAAAACACCTTGTCCCCATGTTGATGAGGACAAGGGCCTCATCCCCACAACCCTGGCCGGTGGTTGTGGGGGTCTGCGGGCGGGGGGCTTATCGGAATCTGGAAGCCCCCTTTAACAAGGTGACCCCCAGATCCCGGCCCCCCCCCTGTGTGAAATGGTAAGGGGGTACTTACCCCTACCATTTCACGAAAAAAGTGTCAAAAATGTTAAAAATGACAAGAGACAGTTTTTGACAATTCCTTTATTTAAATGCTTCTTCTTTCTTCTATCTTCCTTCATCTTCTGGTTCTTCTGGCTCTTCTGGTTCTTCTGGTTCTTCCTCCGGCGTTCTCGTCCAGCATCTCCTCCGCGGCGTCTTCTGTCTTCTTCTCCTCGGGCCGCTCCGCACCCATGGCATGGGGGGGAGGCTCCCGCTCTTCTCTTCTTCTCTTCTTCTCTTCTTCTCTTCTTCTTTTCTTCTTTTCTTCTCTTCTTCTCTTCTTCATTTTCTTCTCCGGGCCGCTCCGCAATCCATGCTGGCATGGAGGGAGGCTCCCGCTGTGTGACGGCGCTCCTCGTCTGACAGTTCTTAAATAACGGGGGGGCGGGGCCACCCGGTGACCCCGCCCCCCTCTGACGCACGGTGACTTGACGGGACTTCCCTGTGGCATTCCCCGTGACGTCACAGGGAAGTCCCGTCAAGTCACCGTGCGTCAGAGGGGGGCGGGGTCACCGGGTGGCCCCGCCCCCCCGTTATTTAAGAACTGTCAGACGAGGAGTGCCGTCACACAGCGGGAGCCTCCCTCCATGCCAGCATGGATTGCGGAGCGGCCCGGAGAAGAAAATGAAGAAGAGAAGAAGAGAAGAAGAGAAGAGCGGGAGCCTCCCCCCCCATGCCATGGGTGCGGAGCGGCCCGAGGAGAAGAAGATAGAAGACGCCGCGGAGGAGATGCTGGACGAGAACGCCGGAGGAAGAACCAGAAGAGCCAGAAGAGCCAGAAGAGCCAGAAGAGCCAGAAGAACCAGAAGATGAAGGAAGATAGAAGAAAGAAGAAGCATTTAAATAAAGGAATTGTCAAAAACTGTCTCTTGTCATTTTTAACATTTTTGACACTTTTTTCGTGAAATGGTAGGGGTACTTATGTACCCCCTTACCATTTCACACAGGGGGGGGCCGGGATCTGGGGGTCACCTTGTTAAAGGGGGCTTCCAGATTCCGATAAGCCCCCCGCCCGCAGACCCCCACAACCACCGGCCAGGGTTGTGGGGATGAGGCCCTTGTCCTCATCAACATGGGGACAAGGTGTTTTGGGGGGCTACCCCAAAGCACCCTCCCAATGTTGAGGGCATGTGGCCTGGTACGGTTCAGGAGGGAGGGGGGCCGCACTCTCGTCCCCCCCTCTTTTCCTGCGGCCTGCCAGGTTGCGTGCTCGGATAAGGGTCTGGTATGGATTTTTGGGGGGACCCCACGCCTTTTTTTTTTTTTTTTTGGCGCGGGGTTCCCCTTAAAATCCATACCAGACCTGAAGGGTCTGGTATGGAATTTAGGGGGAACCCCACGTCATTTTTTTTTTTAAATTTTGGCCGGGGTTCCCCTTAATATCCATACCAGACCTGAAGGGCCTGGTATGGAATTTAGGGGAACCCCCACGTCATTTTTTTTTTTTAATTTTGGTTCGGGGTTCCCCTTTGGGGAATTCCCATGCCGTTTTTATCAATGAACTTCTATGTGTATTGTCGGCAATGCAATAGCCGCGGGTAGTTTTAAATGAGTTTTTTCCTTCAAAATGTCATTTTGCTGTCAGACTGTTCTAAACACAGGAAACATGCGCCCCTTTACAGGCACACTATAGACACCCCCCAGGTACGAAATTTAAAGGGATATTACACTTTTATTGATTGACTTTAAGCATTATTAAAATCACTGCTCCTGAAAAAACGGCCGTTTTTAAAACTTTTTTTTGCATTGATCCATGTCCCCTGGGGCAGGACCCAGGTCCCCAAACACTTTTTATGACAATAACTTGCATATTAGCCTTTAAAATTAGCACTTTTGATTTCTCCCATAGACTTTTAAAGGGTGTTCCGCGGCATTCGAATTTGCCGCGAACACCCCAAATTGTTCGCTGTTCGGTGAACTTGCGAACAGCCAATGTTCGAGTCGAACATGAGTTCGACTCGAACTCGAAGCTCATCCCTATACATGAGCTTCCCATTGTACCCTTTTATATTCCTCTTTTTGTCATGTAAAGTATATCTAATCCCAAGAAGAAGACTTGGATGTCTTGTATCTCCATCGTGTGTCCTCCTCCTCGGATGTATCTAGGAAGGATTTCAATGCAGTCATGCAGCACTGAGGATTTCTGACAGCAAAGGCCATAAGCTCCTCCCCCACCTTCCCCTGCAGAATCTCTATCTGATCTGCACACAGCATTAGCAGCCTTTCATCTTTCATCTATCTAGACTCTATTGGATGCCGAGTCTCTAAAGCCCATGAGAGATGAACCTGTACCTGAGGAATCAGTCTTCTGCCATTACTCCCAACATAAACACTCTGAGGGCACTTTCACACTGGGGCGGGCGTCGGCGGTAAAGCACCGCTATTTTTAGCGGCACTTTGCCGTAGTTTTTACTGCACTTTTCGGCCACTAGCGGGGCACTTTTAACCCCCACTAATGGCCCAAAAAGGGTTAAAAGCGGGTAGGTGCGCTTTAGGAGCAGTGTATACACCGCTCCTACAGCACCTCAAAGATGCTGCTTGCAGGACTTTTTGGAGCGTCCTGCCAGCGCACCGTTCCAGTGTGAGAGCCCTCAGGCTTTCTCACTGGAGTGAGAGGAGAGGCGCTTTGCTATAGCACCTGTAAAGCGCCTCAGTGTGAAAGTAGCCTTATTGATGTGGTGAGCACCACTTTAAACCTTGGAGAACAGCCAGTCCCCTCCACCAATGCTCTCCCCAGTCTAGGCTCCTTAGGGGCTCCTAAGACCACCAAGGCCTTTCCAGTGCATCTTCTGGTTGCAGTCTTCCTTTATGGAAAATCCTGACAAGCTCATTGTGCCTCCCAAGCAATCTTCCATCCTTGTAACCATTTGAGAAAGAGTTTGTTAAAAAGTGGTGTGCCCCCCATGGAGTCAGCAGTATGACCCATCACTTGAAGTATCTGGATCTAATCCTAGAGTATTTCATAGAGTATTTCTTCCTCGGGTGACACTTCAATCTCTCTGCTCCCAGACCGGGACTCTTCAGTCCAGGAGTCTTTTATGAGGGGCTCACCCATAAGTGCAGCTAGATCTCTTATATCTATGAGGTGTAAATGTTTTATAAGAGTTCACAATGTCCTTAGTGGTGGTTGTTGATTTTTGAAGAATTTTGGATTGCACATGATGTTTCACTTTTGCACTATAACTATACAAATCGCTAATTGTGGTATGTGTTTATATTCATTAACTGCAGTTTTACAGAAGGTCCCCAAAGTGTTATAATAGATATACATCTTCTATCTTATACCAGGTTATTTTGTGGAGTGCGCACTGGGGGACATTAAGGCTCCACACTTCAGTGATCCAAATCTGGGGCGGAATCACCGCAATTCTGCCTGCAATTAGAAATTGTGGCAAATCACGGGACGCTTGTGTGATGCCAATACTTCTTAATAGCACTCCAATCGTGGTGCAATTTTGCCACGAGATAAATCGTGCTGCAATTGTGGAAAGTTGCAGCACGTGAAGCAGGCGCTTCCTTTGGGCAACAGCATCACGTGTTGCAATTTGCTGTGATTGCAGCAAGATTTATCGTGTGACCATCACTGCAAAATTGCGCCATGATTGGGGTGCCATAAAGAGGTATTGGCATCACACAAGCATCCCGTGATTTGCCGCAATTTTCCCAGCGATTCTGCCCCAGATTTGGATCACTGAGATGTGAATGGAGCTGAATGTAAAAATGTGGGTGTGTTTTCTTTTAAGGGAATAATACTTCCCTCATGTCTCACTTTGGCCGGCTCCCTTCATCTGTGTGACTGATCCCCCAAAGCCTCTTGTCTCAAGCACTCTGGCAGATATATGAAAGAATGTATCAGCCGCACTCCACTCTTAGCTCCTCTTGCCATGTTTGATTGTCAACATGACGACTGCATAGAACAATGTCTCCACCTGAGAACCAACCTTCCCTGACACATTTCCCCACTCCTGGCTTGCTGACAATGATAGGATCCACAGAGAGTGAAGACAGACTATAGGGGCCAGAACCGCATTGTCATTGTATAAGAGGGATGAGTCTTGAGCAGAGCTATGGATTTGGCTCTGGCAGACAGTCACACAATGATGTAATAAAGTACAATGCAGAGCTAATGGTCCTACATTGTAGGTGAGGATGGTGAGGAACCACCAGTGGTGGACTGACCATTGAGCCACTTGGGCACTGCCCGAGGGCCCTGGGCCACTAGGGGGCCCCTTCAGCTTCAGTAAAACCAGGGACAGTATGTATAAATCTGTGTTTTTTTTACATCTGTCTGTGTATACTGTGTAAATGTATACTGTGTGTGTATACTGTGTGGCCCCATAATCTCTGATTGCCTGGGGGGCCCATAATCTCCTATTGCCCAGGGGCCCCATGAGTTATCAGTCCGCCCTGGGAGCCACTCATAAACTGAAGCATCAAATAGAAAAGGAAAGCTCTGAATCCTGTCAGAGTGTAGAATAGGGAAATATCATTCCATATTCCTCTACCACGCTGCTTTTTGAACCGAGGGGCCTAACTGCAAGGGTGGATTTTTTTACTGCATGGAGTTGGATCTTATGGGGATTTAACACATTATGACGTTTGGGAAAATGGGCTACACATTCAAAGTTTTATAGTAGACAAGGTTGAAAAGAGACACAGATCCATGAAGTTCAAACTTTGTGTGTGAGTTATATGTGTTTGATCCAGAGGAAGGCAAAAAGCCTGACATGAATAGTCTAATTTTCTGAGGTGGCGGAATAAACATCCTTACTTATTGGTGATCAGAAAAATTCCTCCAACAACCTCCTATCAAATGTAACAATTTCCATTAGACTGTATTGTGCCCACTGAGGAAAATATCTCCTTTTTTAAAATTCATTCACCTCTCAGCTAATACCACAACCTGGGGGAGGGAGTTGCTCATTTGCACTGCTCTAACAGTAAAGAATCCCTTTTACGGTTTAAAAATTCAATCTTGTTCCATCTAGTTTTAAATCATGGCCATGGAGGTCAGAGAGCTTAGAGTAAACAGGTTGTTACAGTTCATATAATCACCTTTTATATATAGTATTTATACATTGTGTCATATTCTTCTTTACTTAAATTATAATTGGTAATATTGTCTGATAAGAAGATCTCATACACTACTCTAATAACATCCTGTACTACTTCAACTTTACATATCATTACATCATACTATTGGTTTGTGAATACTGATACTCTGACTTTCTTGTACCTATTTTGATACACTTATGGTTGTTTATGAAATTGTAAATATTTTACAGACTAAAATCAATAAAAAACATAAAAGATCCTGTTCTATGGAACTTCAAAACTGATCCATCAACTCCCCCCGAGACCAGAACAATTAAGGGTCTCTCCACCTCTCTGCTCATTATCTTATCTAGTAATACAGAATTGTATTTATTTTCATGGAGATCAGATTACTTTATAAAACTCCAGTGAATATAAAAAAAAAATAATGGACTACAGACCCCAATATTGTCATCCATGTGAAGAGACGGTGATAACGCCATACACAGGATGAGCACAGAATACACTATAATCTCCTTGTGTATGGAGCATGAATGGTATCAGCAGACCGTGTGAGGCCGGAATCAGCATTGCTAGTGATTGGACGGGATGATTTTTAATTGATATTCTATTTATCTCTGCTGATAAGAGCTCTGTACTCATAGGAAGTAATGGGGAGATCCCCTGACACTTAATAGCAGATGGTCATCTCAGGTGACAAGAAGCTCATATGAGGCTCTGACTGGTCATTTCAGTAAGATCAGATTTCTATATTACTACTATATCTATATTACTACTTATTGGACTTCATAGAATATTGGATTATAACAAGGTTACAGGAAAAGACTATTTCATGGCTGATAACAGAGTGTGATAAGAATTAGGCTGCTCGGTTCCATGTTGCAATGCAGTGCTAACAAATAAGAGCGTACACAGAGCTACTGAACCACGTAAAGAGTGTATTGTAATATAATTGTAACAGTGTGAATTCAGTATTTAAACTCAGATATCACAAATGAAAATGGTAACAATACATATACTTCAAACTCAATGGTTGCTGGGGAAGTATATGCAGACAGGCAGAAAGCGGGACTTATTCTCAGTGTGATAAAGTCCTGACACTGAGCACACTCCCACCTGAACCCCAGAGCATAAACTCATTAAACTGTCAATGCAATTTCAAATACAATGCAGTAATGTAATACAGCACATATATATATCTACAACTTATACTCAAGGGCTCTCCCTAGGTTGTAATGCAGTTCTTATGCCCCATACACACGATCGAACATTGATCGGACATTCCGACAACAAAATCCATGGATTTTTTCAGACGGATATTGGCTCAAACTTGTCTTGCATACACACTGTCACACAAAGTTGTTGGAAAATCTGATCGTTCTGAACGCGGTGACGTAAAACACGTCGGGACTATAAACGGGGCAATAGCTTTTGTCTCTTAATTTATTCTGAGCATGCGTGGCACTTTGTTCGTCAGATTTGTCTACACACGATCGGAATTTAAAGGATCGGATTTTGTTGTCGGAAAATTTTATAGCCTGCTCTCAAACTTTGTGTGTCGGAAATTCCGATGGAAAAAGTCAGATGGAGCCCACACACGGTCGGAATTTCCGACAACAAGCTCCGATCGCACATAAGCTAAGCTAAAGGGAAGGGGAAGTGGGAACAAGTAACACCTAAGAGTGGTCAAATAATTAAATGACCAATTGTAGTGTTTAAGTGTATGGACTGTTGCTGTAACCATAATCTGCATAGAAGAAAGGGGGAGCACCCGGTTCTAGTGGTCGGGTAAGGGGTTACTGTGGCAACAATATTGTTATATATTTACCAAAGAATTGCTAACTGTATTGCCAAAAATTATAAATCTCTTTATTAAATAATTAAAATACAATTAATCATCATTGTGCAACAACCTTGGATTAAAATTAAAATAGATTAGATTTAATTAGGTCCAATAGGACCCAATTGCTACATGCATGATTTGATGACAAGCCAGACAGAAAAACAAAAACAATACAATAGACAAAAAACAAATAACACACTTAACGAAGATCAACGTCCGGACGCTTAAGTGTCTTGCTAATTGTCGACTGGTAATAAAATAATTGATGGGTTGAATGTATTTGGTTGGTGGGATATTCGTGTCCCGTGTGATCCAAAATAACCAGTTGACAGCAAGAAAGATCCTTTGGGGATGAGTGGGGATGGATGGAGGGGGGAGGATTAAGGTAAGCTACCTACTGCTAATATATACTCTAATTCTATAGCAAGAGAGACCTTGGTAACTAAGTTAGTTGAATGGAAGCAGTAGGAGTCCACAAAATTGTAACCTGTCCCGTAGAGTGATATCAGGTAGATTAAAGATGTTATTTGGCAGAGTTCAATTAATAGTGGTGATCCACATAGATGATTTCAGGCAAAAAGTCACTTACAATGAGGTAGTGAATATGAAGTAAACACTTTAATTAGTGAAGGTAAGGAACTTTACCATTTGTTGCTCTGCTTAATTAGAGGTTGATTCTCTAGATTCTGATCAGAGTTGGCTGTTCTTCATGATATCCTCTTTACGAGGAGAGGACCGCTGTTGGTGGTTAGTGCAGCTCCGTGTTCTGCATTGATGGCTGGAGGGATAGCGGGAAATACAAATAGCACATCGCAAACTCTACCTCCTTCTTAGTCCAGTGCTGTGGCGTCTGCCCGCTGACATGAATCTGCTGGCTTCAGGTGTTTCCCATATGGGGCACAAATCCACAGCAAGTAAGTGGAGGCAATCAGTCCTTTCAGTGCCGGGTCAGACAGATGGATCAGGCTGGCTCGATTCACCTAACACCTGCAGCCGCCTCCTCGTAATTCCTCACATCCGAAGCACAGCGCCCGTGACGAGTCAGCGTTGATGATGTCAACGCGTTTCGCTATTGCCTATAGCGTAGCTTCATCTTGGACGATGTCCGACCGTGTGTACAGGGCATTAGAGTGCATAAAAGAAGTAAGAGCATTTATAGAGAAAAGGAAAGTCTTTGGTCTTCTTTCTTCAGCTAGCTTATTATACTGCAGTATTTGTAATCCAGGAAACATATAAGTAGTAAGTTATAGTAAAGATGATGAATAAGTAACTGTGTGCTTGGTTATATAGAGCACTTGTGAAACTTCTTCCCTACTGAAGGATGCAACACCGTGTTCACTTTGCAGTATGATAAAACAAACTCTGAGGCCTCACTGTACACAGTCTAAATAAATGAAACCATTCTGTGGGACTACAGGTCTCACTAGCCTTCTGGAACTGAGTCTGTACAGCAACAAAGTATTAGATCAGTCTGGGCAAGTGCCCGCTCACCACACAGGGCCCAGATGCTGTACTGCTCTACTCCTGATATTTCAGTCCCGCTCCACGCTGGCGCAGTCACTCCTCACCGTTTCAACTGATCGCTGGTGACTATAATACAGGAAACCTTTGGGTTATCTTGAGCTCTCCACTCTGTTCACATGCTGATCCAGCACACTGTGTCCCGGTACTCCTTGGAAGTCAAACAATTCTACTCCGTGCCTCACAGGCCGCAGTTTTCTGAGCACACACACAGCTCCCTGCAGGCAGGTCTTTAATGGCGTCCAGAGAGAGAGAAAACATGCCACGCCTCTTTCTTTTATACCCTTACCCAGCAAGCAGTTCTGTGGCTTGGCCTTGTGGGTAGGTAAGTAGGCATTGTAGGTAGTTCTTTGACTGGTAATTTACATATTAGTCACTTCCTCATTCACTACATCCCCCAATGCACTGAAGGTATTGCAAAGGGCAAACAAAAGTCATAACAGCATGAATACAAAGAGAAGGACACTAGAGGGAGCTTTTCCTTTCTGAAGAACTTTACTTATTATAATACAGAAATTACTAAGCATGGCTACACACTCCCCCTGCTCAAACTCTTTGGTCCCCAAAGATAAGAAACTCAACTTTTCCCGGACACCCCCAGCAGATCTTACATTTGGAAACTAGACCACACACTTCTAACGGACGAACTCCAGGTAGAAGAAATTCGCTCATGCCTAAAGAATTATTTCTTAGAAAACAACACCCCAGATACAACCCCCCTGACACAATGGGAGGCGCACAAATGTGTCATAAGGGGGAAACTGATCTCCCTCTCAGCTTCTATTAAAAAAGCCAAGAAAGCTAATCTATCCAACCTATTCACAAAACTGAAAAAACTTGAGACTACACATAAACAAACTCTAGCACAACAAACTCTTACGGAACTTACGGAGGTCCGCACACTTATCAAAGAAGAACTACACCTCACTCTCAAGAAAAAATTCATTCTCTCGCACAAATTATTCTACGAGTTTGGTAACAAGAGCGGTCGACTCCTTGCACGAGCCCTACACAAACAAAAAGCCAATAATACGATCCATCAAATACAATCCAATACCGGTAAAACCCTCACACATAACGACGACATAGCACAGGAATTCACAAAATATTATTCCTCTCTCTACGATTTACGCATATCCGAACCCACCTCCACACCAGCTTCACTGAGAGCCCAAAACATCAATTCATTTCTAGCTCAATACGCTCCCCAGAAAATAGCTCCGGAGATAGCGACAACTCTTGACGCACCAATCTCACACACGGAATGGACACAGGCAACCAGTCAACTCAAACCTGGCAAAAGCCCAGGCCCAGATGGCCTCCCAGTGGTTTATTACAAGACATTTACTGACACCCTCCAAAATCCTTTCCTTAGGACCTTCAACTCTCATTCCCCCACAAATCCCCTCTCAGGCGGAATGCTAGAAGCCCATATAACAGTCATCCCCAAAGAAGGAAAAGACCCCTCCCTCACTAGCAATTACAGACCCATTTCATTATTAAATGTAGACATAAAAATATTTTCAAAAATACTAGCCAACAGACTACTTACCCTTCTGCCCTCACTCATATCCCATGACCAAGTAGGTTTTATCCCTGGCCGTGAAGCCAGGGACAACACAAACAAAGCAATTAACCTGCACTATTTAATTACCCATACCAAGCAAAAAGGCTTTTTCCTGTCGCTTGATGCCGAGAAGGCGTTCGACAGAGTATCTTGGGATTACATGTCAGCAGTCTTACAAGCCATAGGACTTGGCCCCCATTTGATTGGACTGATTATGGCGCTATACACCAATCCCTCTGCTAAAGTGAGGGTCAATGGTACTCTGTCGGACGCCTTCCCCATCCGTAACGGAACAAGACAGGGGTGTCCACTGTCACCCATATTGTTTGTACTAACCCTCGAACCCTTTCTAAGGAAACTTACACTTAACCCAGACATAAAAGGGATCCAATCTTCTAGAAAGGAATACAAATATGCGGCATACACAGATGATATACTACTGTTCCTAACTCAACCACTAACCACTTTACCAATATTACTAGCTGAATTTAAGCTCTTCCAAACCCTATCTAATCTGAAGATCAATTTCTCCAAATCTTTTGCACTTAACATATCCCTAACCCAGAATCTAGTAAACCAATGTAAAAATAACTTCCCGTTCCAATGGAAACAAGACTCAATATCATATTTAGGTATTCAGATCCCAACCACACTCTCTGACTTATACACCAAAAACTTTCTTCCCTTACTAAACAGGCTTTCCTCTGATCTTGAAACATGGAACAAGCTGACATTTTCATGGTTCGGCAGAGCAGCTATCCTGAAGATGAATGCACTTCCCCGAATATTATACCTCCTACAGACGATCCCTATACAGATCCCCCCCCCTGTTCTTCAAAACATACAGGCAGATCAGCTCCAATTTCTTATGGGGCAAAAATAGACATAGAGTTAGTCACACCATACTCTCTCGTCTGAAAAATCTGGGAGGAATAGGCCTTCCGAACATCCTCAATTACCATGCAGCCACCCATCTAACCAGGATAGTGGACTGGAACGCTCATACCCAACAAAAAGATTGGGTCTCCCTAGAAGCTTCCTTCACGAAACTAGACTTGAACTCTCTCCCTTGGATTTTCCCCAAGCATATTCCACAAGACATTCAAGTCCACCCGACGATTGGCCCCACCTTGCGCTGTTTTCATGCGATATGTAAGACTACCCCGATCTCCTCCACCCCCAGTCCATTGACTCCTATTAAGCTGAACCCAGACTTCCCACCAGGTATGCACCACCAATTTCTTTCTGACAATCTACCACAGGGACAAATTAGAGTCCATCAATTCCTCCAACAAGGTAAACTACTTCCTGCAACGCAAATCGCAACATGCTTTGAACGGGCACCTATCCCAAGTTGGACGTTAACAATGCTAGCCCATTATCTCCAAATCCTGGACAAAAAGGGTCAATGCTCTAGACAGCTCACTCCTTTTGAAACATTATGTACTAAAACAACACAACAAACACATCTTATCTCTCAAATACACAACCTCCTCTTCGCTGACCACAAAGCTAATGATATTCAATACTGCAGGAAATGGGAAAAGGATCTAGACATACAAATCTCGGAAGAGAACTGGGAGCGTATATTTTCGAACATACACAAAGGCTCAACTAATGTCTCCACTCAAGAGAATGGGTTCAAAATCCAATCAAGATGGTACCATACCTCAACAATGCTACATAAATTTAAAGCTGACATCCCTGAAACATGTTGGAGGTGCCATCAAGAGAGGGGCACGCTACTACATATTTGGTGGTCTTGCGCCCCATTACAAGCCTTTTGGTCAGAGGTCTGCAGAATTATTGAACAGATTACCACTTATAACCCAGATTTCACCCCTGCCCAATTTCTCCTACACCTTTCCTCCTTACCACACAATACTTACCACAAATCACTGATGATGCACTTGATCAATGCAGCAAGACAATGCATCCCAATACACTGGAAATCAAACAAGATACCCACTCTGAAAGAGTGGTTCGTCAGAATAAACAAAGTAGCAGAGATGGAAAAATTAATACATATAGCAAGAGACACACCGACAAAATTTAGCAACAAATGGGCATGCTGGCTTCACTTCCAGTCTTTACCGGAATACAAGACCATTCTGAATTCCCATATATAAGAGTGGAGAAAGACAGTTACATTACTCACACACAACCAACATACATATATCTTAACCCCCCACCCTGATGAAAACGTAACCCCTTTTGAAAGCACCCCAGGGCCTAGAATATATATTGAACATATCGCACCTACAAAGAGAAGTCAGAGATTCCACCCCCCCGCCCTCCCCATCCTTCAGGCCCACCCCAATCCCTTCCTACCCCCTTACCTTCTTTCCTACCTCCTATTCTTTCTTCTTCACCCTCTCCCTTTCCCTTGCCTGAAATATTAAACATCCTGACGAGTAACTAGGATGCCCATGTCGTATACCAATTATCTACCCAACTTATGAAATACTACCAAGAGACAAATGATCTTACCAAACACGAATATTGATTGGCCCCTTACACATTAAATGATAAATACATCACCCCGCTGATAGAGCTTTTCCATAAATGGCAAATCAACTTTTTAATACACACAAAATTTATCACGGATCGTAGAGCATTCCTCAAAAGGAATCTCAGTTTTAGGGCCGAATTGATCTACCCAAGGACACCTGTGGGGCACACATCCCCATATTACATGGTTAATTAAGTTTATTTTCCTGTAGCACGGCTGGGAATACTCCGAAATGAAAAAATTGTTTACTTTAACAATCCCATGTTTATTGTTTACTGTTTACTGTAACACAATTGCTGTAAAGACTTTATGATCTTCAATAAAATTCTTTGAAACAAAAAAAGAAACTCAACTTTGTCTTGCTGAAAGGAAAACCAGGTTATAATTCTAATCCCATTCCAATCTTGACAAATATTTACACATCACTGGATTCTTTCGAATCAGCTGATACACATCATCAGTGAGTTCATAATTAATCTTTGAACAGGCCAGGGCAATTGCAGTGTCCCACCCATCGGTGCCAGAGGTTAGACTCGCCCCCTACCCAATTAACAGTTGGTAGGTGTAGCTTCAGGAGCTGACCTATGAATCGTATGGATCTGCTCTTCAGAACCCTCTCCCAGTGTGTCATACGTAAGTCTCTTGGGAGGATGCATGTCCCTCTTTAACCGCATGGAAGAGTATCTCCCAGCAGGCTGAGCTAAGTCTGTGACTGTGTCCCTGCCTTCGATTCGATTACTCAAGTCAATAAAAGAATCTTGGGTTGCAGGTACAGGAACAGGTATTGACTCCTCAGGGTCAGGCACTGGCAACTGGAGAAATCAATTAAATCTCCCGTTTTGTCTTCAGGAAAGACCATCACAGCTCCAGTTTCTTCCACATCCTTTCTTAATAAAGTCTTCTGAAATTCCGGCCCAAGAGACCTATGAACTGTCTTCTCCTTCTCCAAGGGCCGTTGAGACTTCACTTTGACCAATTCTTTCGCCTGTGGGGGCAAAGTTCTAATGCCCCGTACACACGGTCGGATTTTCAGATGGAAAATGTGTGATAGGACCTTGTTGTCGGAAATTCCGACCATGTGTAGGCTCCATCACACATTTTCCATCGGATTTTCCGACACACAAAGTTTGAGAGCAGGCTATGAAATTTTCCAACAACAAAATCCGTTGTCGGAAATTTCGATCGTGTGTACACAAATCCGACGGACAAAGTGCCACACATGCTCAGAATAAATAAAGAGATGAAAGCTATTGGCCACTGCCCAGTTTATAGTCCCGACGTACGTGTTTTACGTCACCGCGTTCAGAATGATCGGACTTTCTGACAACTTTGTGTGACCGTGTGTATGCAAGACAAGTT
This sequence comes from Aquarana catesbeiana, assembly GCF_042186555.1. Classification (NCBI taxonomy): domain Eukaryota; kingdom Metazoa; phylum Chordata; class Amphibia; order Anura; family Ranidae; genus Aquarana; species Aquarana catesbeiana. Next base: position 208,756,253 of record NC_133336.1, read on the forward strand.
TGAGCCAACATCCGTCTGAAAAAATCCTAGGATTTTGTTGTTGGAATGTCCGAACAAAGTCCGACCGTGTGTATGGGGCATGAGAGTTTCCATCTCTTTGTTTCTCTCCCTTATTCTTCTCAGAGGGCTGGCTATTGAGCTCTTTTCTGTCCAAAACCAGGTAGGCATTGATACCAGGTCATCTTCCTCATCCCTCCTTCTTGTCTGTGAGGATGACGGCACCACACTAGGAACCTGGGAGTATGCATACTCTTCCCCAAATTCATCATCTTCCTGATCCGCCTCCTTCTCCTCTGACGAAGATATTGGACTAAGAATTTGGAAATACCCGTAATCTTCTCCAAATTCATCATCCTCTTCAACTTCAGCTGGTATCTCTTTCTGTGAATGTGTATGAGGTGGAGTTGGCTTTTGAGGAGGTAGCTGGGGAACTGGTGGGACCCTCCCTGCATCTGACAATGGTAGCAAGTGATTCCGATGCCACATCTTCCTCGGTCTTGTCTCTCCTTTAGGTCTAATTTGATACACCGGTAAACCAGGAACCTGTTTACACATGATATAAGGCTGCGGCCTCCACCGGTCTGCCAGTTTGTGCTTTCCAGGCACCCTTAGATTCTTCAACAACACCCGATCACCTGGTTGCAAATCCTGAATTTTTACCCTTGCATCAAAATTCCTCTTACTTCGGGACTTTCTGGTAGTAGCATGCTCCACTGCTTTCTCAAAGGCCTGTTGCAGATTCTTTCGCAGCCTGTTCACATATCCTTTATGCAATGTTAATGGAATATCATCCAGAGAAGTGCCAAAGGCCAAATCAGCAGGAAGTCTAGCCTCTCTCCCGAACATAAGACAGAAAGGGGAGTAATCGGTAGTATCACTCTCTCTACAATTATAGGCATGAACCAACGCTGCTATGTGGTTTTCCCAATGCTGCTTCTTGTCTGGAGTCAATGTTCCCAGCATGTTCAATAGAGTTCTATTAAAATGTTCAGCCTGAGGATCATCTTGAGTGTGATAAGGCGTGGTGGGGGATTTCTTGATACCCAACAAAGTACATAACTGATGTAATAGCTGACCCTCAAAGTCTCTTCCTTGATCCAAATGGATCTGCACTGGGAGTCCATAATGTACGAAAAACTTCTCTACAAGCACCTTGGCTATGGTTAGGGATGAGCTGAACACCCCTGGTTCGATTCGAACCAGAACCTGCGAACGGACCGAAAATTTGCACGAACGTCAGAACCCCATTGACGTCTATGGGACTCGAACGTTCAAAATCAAAAGTGCTCATTTTAAAGGCTAATTTGCATGGTATTGCCTAAAAAGGGTTTGGGGACCTGGGTCCTGCCCCAGGGGACATGTATCATTGCAAAAAAAACTTTTAAAAACGGACGTTTTTTCGGGAGCAGTGATTTTAATGATGCTTAAAGTAAAAAAAAGAGAAATATTCCTTTAAATATCGTACCTGGGGGATGTCTATAGTATGCCTGTAAAGTGGCACGTGTTTCCCATGCTTAAAACAGTCCCTGTACAAAATGTCATTTTTAAAGAAAAAAAAGTAATTTAACCACTTGGCGACCGCCTAACGCATATATACGTCAACAAAATGGCACGGGCCTATCGGACCCCCCCCGGTGCCAGCGGTGGTCGGCTTTGGTCTGGGAGCGTTGAGAGGCGAGGGGGAGGCCATCCGATCATGGCCCCCCTCGCAATTGCTCCCAGCCAATGAGAAACATCCCCATGATGTCATCTCTCCTCGGCTCGGCAGTTTCCGTTACGGCGCCGAGGAGAGAAGACATCTGCGTAAGTGTAACACACACACAGTAGAACATGCCAGGCATACTTTACACCCCCCGATCCCCCCCGATCGCAACCCAATCACCCCCCCCCCCCGTCACACTGACACCAAGCAGTTTTTTTTTTTTCTGATTACTGCATGGTGTCAGTTTGTGACAGTTATAAGTGGTAGGACAGTTAGGGTTAGCCCCCTTTAGGTCTAGGATACCCCCCTAACCCCCCCTAATAAAGTTTTAACCCCTTGATCACCCCCCGTCACCAGTGTCACTAAGCGATCATTTTCTTAGTGTCGCTGGTGACGCTAGTTAGGGATGTAAATATTTAGGTTCACCGTCAGCGTTTTATAGCGACAGGGACCCCCATATACTACCTAATAAATGTTTTAACCCCTTGATTGCCCCCTAGTTAACCCTTTCACCACTGATCACCGTATAACCGTTACAGGTGACGCTGGTTAGTTCGTTTATTTTTTATAGTGTCAGGGCACCCGCCGTTTATTATCTAATAAAGGTTTAGCCCCCTGATCGCCCGGCGGTGATATGCGTCGCCCCAGGCAGCATCAGATTAGCGCCAGTACCGCTAACACCCATGCACGCAGCATACGCCTCCCTTAGTGGTTTAGTATCTGAACGGATCAATATCTGATCCGATCAGATCTATACTAGTGTCCCCAGCAGTTTAGGGTTCCCAAAAACGCAGTGTTAGCGGGATCAGCCCAGATACCTGCTAGCACCTGCGTTTTTCCCTTCCGCCCGGCCCAGCCCAGCCCACCCAAGTGCAGTATCAATCAATCACTGTCACTTACAAAACACTAAACGCATAACTGCAGCGTTCGCAGAGTCAGGCCTGATCCCTGCGATCGCTAACAGTTTTTTTGGTAGTGTTTTGGTGAACTGGCAAGCACCAGCCCCAGGCAGCGTCAGGTTAGTGCCAGTACCGCTAACACCCACGCACGCACCGTACACCTTCCTTAGTGGTATAGTATCTGAACGGATCAATATCTGATCCGATCAGATCTATACTAGCGTCCCCAGCAGTTTAGGGTTCCCAAAAATGCAGTGTTAGCGGGATCAGCCCAGATACCTGCTAGCACCTGCGTTTTGCCCCTCCGCCCGGCCCAGCCCAGCCCACCTAGGTGCAGTATCGATCGATCACTGACACTTACAAAACACTAAACGCATAACTGCAGCATTCTCAGAGTCAGGCCTGATCCCTGCGATCGCTAACAGTTTTTATGGTAGCGTTTTGGTGAACTGGCAAGCACCAGCGGCCTAGTACACCCCGGTCGTAGTCAAACCAGCACTGCAGTAACACATGGTGACGTGGCGAGTCCCATAAGTGCAGTTCAAGCTGGTGAGGTGGCAAGCACAAGTAGTGTCCCGCTGCCACCAAGAAGACAAACACAGGCCCGTCGTGCCCATAATGCCCTTCCTGCTGCATTCACCAATCCTAATTGGGAACCCACCACTTCTGCAGCGCCCGTACTTTCCCCATTCACATCCCCAACCAAATGCAGTCGGCTGCATGAGAGGCATTTTCTTTATGTCCTCCCGAGTACCCCTACCCAATGAACCCCCCCAAAAAGATGTTGTGTCTGCAGCAAGCGCGGATATAGACGTGACACCCGCTATTATTGTCCCTCCTGTCCTGACAATCCTGGTCTTTGCATTGGTGAATGTTTTGAATGCTACCATACACTAGTTGAGTATTAGCGTAGGGTACAGCATTGCACAGACTAGGCACACTTTCACAGGGTCTCCCAAGATGCCATCGCATTTTGAGAGACCCGAACCTGGAACTGGTTACAGATATAAAAGTTACAGTTACAAAAAAAGTGTAAAAAAAAAAAAAACACAAACAAAAATATAAAATAAAAAAAAATAGTTGTCGTTTTATTGTTCTCTCTCTCTCTATTCTCTCTATTGTTCTGCTCTTTTTTACTGTATTCTATTCTGCAATGTTTTATTGTTATTATGTTTTATCATGTTTGCTTTTCAGGTATGCAATTTTTTTATACTTTACCGTTTACTGTGCTTTATTGTTAACCTATTTTTGTCTTCAGGTACGCCATTCACGACTTTGAGTGGTTATACCAGAATGATGCCTGCAGGTTTAGGTATCATCTTGGTATCATTCTTTTCAGCCAGTGGTCGGCTTTCATGTAAAAGCAATCCTAGTGGCTAATTAGCCTCTAGACTGCTTTTATAAGCAGTGGGAGGGAAGGCCCCCCCACCGTCTTCCGTGTTTTTCTCTGGCCCTCCTGTCTCAACAGGGAACCTGAGAATGCAGCCGGTGATTCAGCGAGCTGACCATAGAGCTGATCAGAGACCAGAGTGGCTCCAAACATCTCTATGGCCTAAGAAACCGGAAGCTACGAGCATTTTATGACTTAGATTTCGCCGGATGTAAACAGCGCCATTGGGAAATTGGGAAAGCATTTTATCACACCGATCTTGGTGTGGTCAGATGCTTTGAGGGCAGAGGAGAAATCTAGGGTCTAATAGTCCCCAATTTTTTTAAAAAAGAGTACCTGTCACTACCTATTGCTATCATAGGGGATATTTACATTCCCTGAGATAACAATAAAAATTATTTTAAAAAAATATGAAAGGAACAGTTTAAAAATAAGATAAAAAAGCAAAAACATAATAAAGAAAAAAAAAAAAAAAAAAGCACCCCTGTCCCCCCTGCTCTCGCGCTAAGGCGAACGCAATCGTCGGTCTGGCATCAAATGTAAACAGCAATTGCGCCATGCATGTGAGGTATCACCGCGAAGGTCAGATCGAGGGCAGTAATTTTAGCAATAGACCACCTCTGTAAATCTAAAGTGGTAACCTGTAAAGGCTTTTAAAGGCTTTTAAAAATGTATTAATTTTGTTGCCACTGCACGTTTGTGCACAATTTTAAAGCATGTCATGTTTGGTATCCATGTACTCGGCCTAAGATCATCTTCTTTATTTCATCAAACATTTGGGCAATATAGTGTGTTTTAGTGCATTAAAATGTAAAAAAGTGTGTTTTTTCCCCAAAAAATGCGTTTGAAAAATCACTGTGCAAATACTGTGTGAAAAAAAAAAAATGAAACACCCACCATTTTAATCTGTAGGGCATTTGCTTAAAAAAATATATAATGTTAGGGGGTTCAAAGTAATTTTCTTGCAAAAAAAAATATTTTTTTCATGTAATCAAAAAGTGTCAGAAAGGGCTTTGTCTTCAAGTGGTTAGAAGTAGGGTTGTCCTGATACCACTTTTTTAAGACCGAGTACAAGTACCGATACTTTTTTTCAAGTACTCGCCGATACCGATTACCGATACTTTTTTTTTAATGTCATGTGACAGTTTAACTGATGGGCACTGATAGGTGGCACTGACTGATGGCTAGCACTGACTGATGGGCCCTGATAGGTGGCACTGACTACTCAGTTTAACCCTCACTATGCTAATTTAGATGACTGGTAGACTAATGGGTGATTATTATTTATACTAGAGGATAATGTTATTCTGTTCTAATTTCCTCGTTTTTTCAGTCATTATCTTATAATATTTTATTTCTCTCATCTGTCACTATATATTTTTCATCAAATTGTTAGTTGAGTGCTGATATTATTACACTACAATTTAAAAAGTAAACTCAGCTTCAAGCTGTCACAGCGAGGTACAGGGGAGCAGACGACACGCCCCCTTCACACACGCCCCCTTGTAATGTGTCTTATTACACAGGCTGACTCCGCCCGCCCTGTCCGTCCATCAGCTGACTCCGCCCGCCCTGTCTGTCCATCAGCTGACTCCGCCCACCCTGTCCGTCCATCAGCTGACTCCGCACGCCCTCTCCGTCCATCAGCTGACTCCGCCCGCCCTGTCCGTCCATCAGCTGACTCCGCCCGCCCTCTACGTCCACACGCTGACTTCACCGATGCCTTATCCAACCAGGTATCGGATAAGGCATCGGGAGCATTTGTGCGAGTACAAGTACTTGCGCAAATGCTTGGTATTGGTCCCGATACCGATACTAGTATCGGTATTGGGACAACCTTAGTTAGAAGAGTGGGTGATGTGTGACATAAGCTTCTAAATGTTGTACATAAAATGCCAGGACAGTTCAAAACCCCCCAAATGACCCCATTTTGGAAAGTAGACACCCCAAGCTATTTGCTGAGAGGCATGTCGAGTCCATGGAATATTTTATATTGTGACACAAGTTGCGGGAAAGAGACAATTTTTTTTTTGCACAAAGTTGTCATTAAATTATATATTGCTCAAACATGCCATGGGAATATGTTAAATTACACCCCAAAATACATTCTGTTGCTTCTCCTGAGTATGGGGATACCACATGTGTGGGACTTTTGGGAGCCTAGCCACGTACGGGACCCCGAAAACCAAGCACCGCCTTCAGGCTTTCTAAGGGCGTACATTTTTGATTTCGCTCTTCACTGCCTATCACAGTTTTGGAGGCCATGGAATGCCCAGGTGGCAAAAAAAAACCCCAAATGACCCCATTTTGGAAAGTAGACACCCCAAGCTATTTGCTGAGAGGTATAGTGAGTATTTTGCAGACCTCACTTTTTGTCACAAAGTTTTGAAAATTGAAAAAAGAAAAAAAAAATTTTCTTGTCTTTCTTCGTTTTCAAAAACAAATGAGAGCTGCAAAATACTCACCATGCCTCTCAGCAAATAGCTTGGGGTATCTACTTTCCAAAATGAGGTCATTTGGGGGGGTTTGTGCCACCTGGGCATTCCATGGCCTCCGAAACTGTGATAGGCAGTGAAGAGTGAAATCAAAAACATACACCCTTAGAAATCCTGAAGGCGGTGATTGGTTTTCGGGGCCCCGTACACGGCTAGGCTCCTAAAAAGTCCCACACATGTGGTATCCCCATACTCAGGAGAAGCAGCTAAATGTATTTTGGGGTGCAATTCCACATACGCCCATGGCCTGTGTGAGCAATATATCATTTAGTGACAACTTTGTGCAAAAAAAAAAATTGTCACATTCCCGCAACTTGTGTCAAAAAATAAAATATTCCATGGACTCGACATGCCTCTCAGCAAATAGCTTGGGGTGTCTACTTTCCAAAATGGGGTCATTTGGGGGGGTTGTGCCATCTTGGCATTTTATGGCCTTCAAAACTGTGATAGGTAGTGAGGAGTGAAATCAAAAATTTACACCCTTAGAAATCCTGAAGGCGGTGATTGGTTTTCGGGGCCCCGTACGCAGCTAGGCTCCTAAAAAGTCCCACACATGTGGTATCCCCATACTCAGGAGAAGCAGCTAAATGTATTTTGGGGTGCAATTCCACATACGCCCATGGCCTGTGTGAGCAATATATCATTTAGTGACAACTTTGTGCAAAAAAAAAAATTGTCACATTCCCGCAACTTGTGTCAAAAAATAAAATATTCCATGGACTCGACATGCCTCTCAGCAAATAGCTTGGGGTGTCTACTTTCCAAAATGGGGTCATTTGGGGGGGTTGTGCCATCTTGGCATTTTATGGCCTTCAAAACTGTGATAGGAAGTGAGGAGTGAAATAAAAAATTTATGCCCTTAGAAATCCTGAAGGCGGTGCTTGGTTTTTGGGGCCCCGTACGTGGCTAGGCCCCCAAAAAGTCCCACACATGTGGTATCCCTGTACTCAGGAGAAGCAGCTGAATGTATTTTGGGGTGCAATTCCACATATGCCCATGGCCTGTGTGAGCAATATATCATTTAGTGACAACTTTTTGTAATTTTTTTTTTTTTGTCATTGTTCAATCACTTGGGACAAAAAAATAAATATTCAATGGGCTCAACATGCCTCTCAGCAATTTCCTTGGGGTGTCTACTTTCGAAAATGGGGTCATTTGGGGGGGGTTGTACTGCCCTGCCATTTTAGCACCTCAAGAAATGACATAGGCAGTCATAAACAAAAAGCTCTGTAAATTCCAGAAAATGTACCCTAGTTTGTAGACGCTATAACTTTTGCACAAACCAATAAATATACGCTTATTGACTTTTTTTTTACCAAAGACATGTGGCTGAATACATTTTGGCCTAAATGTATGACTAAAATTGAATTTATTAGATTTTTTTTAATAACAAAAAGTAGAAAATATCATTTTTTTTCAAAATTTTCGGTCTTTTTCCATTTATAGCGCAAAAAATAAAAACGGCAGAGGTGATCAAATACCATCAAAAGAAAGCTCTATTTGTGGGAAGAAAAGGATGCAAATTTCGTTTGGGTACAGCATTGCATGACCGCGCAATTAGCAGTTAAAGCGACGCAGTGCCAAATTGTAAAAAGTGCTCTGGTCAGGAAGGGGGTAAATCCTTCCGGGGCTGAAGTGGTTAAAACTGCTTGCGGGTTTAATGTAATGTCGGGGCCTGGCAATATGGATGAAAATCAGTGAGACAAACGGCATGGGTACCCCCCAGTCCATTACCAGGCCCTTTGGGTCTTGTATGGATATTAAGGGGAACCCCGCACCCAAATTAAAAAAAGGAAAGGTGTGGGGCCACCAGGCCCTATATACTCTGAACAGCAGTATACAGGCGGTGCAAACAAGACAGGGACTGTAGGTTTGTTGTTAATTAGAATCTGTTTGTAATTTTGAACGAGTACATTTTTAACGTGTTTAGCTCCAGCCAAAAAATCTTTTTTAAGCTTTTTGGAAAACATAGGGAAGGGTTATCACCCCTGTGACATTTGTTTTGCTGTCTGTGCTCCTCTTCAGAAGATTTCACCTCACTTTTTGTCCCAATGACAAATGTTTTTTGAAAATTTGGGTTTTTTTGTGAAATAAGGATTGGTGATAAAGCATCAGTGGAAAGGAGAAATGTTTTTCCCATATTAACTCTTACAGGAGAGAATTTCCCTTCCTAGGGGTAGATTTCATCTCACTTCCTGTTGTCTCCTTCCGTTTGCAAGTAGGAGTCCTTTGTAAGTTGGATATTTGAAAGTAGGGGCCTGCCCTATATACTCAGCAGAAATTTGGGCCTCAGGTGTTGTTGTGGCCACAACATTGTAAGCCCTCACAGGGCCCTGCTGTTAAATATTAGATCGAGAATTGTAATTACATGCCCCTGTTGAACAGGGGCAGAAAAATTGGGCCTTTGGTGGTGGTGCTGGTGCCACAACACTGTAAGTCCTCACTCGCTCTTGGTGGGCACAGAAACGGGCCCTGCTGTGAAATATTAGATCAAGAATTGTAATTACATGCCCCTGTTGAACAGGGGCTGAAAAATTGGGCCTTAGGCACTGGTGCTGGTGCCACAACACTGCAACCCCTCACAGATACTCTAGTTAGAATGCAGGAATGAGCCCTGCTGCAAAGTATTGCATCAAAAATTGTAATTACACGCCCTGGCTAAAAAATTGGGCCTTAGGCACCAGTGACGGCGCCCAGAACCAAAAATGTTCTTACAAGCTATCAGCATGATCATTGAGGAGGAAGAGGATAATTACTCAGGATAGTAACTCAGCATCAGCATAGGCAGTCTTTGAAGGGATCTGAGATTTTTTAAAAAATTATTCGGTTACATCAGCATCAGGTGCTTGGTAGCTGGTGGTGATCCAAGACTGATTCATTTTTATGAAGGTCAGTTGATCGACCGAGTCAGTGGACAGACGCCGCCTGTAATCGGTTACAAAGCCTCCAGCAGCACTGAATGTGCGTTCCAAAAGAACGCTGGATGCAGGACAGGCCAGTAGCTCAATTGCATACTGTGCAAGCTCTGGCCAGTGATCCATCCTCAAGACCCAGTAACCCAGAGGATTTTCGGTGGGAAAGGTGTCCAAGTCAGATCTTGCCCCTAGGTATTCCTGCACCATGTAAAACAAACGCTGGCGATGGTTGCTGGAACCAATCATACCTTGGGGCTGCGGACTAAAAAATTGTCTGAACGCATCGGTCAGACGGCCACCTTCTCCTCCGCTCCTTCTTTGACTGACCGAAGCCTCAGCAACACGTTGTCCAGAAATAGGAGTTTGTAACCTCCCAGTCTCTGGGAATGCTTTGCACAAACCTTTCTGCAAGGCCTCCCGAAGATGTTTCATCCTCTGCTCCCTCTGCGACGGCAAGATAAGGTCCGCAACCTTACCCTTGTAACGTGGATCAAGGAGGGTTGCCAGCCAGTATTGGTCCTTCTCCTTGATACCACCAATACGAGGATCCTTACGCAGGCTTTGCAGGATCAGGGAGGCCATGCAGCGTAGGTTTGCTGAGGCATTCGGTCCAGAGTCCTCTGGGTCACTAAGGACGACATGGTCCGCAGCCACCTCTTCCCAGCCACGTAGTCCAAGTCCATGTGTTTCTTGGGACTGATCCCTTAAAGACTGCTGCTGATGCTGAGTGCCAGCCTTCACCTCCATACTGACACAATCCTCCTCCTCCTCGTCCTCTTCCTGTGTGATCGGCGGGCATGCAGGAACACTGTCTGGATAAAGGGGGCCTTGAGAGCTAAGGAAGTCCTCCTCTTCCTGCCTCTGTTCTGCCTCAAGTGCCCTGTCCATTATTCCACACAGCGTGTGCTCCAACAGGTGGACAAGGGGGACAGTGTCACTGATGCATGCACTGTCACTGCTCACCATACTCGTGGCCTCCTCAACTGGTGACAGGACAGTGCATGCATCCCTGATCATGGCCCACTGGCGTGGGGAAAAAAAACAAGCTCCCCTGACCCTGTCCTGGTGCCATAGTCGCACAGGTACTCATTGATGGCCCTCTGCTGCGTGTTCAGCTGCTGCAGCATGGCCAACGTTGAGTTCCACCTGGTGGGCATGTCACAGATTAGGCGGTTCTTGGGCAGGTTAAACTCCTTTTGGAGGTCCGCCAGCCGAGCACTGGCATAATATGACCAGTGGAAATGCACACAGACTTTCCTGGCCTGTCTCAGGACATCCTGTAAGCCCGGGTACCTGCCCAAGAACCGCTGCACCACCAAGTTAAGGATGTGAGCCAAACAGGGCACATGGGTCATTTGTCCCTGTCAGAAGGGCAGAGAGGAGGTTGGTGCCATTGTCGCAAACCACCATTCCTGCCTTAAGTTGGCATGGCGTTAACCACCTCTGAACCTGCCCCTGCAGAGCTGACAGAACCTCTGCCCCAGTGTGGCTCCTGTCCCCCAAGCACACCAGCTCAAGCACCACATGGCATCTTTTGGCCTGCGTAATTGCGTAGCCCCTTGAACGCCTACAGAGCACCGCTGGTTCCGAGGACAAAGCACAGGTAGAGGCCATGGAGGAAGAAGAAGAGGAGGGGGTGGAGGAGAGAGGTGTGTCACAATCAGTAGTAGTGGCAATTTGGAGGCGTGGTGGTGGAACAACCTCCAACACTACTGCACTTTGTCCTGCATCCTTCCCAGCTGCCAGCAGAGTCACCCAATGCACCGTGAAACTTAGGTAACATCCCTGTCCATGCCTGCTGGACCATGAGTCAGTGGCAATATGCACCTTACCGCTGACCGCCCTGTCCAGCGAGGCATGGACATTGCCTTCCACATGCCGGTAGAGAGACGGAATCACCTTCCGTGAGAAAAAGTGGCGTTTGGGTACCTGCCACTGAGGAACCGCACATTCCACAAACTCATGGAAGGGGGCAGAGTCTACCAACTGAAAAGGCAGCAGTTGAAGTGCTAGCAATTTTGCCAAGCTAGCATTCAACTGCTGGGCATGTGGATGGCTGGGAGCAAGCTTCTTTTGGTGGTGCAGCAGCTGGGGCAGGGAAATTTGCCTGATGCAATCTGACGTCGGTGTACCGAAAGCAGATTGCCCACAAGTACTTGGCTGTGACACACCTAATTCTACACCTTCATTCCTCTCAGTGCAGGTCTCAGAGAGGACTGAAGGTATAGTGGGGTTGGAGATCTCAGCTGATGAGGAGCAAGGAGAGGTCCTCTTTGTTCTTTGGTGTGGGTCTTTTAGATACGCTTGCCAAGGAACTGCATGGCAGGTCAACATATGTCTGGTCAAGCATGTGGTACCCAAGCGGGAGATGTTTTGGCCACGCGAGATACGCTTGGGACATATGTTGCAAATAACAGTGGTGTGATTTGATGCACTCGTCTCAAAAAAGGCCCACATCAAAGAGCTTTTTAAATAACGTGCAGAGACTGCAGCGCCCTGCACATGCGGAGTTTTGGGGTGTGATGCAGTCAGTGTGCTGCCCTTAGGCTGGCCCCTGGAGGGCATCCTCCTCGTTGGTGATGTGCCGCCTCCTCCTCCTCCTCTCTCCTATCAGGCACCCACGTTGAGTCAGTGACCTCATCATCCCCTCCCTCCTCATCCTCATCACCTGCTGCAGCATACTGCCAGGAGCAAACCTGGCAGTATGCTGCAGCAGGGGAGCATGACTGCCAGATTGCTGTCCTTCTAGGGTACCCCCTCTGTCCGTGCTCATGTTACTGCCTTCATCAAGCTCAGTATCATCATCAGAGCCTTCCAAACGCTGGACATCCTCCTGGAGCATGTACCCAACACTGTGGTCAAACAGTCCGAGGGACGCCTCAGGAGGACATGGTGGGGCAAGGGAAGGAGTCACTGATGACATTGAGCCGAGGGAAGAGGCAGCTGCTTTGCCAGACAAAGTCCCCTGAGCAAGGGTGAGAGAGGATGAGGAGGATGAGGACGGCTTGGTCATCCACTCAACCAAGTCTTCCGCATGTTGCAGCTCAACACGGCCAGCTGCTGAAAAAAAGGCCAAGCGTGTCCCACGGCCACGTGCTGATGAGGATGCACCATCTCCACGACCAGCACTAGACACAGAGCCTGCTTGCCCGCCCTCTCTTATTGGCTTGTGACTGTCTGCCTCTCCTTCTTGGCCTTCCAGACATACTAATGGCCTGTAGCTGTACTAAGCTGGGATATATACCACCACCAACCTTCTACAGGTAGCTTTAGCTGAACACTGTGCAGAGCTCACAAAAAAATAACTTGTAGGTTTAGCTGAACACTGTGAGGAGGACGCACCACACTAACTTGTAGTTTTAGCTGAACACTCTGAGCAGGACGCACTACACTAACTTGTAGCTTTAGATGAACACTGTGCAGAGCTTGCAAAAAATAACTTGTAGGTTTAGCTGAACACTGTGAGGAGGACGCACTACACTAGCTTGTAGCTTTAGATGAACACTGTGCAGAGCTCGCAAAAAAATAACTTGTAGGTCTAGCTGAACACTGTGAGGAGGATGCACTACACTAACTTGTAGCTTTAGATGAACACTGTGCAGAGCTCACAAAAAAATAACTTGTAGGTTTAGCTGAACACTGTGAGGAGGACGCACTGCACTAACTTGTAGCTTTAGATGAACACTGTGCAGAGGTCTCACTAAACTAACTTGTAGTTTTAGCTGAACACTGTGAGCAGGATGCACTGCACTAACTTGTAGCTTTAGATGAACACTGTGCAGAGGTCTCACTACACTAACTTGTAGTTTTAGCTGAACACTGTGAGGAGGACGCACCACACTAACTTGTAGTTTTAGCTGAACACTGTGAGCAGGACGCACTGCACTAACTTATAGCTTTAGATGAACACGGTGCAGAGGTCTCACTACACTAACTTGTAGTTTTAGCTAAACACTATGAGCAGGATGCACTGCACTAACTTGTAACTTTAGATGAACACTGTGAGCAGGACGCACTACACTAACTTGTAGTTTTAGCTGAACACTGTGAGCAGGATGCACTGCACTAACTTGTAGCTTTAGATGAATACTGTGCAGAGGTCTCACTACACTAACTTGTAGTTTTAGCTGAACACTGTGAGCAGGACACACTGCACTAACTTGTAGCTTTAGATGAACACTGTGCAGAGGTCTCACTACACTAACTTGTAGGTTTAGCTGAACACTGTGAGGAGGACGCACCACACTAGCTTGTAGCTTTAGCTGAACACTGTGAGCAGGACGCACTACACTAACTTGTAGCTTTAGATGAACCCTGTGCAGAGCTCGCAAAAAAATAACTTGTAGGTTTAGCTGAACACTGTGAGCAGGAAGCACCACCCTAACTTGTAGCTTTAGATGAACACTGTGCAGAGCTCGCAAAAAATAACTTGTAGGTTTAGCTGAACACTGTGAGGAGGTCTCACTACACTAACTTGTAGTTTTAGCTGAACACTGTGAGCAGGACGCACTGCACTAACTTGTAGCTTTAGATGAACACTGTGCAGAGGTCTCACTACACTAACTTGTAGTTTTAGCTGAACACTGTGAGTAGGACGCACTACACTAACTTGTAGTTTTAGCTGAACACTGTGAGCAGGATGCACTGCACTAACTTATAGCTTTAGATGAACACTGTGCAGAGGTCTCACTACACTAACTTGTAGTTTTAGCTGAACACTGTGAGCAGGACGCACTGCACTAACTTGTAGTTTTAGATGAACACTGTGCAGAGCTCGCAAAAAAATAACTTCTAGGTTTAGCTGAACACTGTGAGGAGGACGCACTACACTAACTTGTAGCTTTAGATGAACACTGTGAGCAGGACGCACTGCACTAACTTGTAGCTTTAGATGAACACTGTGCAGAGGTCTCACTACACTAACTTGTAGGATTAGCTGAACACTGTGAGGAGGACGCACCACACTAACTTGTAGTTTTAGCTAAACACTGTGAGCAGGACGCACTGCACTAACTTGTAGCTTTAGATGAACACTGTGCAGAGGTCTCACTACACTAACTTGTAGTTTTAGCTGAACACTGTGAGCAGGACGCACTACACTAACTTGTAGCTTTAGATGAACACTGTGCAGAGCTCGCAAAAAAATAACTTTTAGGTTTAGCTGAACACTGTGAGCAGGACGCACCACACTAACTTGTAGCTTTAGATGAACACTGTGCAGAGCTCGCAAAAAAATAACTTGTAGGTTTAGCTGAACACTGTGAGGAGGACGCACTACACTAACTTGTAGGTTTAGCTGAACACTGTGAGCAGGATGCACTGCACTAACTTGAAGCTTTAGATGAACACTGTGCAGAGGTCTCACTAAACCAACTTGTAGTTTTAGCTGAACACTGTGAGCAGGACGCACTACACTAACTTGTAGCTTTAGATGAACACTGTGCAGAGGTCTCACTACACTAAGTTGTAGTTTTAGCTGAACACTGTGAGGAGGACGCACCACACTAACTTGTAGTTTTAGCTGAACATTGTGAGCAGGACGCAATGCACTAACTTATAGCTTTAGATGAACACTGCAGAGGTCTCACTACACTAACTTGTAGGTTTAGCTGAACACTGTGAGCAGGACGCACTGAACTAACTTGTAGCTTTAGATGAACACTGTGCAGAGGTCTCACTACACTAACTTGTAGTTTAGCTGAACACTGTGAGCAGGACGCACTGCACTAACTTATAGCTTTAGATGAACACTGTGCAGAGGTCTCACTACACTAACTTGTAGCTTTAGATGAATACTGTGAGCAGGACGCACTACACTAAATTGTAGCTTTAGATGAACACTGTGAGGAGGACGCACCACACTAACTTGTAGCTTTAGCTGAACACTGTGAGCAGGACGCACTGCACTAACTTGAAGCTTTAGATGAACACTGTGCAGAGGTCTCACTACACTAACTTGTAGTTTTAGCTGAACACTGTGAGGAGGACGCACTACACTAACTTGTAGCTTTAGATGAACACTGTGCAGAGCTCGCAAAAAATAACTTGTAGTTTTAGCTGAACACTGTGAGCAGGATGCACTGCACTAATTTGTGGCTTTAGATGAACACTGTGCAGAGGTCTCACTACACTAACTTGTAGTTTTAGCTGAACACTGTGAGGAGGACGCACCACACTAACTTGTAGTTTTAGCTGAACACTGTGAGCAGGATGCACTGCACTAAGTTATAGCTTTAGATGAACACGGTGCAGAGGTCTCACTACACTAACTTGTAGTTTTAGCTGAACACTGTGAGCAGGACGCACTGCAATAACTTGTAGCTTTAGCTGAACACTGTGAGCAGGACGCACTGCACTAACTTGAAGCTTTAGATGAACACTGTGCAGAGGTCTCACTAAACCAACTTGTAGTTTTAGCTGAACACTGTGAGCAGGACGCACTACACTAACTTGTAGCTTTAGATGAACACTGTGCAGAGGTCTCACTACACTAAGTTGTAGTTTTAGCTGAACACTGTGAGGAGGACGCACCACACTAACTTGTAGTTTTAGCTGAACATTGTGAGCAGGACGCAATGCACTAACTTATAGCTTTAGATGAACACTGCAGAGGTCTCACTACACTAACTTGTAGGTTTAGCTGAACACTGTGAGCAGGACGCACTGAACTAACTTGTAGCTTTAGATGAACACTGTGCAGAGGTCTCACTACACTAACTTGTAGTTTAGCTGAACACTGTGAGCAGGACGCACTGCACTAACTTATAGCTTTAGATGAACACTGTGCAGAGGTCTCACTACACTAACTTGTAGCTTTAGATGAATACTGTGAGCAGGACGCACTACACTAAATTGTAGCTTTAGATGAACACTGTGAGGAGGACGCACCACACTAACTTGTAGCTTTAGCTGAACACTGTGAGCAGGACGCACTGCACTAACTTGAAGCTTTAGATGAACACTGTGCAGAGGTCTCACTACACTAACTTGTAGTTTTAGCTGAACACTGTGAGGAGGACGCACTACACTAACTTGTAGCTTTAGATGAACACTGTGCAGAGCTCGCAAAAAATAACTTGTAGTTTTAGCTGAACACTGTGAGCAGGATGCACTGCACTAATTTGTGGCTTTAGATGAACACTGTGCAGAGGTCTCACTACACTAACTTGTAGTTTTAGCTGAACACTGTGAGGAGGACGCACCACACTAACTTGTAGTTTTAGCTGAACACTGTGAGCAGGATGCACTGCACTAAGTTA
The DNA here is from genome assembly GCF_042186555.1 of Aquarana catesbeiana. Lineage (NCBI taxonomy): Eukaryota > Metazoa > Chordata > Amphibia > Anura > Ranidae > Aquarana > Aquarana catesbeiana. The sequence continues at coordinate 208,772,913 of NC_133336.1, forward strand.
TAGCTTTAGATGAACACGGTGCAGAGGTCTCACTACACTAACTTGTAGTTTTAGCTGAACACTGTGAGCAGGACGCACTGCAATAACTTGTAGCTTTAGCTGAACACTGTGAGCAGGACGCACTGCACTAACTTGAAGCTTTAGATGAACACTGTGCAGAGGTCTCACTACACTAAATTGTAGTTTTAAATGAACACTGTGAGCAGGACGCACTACACTAACTTGTAGTTTTAGCTGAACACTGTGAGCAGGACGCACCACACTAACTTGTAGTTTTAGCTGAACACTGTGAGCAGGATGCACTGCACTAACTGTAAATAGTCTTTTTTTTAACAAAACAAAGGTGCTTTATTGTCAAAGAAGGCATAATTACAGAATACAGATTGACACAATACACAGCTCTACATAATAGGTGTACATGCTTTACCACAATATGTTCTACTTAGTATATATAACAATATGGCATTGTAAAAAGAAATTTCAAAACCAATAACCAAGTACTTCTGAGTTTCTGCCCACTAGATCCACCCCCACCCACCAAATACATTTAGGAAACAGGATGGAGTGTATATCCCTAAGAGGCCATCAACGGAGCCCAAACTTTTTCAAATTTCCATTGACACCCACAGTTTATATACATCATTCTGTACATGGGGATGGCTGCTTCAATCTGTGCCTCCCAGGCCACAACCGACGGAGGGGAAGAATCAATCCACTTCATAAGGATTTCCTTTTTTGCATAAAAAAGAAGATAGGAAATTAGGAGTTTAAGATGATAGGGCCTTTGTTCATCATCAAACACTCCCAACAGAGCTAGCGCAGGCAGAACCGGAAGGGATACTTCCAATCTGGAATTAATTTCTCCAAAAATCGCAGACCAAAATGTCACTATGATGGGGCACTCCCAGAACATATGAAAAAAGGTACCAATTTGCATCTTGCATTGAGGACATACAGGATCTCTCTCTCAGGGAATATGCGATGGAGTCTCTGCGGGGTGTAGTAAACCCTATGTATAAATTTGACCTGTATCAGTTTATCTCTAGACGCTATCACTAATTTAGGGCCGTAATCTAGACAATCATCCCAACCCTCCTTGTCCAACGATGGGATATCCGCCTGCCAACTTTCCCACAGCTTTTCTATTTTTTGGGAGTCCTTGCCCAACAGCACATTATAGAGATAGGATAGAGGTTTCAATAGATCGCAGGGGACGAGTTCTGCAATGGGGTCAGCTTGTAGGATAGGGGGTGTGGGAATTGAGCCCTAGTCACGTGTCTAAGCTGGAGATATCAAAATCTCATCCATTGCGGTAGCCCAAATTTAGCCATCAACTCCTGAAAAGAGAGCAGTTCTCCTCTAGGCATTATATGCTCCAGTGTTAATACCGTATCTAGCCCAGACTTGAGGATCTGGAATTGTACGGAAATGGTGTAGTGCTGGGTTTTCCCACAATGGATGAGCCGAGGATAGCTGCCCCGGCTTACGGAACCTCCGCCTAGCAGCCACCCATACCTTCCAGGTTGCCCGAGTAGGTTCGGGTACCTCAGGGTAAGCCCCCGGCCCTCTATAAGGGAAGTTACGGAGGTCAGTCAGGGAGCCCAAACTGTTGGCTTCAAGACAGACCGCAGCATTAGATCTTGAGCCCTGATACCACCAATGCACTGTTACTAGCATGGCTGCCCAGAAATAGGTTTGAAAATTGGGTAGAGCCAGCCCCCCCAAACCACAATGTGGATCGAGCCAGCCTAGGGGTTCCCCCGGCCCAAATAAACAAACTCACTAGCCAATCAATCTCCCTAAATAATGCAATAGGAACCCAAACTGGGCAATTTCTGAATAGATAGTTGAACTTAGGTAATATCATCATTTTAAGGAGATTAATGCGTCCAAGAAGATTAAGTGGTAAGTTCCCCCATGCAGAGCATTTTGTGCGCAGTGTATGTATTACAGGGGTTAGATTTTTGGCAATGAATTCAGAGGGGTTTCTTGTGATCACTATCCCTAAATATTTAAACTCCTTTACCATTTGCAGCGGGGAGGATTGGGGTTCAGAGATAACGCCTTCGTCTAAAGGGAATATAACAGATTTGGTCCAATTTATTTTAACCCCCGACAGTCCACCAAAACTATCAATTATACGCAGAGCAGCTTGCAGAGAGGGCCCGTCATCGTTCAAATATAAAAGTGCATCATCGGCATAGAGGGAGAGGCGCTCTTCCAACATACCCACCCGCAAGCCCCGGACATCCGAAGCACCCCTAATAGCAATAGCCAGGGGCTCCAGTGCCAGGGCAAACAGGCTGGGGGAGAGCGGACATTCCTGCCTCGTACCACAATATAAATTGAAGGGGTCCCAGACCCAATTATTAGTGCGTACGCAAGCTCTGGGAGTTTGGTATAGTAATTGTACACCATTGATAAATTTGTGTCGAAATCCGAATCTGCGCAAGGTTTCCCACAAAAAGTTCCATTCAACCGAGTCAAATGCCTTTTCGGCGTCAAGAGAGGGAATAACTCTGGACCCCAGAATGTCATGCGAGACAGTTAGATTGAGTAACAGGCGTCGAATATTGATGTCAGTTCCCTTACCCGGCATAAAACCGTCTGATCAATGCCAATCAGATCTTCAATAACATGAGATAGATGGATAGCCAAGACCTTAGCAAAAATCTTAGCATCCACATTAATTAAAGATATGGGCCTGTAGGATGCACAGTCAAGTGGATCCTTACGGGGTTTAGGAACCAGTACAATAATTGCCTCGTTCATGGTATCAGGCAGAGTCTCCAATGTCGCAAATTTAGAGAGTAGTGAGGTTAATTTGGGAGCCAGGAGCTCAGAAAAATTGGAATAAAATTCAGATGGTAACCCATCTGTCCCAGGGGCCTTCCCTCCCCGGAGATGCCCCATGGCTACCTGAATCTTCTCCAGTGTAATATCTGCCTCTAGGCCCTCTCTTGCCTCATCAGACAAAACGGGAATGGATAGGGAATCAAGGAAGGAGGATATGGAGGAGTCAGAAGCAGCTGCTCTAGAGAAGTAAACCTCCCGAAAATAGTCACTAAATTGATCGTTAATTCTACTGGGAGTTGTAAGAATTTGATCCGACCCATCTTTAATGGAACCTATAGGGGTTGAGGGTATGCTTCCCCTAGCCAGCCATGCCAGCAACTTCCCATTCTTCCTTCCATGCTTAAACACCCTCTGTGCTGAATAAAGTAATGCTTTGTCTGTTTGAGTCATCCTTTCAGTGGATAGAGCTCGTAGAGCTCGCTTCCATGCCCTATACCATTCATCATCAGGAGCAGAGACATATTCCGATTCCAGCCTAGCTGCCTGCTCTTCAAGATTTTCAAGGGAGTGAGTGGATTCCCGTTTCAATCTATTAATATTGACCCCGTATTCCCCCCACATCCAAGCTTTAAAAGAATCCCAGAGAACAGGCGGGGAAACTGAACCCGCGTTGTCCGTCCAGAAATTGCAGATGGAGGCCGTGAGAGGTTCCAGTAATCTCTCATCATTGGCCCAAAATCTAGACAAGCGCCATAGGCGAGTTCCTGGAGGCACAGTCAGCGCTAGTGTCAAACATAATGGGGCATGATCCGAGATTCCCCTGGGAAGCACAGATAGGTCCTGAACAAATTGTAGTGCAGGGCCAGAAGCGTAAGCCAGGTCAATTCTCGATAGAGTTTTGTGTGTAGCTGAGTGGCAGGTGAATACTTTGGACCGCGGGTAAATGTGCTTCCAGATGTCAGTGAGGGCGAACATGACCGCCCACTGCCTGAGATCCGGAGTGTCACGTGTCGAGCAATGCAGTCGATCCAACTCTACCGAGGGGACCATATTGAAATCCCCCATGAGATAAACCAAAGCGGTGTCAAATTGCACCACTATTTGCATAATCTCATGAAGGATTCTGCCAGTAGCCTGCGGTGGAACATAGATACCAACTAACACCACATTTTTATCGTAGACATTAGCATGTATAATAACAAATCTCCCTTCCTTGTCAGTTCTGACTTCTAGAAGTCTAAACGGCAAAGCCTTGTGGACCAGGATGCTGACCCCACGGGCATACGTGGAGAAAGTGGACTGGTAATTTGGGCCAACCCAGGCTTTCCTAAGGCAAGGTGTTCTGCTGCTCTGCATATGTGTCTCCTGAAGAATACAGATCTGCGGCCTGTGTTTATGCAGGAAACAAAACACTAGGGGACGCTTCACAGCGGTATTAGGTCCCCGCACGTTCCATGATACTACTCTAAACTCAGCCATTGGATATGGGGTAAATTAGAAATATGAATATGGGCCAATCCGTGAGGGCAGCATCCAAGTCCAGCAACACACTCATTACTATGCATAGCACTATGTCATTAGATCCCAATAGTAAAATAGACAATTTTAAGCACCTGAAAAGAAAAAAACCAGTGAACAAAAACAACCCTTCAACCAATACCTCCTCCCTCATCCCTCATCCCCCACCCCAACACAGGAATGCTTTGTTTCCCAAACATCAAAAACCCCACGGTCAGGGAGCGTGGACCAGTGGGTGCAGACACTTAGTGGAAAAACACATCCACGTAGAGCAATGAGAAGCTCCGCCACCACTAAAAAATAGGAGATGGAGTTCCAGCAAAAGAAAAAAATATGGTTTGTCAGACTGTTCCATTTCTTGTCAGTGTGTACTTCCTTCTTATTATGCGGAGCACTGGATTTGGTACAGTGCCTTCAGGATGAGCAAGGTTCCCAAACAACATGTCTGGAAGGAAAGCAATCATCTAGGCAGTAGTAAACAACTTGCAAACGTAAAAGATGGAATGGTTAAGCTTGCAGTACCTTACATGAGCACTAGAGTTTGCCAGTGCCCAGTCCAGGGAGTCAGTCTATCAAGGTATAATGTAGAACTGAGAGGGAGGAAAAAAATTAATCTCAGTATTTTAATAAGCTATCACTGTTTCTTCTCTCCCTCATCCCAATCCCACAGGCACTCAAATCACAGCCTGAATAAGCAATAAAATGGCAGGCTTAGAGGCATAGATCACCTGGCACAGCAAGGGGCACAGTACTTAAAGTTTTTGCAGGCAGGCTTTGCAAAAGGCACAACAGGTGCAACATTATTCCACCTAGCATTGAGAGGTATATTCGCTACAGAGCATTGAATAGTCATGCAACAGATCCCTCCAGCAGCATTCAGCGATTAGGAGGCAATGACTCCAGCCAAGCAGTGGCATCCCTGGGGGACGTAAAAAACGTGGTTGTCTCCCCATCCTGAACCCGGAGCCGTGCAGGAAATAGTATGCTATAACGAATGCCTTTAAGACGCATGGCTGCCTTCACCTGGTCAAAAGAGCGTCCAAGCTTTTGTGTCTCAACAGAATAGTCAGGGAAGATAAGCAGTCTGCTGTTCTGGTGCTTCAATTATCCTTTTACCCTGGCAGCCCTGAGCACTTCATCCTTGTCACGGAAATTAAGAAACTTTAGAATAAAAGTGCATGGTGTTGCTCCAGGAGGGCCTGGTTTAGGAGGTATCTGATGGGCCCGCTCAACAGCATAGAATGGCGAAAATTGGGCCTCAGGGAGAAGGTTCCGGAGCAGTTCTTCAATAAATTCAGTTGGCCGCTGACCCCCTAACCCCTCTGCTAGGCCTACAATACGGAGATTGTTCCTCCTGTTGCGGTTTTCTGCATCCTCGGATTTATATTCCAGGGCTCTGATTTTAGTATGGAGGGCACGCAGATCCGCCCCATGATTCTCCACAGTATCTTCCACATACCCCAGGCGCTGCTCAGCCTCAGACAGTCTGGAGCGGATTTTGTCCATATCAAGTCTTATTAGCCCCACATCTATCTGCATCGCGTCCACCTTAGTGGTTAGGGTGGTGAGAGAGGCCTGGCAATTACCTATGGCAGCCAGCACCTTAGCCAGGCCTGGCTGTATGGAGGAGGATTGCTCTGGCTGCAGTGTTTGAGTGGCCATATTGATTAGAGCGCGCCGCTTGGTTCCCACGCAGTCTGTACAGGCCGCCGCTGTTTCCTTAGTCACAGGGGGGAATTTAAGTTTCTTACCCCTTCCTTTTGATGTCCAGGACGAGCGGCGGTACATGTATAGGGTTCTGCCGGCGTTTGGTGCCTCTCAGCCGCCTTTTAGAGGAAGACAGTCCCGGATTGCAGCGGAGCTCTCACAGACACGTCCGCTCACAGCGCCATCTTGGCCACGCCCCCAACTGTAAATAGTCTAGCTGCCTGACTGTGGTACTAATAGGATCAAAAGAACACCAGCAATTTTCTTCAGGTAGCTGTAAATACTGTAACAAGACAAGCCTGCCTGTCAGTAAGAAGATAACAGGAACGGATCTAGCTAAACTGAATACAGTGTATATATATATATATATATATATATATATGCAACACCTGGGATGCATATATATACACAATACACTGTAAGTGCAGCTAACTCACTGATTGTCCTGCCTAATCTATCTAACTCAAATGAAATGACACTGTCTCTCTGTCTATCTATCTCTCTTTCAACGCTGGAAAACACACTACACAGGGCCGCCGTGCAGGTGGCCTTATATAGTGTGGGGACGTGTTCTAAACCCCCTGAGCCATAACTGGCCAAAGCCACCCTGGCTTTGGCCAATAACAGCTCTCTCTACCGACGGCGCTGTGATTGGCCAAGCATGCGGGTCATAGTGCATGCTTGGCCAATCATCAGCCAGCAATGCGAATTATGGGCCGTGACGCGCCACACAAGTTTGGCGCGAACGGCCCATAATGTTCGGAATTCGGCAAAGGACCGAACAGCCAATGTTCGAGTCGAACATGGGTTCGACTCGAACGCAAAGCTCATCCCTATTGATCAGTATTGGTGGAGTTATCACATCTACATTAGAAGTGTTGGTATTCGGACACATTGTAGATTGCAGATTTCTCATTTGTCTCATCACACATTTTATCACTAAGTGTAGGGCTCTATACATAGAATTATATTATACTATTTGTACTTCTATATCAGACTTCCTGCTGGCGGCTGGTTTTCATTCATTAGATTTTCACAAAGTTGTTCATGTTTTTTAACGCAGATATTAAATGTTTTATATTTTTATATCCAGCTTTAGAGAACTGTCTGATATTGGTGATATATAGAGACAACCAGGAGATTAAATATATCTCTATTATTATTAGGTTTATGTAGTTTAGACATACACTATATTACCAAAAGTATTGTGACGCCTGCCTTTACAAGCACATTAACTTTAATGGCATCTCAGTCTTAATCCTCGTACACACGATCAGATTTTTGGATGACCGTTCGTCCATTTTTTTGTGGCATGCTAGTCTCATATCGAAAGTGAAGAGGTTACTCTCCATATGAAAATTCCCTTCCGACAGAATACAACTTCAGAAGTGACGTGATGTGTTGAATAGTTTTGTATGTAATCTTTTGTTTCTTAGCATGCATAGTCTTGCTCTCACAATTTTTTTTGGATTAAACAAAAATCAGATGCTGAGTTCATGTACGATAAAAATTTTATAGCCTGCACATCCAGCTTTTGTCGGACGAAAAATCGGAATTGGCTGTCAAAAGCACCATACTAACGATCATGTTGGATTAGAAGGCCTGGCTTGCAGTCTCCACTCTAAATAATACCAAAGATGTTCTATCGGGTTGAGGTCAGGTCTCTGTGCAGGCCAGTCAAGTTCCTCCACCCCAAACTCACTCATCTATGTCTTTATGGACCTTGCTTTGTGCACTGGCAAATCATTTGGTGGAGGGGCGATTATGGTGTGGGGGGGTATTATGGAGTGGGGGGAGGGGGGATTATGGTGTGGGGTGAGGGGGGATTATGGTGTGGGGGGTGTTTTTCAGGAGTTGGATTTGGCCTCTTAATTCCAGTAAGGGAACTCTTAAGGCATCAGCATACCAAGACATTTTGGACAATTTCATTCTCTCAACTTTGTGGGAACAGTTTGGGGATGGCTCCTTCCTGTTCCAAAATGACTGTGTACCAGTGCACAAAGCAAGGTCCATAAAAACATGGATGAGCGAGTTTGGGGTGGAGGAACTTGACTGGCCTGCACAGAGTCCTGACCTCAACCCGATAGGACACCTTTGGGATGAATTAGAGCAGAGTCTGCGAGCCAGGCCTTCTCATCCAACATTAGTGCCTGACCTCACAAATGTGCTTCTGGAAGAATGGTCAAACATTCCCATAGACACACTCCTAAACCTTGTGGACAACATTCCCAGAAGAAATTAAGCTGTTATAGCTGAAAAGGGTGGGCCAACTCCATATTGAACCCTACAGACTAAGACTGGGATGCCATTAAAGTTCATGTGTGTGTAAAGGCAGGTGTCCCAATACTTTTTGTAATCTAGTGTAATAGTCCAGTATTGGATATGGGGTAAATTAGAAATATGAATATGGGCCAATCCGTGAGGGCAGCATCCAAGTCCAGCAACACACTCATTACTATGCATAGCACTATGTCATTAGATCCCAATAGTAAAATAGACAATTTTAAGCACCTGAAAAGAAAAAAACCAGTGAACAAAAACAACCCTTCAACCAATACCTCCTCCCTCATCCCTCATCCCCCACCCCAACACAGGAATGCTTTGTTTCCCAAACATCAAAAACCCCACGGTCAGGGAGCGTGGACCAGTGGGTGCAGACACTTAGTGGAAAAACACATCCACGTAGAGCAATGAGAAGCTCCGCCACCACTAAAAAATAGGAGATGGAGTTCCAGCAAAAGAAAAAAATATGGTTTGTCAGACTGTTCCATTTCTTGTCAGTGTGTACTTCCTTCTTATTATGCGGAGCACTGGATTTGGTACAGTGCCTTCAGGATGAGCAAGGTTCCCAAACAACATGTCTGGAAGGAAAGCAATCATCTAGGCAGTAGTAAACAACTTGCAAACGTAAAAGATGGAATGGTTAAGCTTGCAGTACCTTACATGAGCACTAGAGTTTGCCAGTGCCCAGTCCAGGGAGTCAGTCTATCAAGGTATAATGTAGAACTGAGAGGGAGGAAAAAAATTAATCTCAGTATTTTAATAAGCTATCACTGTTTCTTCTCTCCCTCATCCCAATCCCACAGGCACTCAAATCACAGCCTGAATAAGCAATAAAATGGCAGGCTTAGAGGCATAGATCACCTGGCACAGCAAGGGGCACAGTACTTAAAGTTTTTGCAGGCAGGCTTTGCAAAAGGCACAACAGGTGCAACATTATTCCACCTAGCATTGAGAGGTATATTCGCTACAGAGCATTGAATAGTCATGCAACAGATCCCTCCAGCAGCATTCAGCGATTAGGAGGCAATGACTCCAGCCAAGCAGTGGCATCCCTGGGGGACGTAAAAAACGTGGTTGTCTCCCCATCCTGAACCCGGAGCCGTGCAGGAAATAGTATGCTATAACGAATGCCTTTAAGACGCATGGCTGCCTTCACCTGGTCAAAAGAGCGTCCAAGCTTTTGTGTCTCAACAGAATAGTCAGGGAAGATAAGCAGTCTGCTGTTCTGGTGCTTCAATTATCCTTTTACCCTGGCAGCCCTGAGCACTTCATCCTTGTCACGGAAATTAAGAAACTTTAGAATAAAAGTGCATGGTGTTGCTCCAGGAGGGCCTGGTTTAGGAGGTATCTGATGGGCCCGCTCAACAGCATAGAATGGCGAAAATTGGGCCTCAGGGAGAAGGTTCCGGAGCAGTTCTTCAATAAATTCAGTTGGCCGCTGACCCCCTAACCCCTCTGCTAGGCCTACAATACGGAGATTGTTCCTCCTGTTGCGGTTTTCTGCATCCTCGGATTTATATTCCAGGGCTCTGATTTTAGTATGGAGGGCACGCAGATCCGCCCCATGATTCTCCACAGTATCTTCCACATACCCCAGGCGCTGCTCAGCCTCAGACAGTCTGGAGCGGATTTTGTCCATATCAAGTCTTATTAGCCCCACATCTATCTGCATCGCGTCCACCTTAGTGGTTAGGGTGGTGAGAGAGGCCTGGCAATTACCTATGGCAGCCAGCACCTTAGCCAGGCCTGGCTGTATGGAGGAGGATTGCTCTGGCTGCAGTGTTTGAGTGGCCATATTGATTAGAGCGCGCCGCTTGGTTCCCACGCAGTCTGTACAGGCCGCCGCTGTTTCCTTAGTCACAGGGGGGAATTTAAGTTTCTTACCCCTTCCTTTTGATGTCCAGGACGAGCGGCGGTACATGTATAGGGTTCTGCCGGCGTTTGGTGCCTCTCAGCCGCCTTTTAGAGGAAGACAGTCCCGGATTGCAGCGGAGCTCTCACAGACACGTCCGCTCACAGCGCCATCTTGGCCACGCCCCCAACTGTAAATAGTCTAGCTGCCTGACTGTGGTACTAATAGGATCAAAAGAACACCAGCAATTTTCTTCAGGTAGCTGTAAATACTGTAACAAGACAAGCCTGCCTGTCAGTAAGAAGATAACAGGAACGGATCTAGCTAAACTGAATACAGTGTATATATATATATATATATATATATATATGCAACACCTGGGATGCATATATATACACAATACACTGTAAGTGCAGCTAACTCACTGATTGTCCTGCCTAATCTATCTAACTCAAATGAAATGACACTGTCTCTCTGTCTATCTATCTCTCTTTCAACGCTGGAAAACACACTACACAGGGCCGCCGTGCAGGTGGCCTTATATAGTGTGGGGACGTGTTCTAAACCCCCTGAGCCATAACTGGCCAAAGCCACCCTGGCTTTGGCCAATAACAGCTCTCTCTACCGACGGCGCTGTGATTGGCCAAGCATGCGGGTCATAGTGCATGCTTGGCCAATCATCAGCCAGCAATGCGAATTATGGGCCGTGACGCGCCACACAAGTTTGGCGCGAACGGCCCATAATGTTCGGAATTCGGCAAAGGACCGAACAGCCAATGTTCGAGTCGAACATGGGTTCGACTCGAACGCAAAGCTCATCCCTATTGATCAGTATTGGTGGAGTTATCACATCTACATTAGAAGTGTTGGTATTCGGACACATTGTAGATTGCAGATTTCTCATTTGTCTCATCACACATTTTATCACTAAGTGTAGGGCTCTATACATAGAATTATATTATACTATTTGTACTTCTATATCAGACTTCCTGCTGGCGGCTGGTTTTCATTCATTAGATTTTCACAAAGTTGTTCATGTTTTTTAACGCAGATATTAAATGTTTTATATTTTTATATCCAGCTTTAGAGAACTGTCTGATATTGGTGATATATAGAGACAACCAGGAGATTAAATATATCTCTATTATTATTAGGTTTATGTAGTTTAGACATACACTATATTACCAAAAGTATTGTGACGCCTGCCTTTACAAGCACATGAACTTTAATGGCATCTCAGTCTTAATCCTCGTACACACGATCAGATTTTTGGATGACCGTTCGTCCATTTTTTTGTGGCATGCTAGTCTCATATCGAAAGTGAAGAGGTTACTCTCCATATGAAAATTCCCTTCCGACAGAATACAACTTCAGAAGTGACGTGATGTGTTGAATAGTTTTGTATGTAATCTTTTGTTTCTTAGCATGCATAGTCTTGCTCTCACAATTTTTTTTGGATTAAACAAAAATCAGATGCTGAGTTCATGTACGATAAAAATTTTATAGCCTGCACATCCAGCTTTTGTCGGACGAAAAATCGGAATTGGCTGTCAAAAGCACCATACTAACGATCATGTTGGATTAGAAGGCCTGGCTTGCAGTCTCCACTCTAAATAATACCAAAGATGTTCTATCGGGTTGAGGTCAGGTCTCTGTGCAGGCCAGTCAAGTTCCTCCACCCCAAACTCACTCATCTATGTCTTTATGGACCTTGCTTTGTGCACTGGCAAATCATTTGGTGGAGGGGCGATTATGGTGTGGGGGGGTATTATGGAGTGGGGGGAGGGGGGATTATGGTGTGGGGTGAGGGGGGATTATGGTGTGGGGGGTGTTTTTCAGGAGTTGGATTTGGCCTCTTAATTCCAGTAAGGGAACTCTTAAGGCATCAGCATACCAAGACATTTTGGACAATTTCATTCTCTCAACTTTGTGGGAACAGTTTGGGGATGGCTCCTTCCTGTTCCAAAATGACTGTGTACCAGTGCACAAAGCAAGGTCCATAAAAACATGGATGAGCGAGTTTGGGGTGGAGGAACTTGACTGGCCTGCACAGAGTCCTGACCTCAACCCGATAGGACACCTTTGGGATGAATTAGAGCAGAGTCTGCGAGCCAGGCCTTCTCATCCAACATTAGTGCCTGACCTCACAAATGTGCTTCTGGAAGAATGGTCAAACATTCCCATAGACACACTCCTAAACCTTGTGGACAACATTCCCAGAAGAAATTAAGCTGTTATAGCTGAAAAGGGTGGGCCAACTCCATATTGAACCCTACAGACTAAGACTGGGATGCCATTAAAGTTCATGTGTGTGTAAAGGCAGGTGTCCCAATACTTTTTGTAATCTAGTGTAATAGTCCAGTATTGGATATTTAGGCTCCATGCACACTGGCTTGATACATTGCTGCTACTATAGGAGTTTTGTATTCTGCCTGTAGAAGCAGCTCCATGTTCCAAGACATACTTTGAGCTCAATGTTTAGAGGCAGGAAAAAAAACCTTCTGGTTCATGTTTCTGATTGGAGCTTTCTGGCAGAATAAATGCAAAACTCTCCTAAACTTTGTACAATAAAATCTCTATATGAAAGTTTTTTTCTGCCAAGGGAACTGAAATTTTTTAAGCCCAGTGTGCATGGAGCCTTATGGAGTCTAAAGATGGAAAGTGATGACATTTTCATATTTCTATATTATTTATGTGGTTTAGATATAAAACTGTCCCAGAATATTATTGTCTCAGTCAGTCCTGTTATACTCACTGTAATTTCTCTATCCGGCTTGTTGTCAGAGCTTCCATCACATCCCTGAAATGAGGACCCTCCAGATTGTTTATAGACAGGTTCAGTGTCCTCAGTGTCTGGTTATTTCTTATTCCAGATGCCAGGTGGGGGCAGGAACTGTCTGTCAGGTGATTAGAGGACAATCTGTAGAAGAAGAGAAGAATGTTACCAGAAGAAAATGAATTTCTCCCCAGGAATGAATGTAACTATTCTCTACATGAATGGAACTCATTTCTCTTTATTGGAATCATTAATATTAGATCACTTTATAAAAGACAATCGATCATCTACACTATTGGAGGATTTCTCTTTTTGTGGATCCCAATTACTAAATGTGACATGAGAAGTGGATGAGGTGGTGTGATCCATTCATTATTCCTGTATGGGGATTGGACCATACACACTCACACTGACCTCTAGGCTTTCACTTCCAACCTTCTGCTAAGTCTTGGATTCAGTTGTGGGGATTCACTTTGATGGTCACAGACATCTCACTCATGTTGTGGAAACTTCATTGACTAAAAGTGACACCATTGTACTTTGGGATTTCCTTAGAACATCATGGTGGAGGATTTGATCTTATGGTGTGGAGAAGATTTTATTATTACCGTTCTTTATTTGGAACTTTTTTGAAAATGTTGTACTAATATTGCTGCACTAATTTTATATCTGCTGATTATAAATTCTCTTCATTAGTTATCAGTGAAATAGTCTCCATACCATTGTTATATATACACTTATAGGGAGTTTTGTGATGAGGAGTCTCACTTTTATTGTTATATTGTCACATTTATATTGTGTGAATGTTATATACTAGTGCTGCAGTCTTCCATATTATACTAGATGTGATAATTCCACCAATAGGGATCAGATATAACAATTCCATTCACTACAAAAATACTTTCATACATGTGAGGAAGGGCAGATCTCCTCCAATCTATTCACAGCTACTTCAATCTATATAACATATAATGTACAAAAATACATAAACATGAAGTGCAACAAAGTTATCTTATAAAATTACAAATATCAGGAGAAAGTTCATAAATGTGAAAAAGCAGATTTCCTACAAGCCATTCACCACTACTTCCATCTCCAATCACCATACAGTGACTTGTGTAGTAAGACCCCTTTCACACTGCAGAGCCGATAAAACAGCCCTAAATCGCTGGTTATTTTTGCGGTGCTTTAGTGGTGTTTTAGCTGCGCTTTTCGTGTGCTAGTGGGCCGGTGACAACGGGACCTTGAAGTGGAGCTCCACCCATATTTTAAAGTAATTTCCCTCCAAATCCGCTATGTGTGCTGATAAAGAATTGACATATTTTTCCCTTAAACTCACTGTTATATACTGTATAGTAGTCGGCACTTCCTGTCCTCGGCCACGGCCCAGCATTTCCTCCCCTCTCTGCAATGCCTCCTGGGAGATATTTGTCATCAATTCCAGGAGACAATAAGCATTGCTGGGCCGTAGCATCACTTTTGTTGCCATGGTTACCAAAGCTTCTTATACACAGTGATGGGCAGTGGGGGAGGTGGCTGGAGCATCTCAGCTCTGATGACATACAGAGCCCGGGGGAGGGGACAGACACACCATGTACTGATTTATAATAGAGGAATATGATGGGGCAGTTTTAAGGGGCAATTCTGATGGGGCAATTCTGATGGGGCAGTTTTAATGAGGGCAATATGATGGAGCAGTTTTGATGGTGGCAATATGATGGGGCAGTTTTGATGTGGCTGTTCTGATGGAAGCAATTTTGATGGGGCAGTTTTGATGGTGGCAATATGATGGGGCAGTTTTGATGGGGCAGTTTTGATGGGGGCAGTTTTGATGGGGCAGTTTTGATGGGGCAGTTCTGATGGGGCAATTCTGATGGTTGCAATATGATGGGGGAAGTTTTGATGGGGCAATTCTGATGGGGCAATTTTGATGGGGCAGTTTTGATAGTGGCAATATGATGGGGCAGTTTTGATGGGGACAGTTTTGATGGGGTATTTCTGATGGGGGCAGTTTTGATGGGGCAATATGATGGGGCAGTTTTGATGGGGCAATTCTGATGGTGGCAATATGATGGGGCAGTTTTGATGGGGTAATTCTGATGGGGGCAATTTTGATGGGGCAGTTTTGATGGTGGCAATATCATGGGGCAGTTTTGATGGGGCAATTCTGATGGGGGCAATTTTGATGGGGGCAGTTTTGATGGGGCAGTTTTTATGGGGCAATTCTGATGGGGGCAATTTTGATGGGGCAGTCTTGATGATGGCAATATGATGGGGTAGTTTTGGTGGGGCAATTCTGATGGGGCAGTTTTGATGGGGCAATTCTGATGGGGGCAATTTTGATGGGGGCAATTTTGATGGTGGCAATATGATGGGGCAGTTTTGATGGGGACAGTTTTGATGGGGGCAATATGATGGGGCAGTTTTGATGGGGCAATTCTGATGGTGGCAATATGATGGGGCAGTTTTGATGGGGCAATTCTGATGGAGGCAATTTTGATGGGGCAGTTTTGATAGTGGCAATATCATGGGGCAGTTTTGATGGGGCAATTCTGATGGGGGCAATTTTGATGGGGCAGTCTTGATGATGGCAATATGATGGGGTAGTTTTGGTGGGGCAATTCTGATGGGGCAGTTTTGATGTGGGCAATTCTGATGGGGGCAGTTTTGATGAGGCAATATAATAGGGCAGTTTTGATGGTGGCAATATGATGGAGCAGTTTTGATGGAGGCAGTTTTGATGGGGCAATTTTGATGGGGCAGTTTTGAAGGGGGCAATATAATGGGGCAGTTTTTATGGGGCAATTCTGATGGTGTCAATATGATGGGGCAGTTTTGATGGGGGAAGTTTTGATGGTTCAATTCTGATGGGGCAATTTTGATGGGGCAGTTTTGATGGTGGCAATATGATGGGGCTGTTTTGATGGGGGCAGTTTTGATGGGGGGCAGTTTTGATGGGGCAGTTTTGATGGGGCAGTTTTGATGGGGCAATTCTGATGGTGGCAATATGATGGGCAGTTTTGATGGGGCAATTCTGTTGGGAGCAATTTTGATGGGGCAGTTTTGATGGTGGAAATATGATGGGGCAGTTTTGATGGGGGCATGTGATGGATGTTATGATATGCTTTGCTGGGGGCAATGTGATGCGATTTGTGGGGGGTGTTGTGATGCAAATTGCGGGGAGTGATGTAATGCCATTTGCGGGGGATGTTGTGAAGCAATTTGCAGGGGGCTATGTGATGTGATTTGCGGGGGGTGTTGTGATGTGATTTGCAGGGAGCGATGTGATGCCAGGGGGTGTTGTGATACGATTTGTGGGGGGCTATGTGATGCGATTTGTGGGGGTGTTGTGATGCAATTTTCGGGGGGTGTTGTGATGCGATTTAGGGGAGCTGTATGATGTGATTTGCTGGGGGCAATGTGATTCGATTTTTTCGGGGGGTGTTGTGATACAATTTGTAGGGAGCGATGTGAAGCCATTTGTGGGGGGTGTTGTGATGCAATTTGCGGGGGGTGTTGTGATGTGATTTGTGGGGATGCGATTTGCGGGGGGCTATGTGATGCGATTTGTGAGGGTGTTGTGATGCAATTTGCGGGGGGTGTTGTGATGTGATTTGTGGGGAGCCGTATGATGCGATTTGCAGGGGGTGTTGTGATGCGATTTGCGGGGGCTATGTGATGCGATTTGCGGGGGTGTTGTGATGTGATTTGCGGGGGTTGTTGTGATGCAATTTTCTCAGGACGATGTGATGTCATAGAAATTCATCTTTACTTGCTCTACGCCATTTGCAGGTAGGCAATGCAAGAAATAATGCAATTGTAATTTATTTACTTATTCCTGGAGGGAGGAGGGGAGGAGAGGTTTGCATAGCTAAGGGGCAGTAACTTCCTCTGACACTGCCGTAGCTATGGAAACCTGACCTGAAACCTATCACGCTGCTTGTGCTGCACTGAGCATGTGCGAGATCTACAAGGATGAGATCCAGGAAGAAATACAGTCTGGCTTCAGATGCCCACACTTAAGATGGCCACGGCCTGCTGGAAGTTTAAAAAATAACAAACTAATGCTATAATCTAACAAGACGGACCTTAGTTTACAGACTAACTTTACTAGAATACATTAAGCTTGTGTATTATAGGGCTATTTTTATTTAAAAAGTATACATTCGGCCGGAACACAGCTTTAAAAAAAGAAAAAAGACCAGTTTTGCAGCGCGTTCAAAGTGCTTGGAAGTGCTGCCCATTCATTTCAATGGGTAGTGGCGTTTTGGGAGCGCTATTTACAATGCTCATAACCCGCCCCAAAGATGCTGCTTGCAGGACTTTTTCTAATGTCCCACAAGCGCACCGCCCCAGTGTGAAAGCACTCATACAAATAAATGGGAGGCAGTTTTCAGGTGCTATTTCTAGTGCTAAAATGTCTGAAAACTGCCTCAGTGTGAAGGGGGTCTAACAGAAATACCAGAGATTCATCCAGATGGATTAAATCAATGCTGATCAACTTCCACCTCTTTGCAGCAACTTCAATCAACCTCCCCCACACCGGTGAGCAAACAGGTCACTTACCAAAAGGTTTCTCCCCACAAGGCCCAGACACGCTTGTTTATATCCTTCCAGCAGCGCCACTCCACTCAAGCCGGCTTCCGATGAGAACAGACTGTGCCACGAAATGTCAGACCTCCAGGTAGTATCTCCAATATCACCCGAGATATCCAGACAATGGCCGCAATCACATTACATAGAAAAGAAAAAGCCTCCATAGTGCATAATCCTTAAATATATATAGAATCACAGATTGTATACTTCCATCATATACACGAGTATACACAGAACTCAGAGCACACACCGCTCCGGACTGCAGCCGTGTATGATGGAGTCCAGGCAGTGACATGGAGGATTTTTCTTTTCTATGTAATGTGATTGTGGCCATTGTCTGGATACCTCGGGTGATATTGTATTTTTGCACATTATATGTTATAAAGACTGAAGTAGCTGAGAATTTGTATTATTGATCAGTATTGGTGGAGTTATCACATCTACATTAGAAGTGTTGGTATTCGGACACATTGTAGGTTGCAGATTTCTCATTTGTCTCATCACACATTTTATCACTAAGTGTAGGGCTCTATACATAGAATTATATTATACTATTTGTACTTCTATATCAGACTTCCTTCTGGCGGCTGGTTTTCATTCATTCGATTTGCACAAAGTTGTTCATGTTTTTTAGCGCAGATATTAAATGTTTTATATTTTTATATCCAGCTTTAGAGAACTGTCTGATATTGGTGATATATAAAGACAACCAGGAGATGAAATATATCTCTATTATTATTAGGTTTATGTAGTTTAGACATACACTATATTACCAAAAGTATTGTGACGCCTGCCTTTACAAGCACATGAACTTTAATGGCATCTCAGTCTTAATCCTCGTACACACGATCAGATTTTTGGATGACCGTTCGTCCATTTTTTTGTGGCATGCTAGTCTCATATCGAAAGTGAAGAGGTTACTCTGCATATGAAAATTCCCTTCTAACAGAATATAACTTCAGAAGTGACGTGATGTGTTGAATAGTTTTGTATGTATTCTTTCGTTTCTTAGCATGCATAGTCTTGCTCTCACAATTTATTTTGGATTAAACAAAAATCAGATGCTGAGTTCATGTACGATAAAAATTTTATAGCCTGCACATCCAGCTTTTGTCGGACGAAAAATCAGAATTGGCTGTCAAAAGCACCATACTAACGATCAAGTTGGATTAGAAGGCCTGGCTTGCAGTCTCCACTCTAAATAATACCAAAGATGTTCTATCGGGTTGAGGTCAGGTCTCTGTGCAGGCCAGTCAAGTTCCTCCACCCCAAACTCACTCATCTATGTCTTTATGGACCTTGCTTTGTGCACTGGCAAATCATTTGGTGGAGGGGCGATTATGGTGTGGGGGGGGTATTATGGAGTGGGGGGAGGGGGGATTATGGTGTGGGGGGAGGGGGGATTATGGTGTGGGGGGTGTTTTTCAGGGGTTGGTCTGGGCCTCTTAATTCCAGTGAAGGGAACTCTTAAGGCATCAGCATACCAAGACATTTTGGACAATTTCATTCTCTCAACTTTGTGGGAACAGTTTGGGGATGGCTCCTTCCTGTTCCAAAATGACTGTGTACCAGTGCACAAAGCAAGGTCCATAAAAACATGGATGAGCGAGTTTAGGGTGGAGGAACTTGACTGGCCTGCACACAGTCCTGACCTCAACCCGATAGGACACTTTTGGGATGAATTAGAGCAGAGCCTACGAGCCAGACCTTCTCATCCAACATCAGTGCCTGACCTCACAAATGTGCTTCTGGAAGAATGGTCAAACATTCCCATAGACACACTCCTAAACCTTGTGGACAGCATTCCCAGAAGAAATTAAGCTGTTATAGCTGAAAAGGGTGGGCCAACTCCATATTGAACCCTACAGACTAAGACTGGGATGCCATTAAAGTTCATGTGTGTGTAAAGGCAGGTGTCCCAATACTTTTGGTAATCTAGTGTAATAGTCCAGTATTGGATATTTAGGCTCCATGCACACTGGCTTGATACATTGCTGCTACTATAGGAGTTTTGTATTCTGCCTGTAGAAGCAGCTCCATGTTCCAAGACATACTTTGAGCTCAATGTTTAGAGGCAGGAAAAAAAACCTTCTGGTTCGTGTTTCTGATTGGAGCTTTCTGGCAGAAAAAATGCAAAACTCTCCTAAACTCGTCTAAACTTTGTACAATAAAATCTCTATATGAAAGTGTTTTTCTACCAAGGGAACTGACATTTTTTAAGCCCAGTGTGCATGGAGCCTTATGGACTCTAAAGATGGAAAGTGATGACATTCTCATATTTCTATATTATTTATGTGGTTTAGATATAAAACTGTCCCAGAATATTATTGTCTCAGTCAGTCCTGTTATATTCACCGTAATTCCTCTATCCGGCTTGTTGTCAGAGCTTCCATCAGATCCCTGAAATGAGGACCCTCCAGATTGTTCCCAGACAGGTTCAGTGTCCTCAGTGTCTGGTTATTTCTTATTCCGGATGCCAGGTGGGGACAGGAACTGTCTGTCAGGTGATTATCATACAATCTGTAGAAGAAGAGAAGAATGTTACCAGAAGAAAATGAATTTCTCCCCCAGGAATGAATGTAACTATTCTCTACATGAATGGAACTCATTTCTCTTTATTGAAATCATTAATATGAGATCACTTTATAAAAGACGATCGATCATCTACACTATTGGAGGATTTCTCTTTTTGTGGATCCCAATTACTAAATGTGACATGAGAAGTGGATGAGGTGGTGTGATCCATTCATTATTCCTGTATGGGGATTGGACCATACACACTCACACTGACCTCTAGGCTTTCACCTCCAACCTTCTGCTAAGTCTTGGATTCAGTTGTGGGGATTCACTTTGAAGGTCACAGAAGTCTCACTCATGTTGTGGAAACTTCATTGACTAAAAGTGACACCATTGTACTTTGGGATTTCCTTTGAACATCATGGTGGAGGATTTGATCTTATGGTGTGGAGAAGATTTTATTATTACCGTTCTTTATTTGGAACTTTTTTGAAAATGTTGTACTAATATTGCTGCACTAATTTTATATCTGCTGATTATAAATTCTCTTCATTAGTTATCAGTGAAATAGTCTCCATACCATTGTTATATATACACTTATAGGGAGTTTTGTGATGAGGAGTCTTACTTTTATTGTTATATTGTCACATTTATATTGTGTGAATGTTATATACTAGTGCTGCAGTCTTCCATATTATACTAGATGTGATAATTCCACCAATAGGGATCAGATATAACAATTGCATTCACTACAAAAACACACTTTCATACATGTGAGGAAGGGCAGATCTCCTCCAATCTATTCACAGCTACTTCAATCTATATAACATATAATGTGCAAAAATACATAAACATGAAGAGCAACAAAGTTATCTTATAAATTACAAATATCAAGAGAAAGTTCATAAATGTGAAAAAGTGGATTTCCTACAACCCATTCACCACTACTTCCATCTCCAATCACCATACAGTGACTTGTGTAGTAAGACCCCTTTCACACTGCAGAGCCGATAAAACAGCCCTAAATCGCTGGTCATTTTTGCGGTGTTTTAGCTGCGCTTTTCGTGCCCTAGTGGGCCGGTGACAATGGGACCTTAAAGTGGAGCTCCACCCATATTTTAAAGTAATTTTCCTCCAAATCCGCTGTGTGTGCTGATAAAGAATTGGCATATTTTTCCCTTAAACTCTCTTTTATATACTGTATAGTAGTCGGCACTTCCTGTCCTCGGCCACGGCCCAGCATTTCCTCCCCTCTCTGCAATGCCTCCTGGGAGATATTTGTCATCAATCCCAGGAGACAATAGGCATCGCTGGGCCGTAGCATCGCTTTTGTTGCCATGGTTACCAAAGCTTCTTATACACAGTGATGGGCGGTGGGGGAGGCGGCTGGAGCATCTCAACTCTGATTACATACAGAGCCCGGGGGAGGGGACAGACACACCATGTACTGATTTATAATAGAGGAATATGATGGGGCAGTTTTAAGGGGGCAATTCTGATGGGGCAATTCTGATGGGGCAGTTTTGATGGTGGCAATATGATGGGGCAGTTTTGATGGTGCAGTTCTGATGGAAGCAATTTTGATGGGGCAGTTTTGATGGTGGCAAAATGATGGGGCAGTTTTTTATTGGGCAATTTTGATGGGGCAGTTTTGATGGGGGCAGTTTTGATTTGGCAGTCTTGATGATGGCAATATGATGGGGTAGTTTTGGTGGGGCGATTCTGATGGGGCAGTTTTGATAGGGGTATAATGGGGCAGTTTTGATGATGGCAATATGATGGAGCAGTTTTAATGGGGGCAGCTTTGATTGGGCAATTTTGATGGGGCAGTTTTGATGGGGTAGTTTTGATGGGGGCAATTCTGATGGGGTTAATATGATGGGGCAGTTTTGATGGGGAAGTTTTGATGGGGCAATTCTGATGGGGGCAATTTTGATGGGGCAGTTTTGATGGTGGCAATATGATGGGGCAGTTTTGATGGGGACAGTTTTGATGGGGTATTTCTGATGGGGGCAGTTTTGATGGGGGCAATATGATGGGGCAGTTTTGATGGGGCAATTCTGATGGTGGCAATATGATGGGGCAGTTTTGATGGGGCAATTCTGATGGGGGCAATTTTGATGGGGCAGTCTTGATGATGGCAATATAATGGGGTAGTTTTGGTGGGGCAATTCTGATGGGGCAGTTTTGATGGGGCAATTCTGATGGGGGCAATTTTGATGGGGCAGTTTTGATGGTGGCAAAATGATGGGGCAGTTTTGATGGGGACAGTTTTGATGGGGCAATATGATGGGGCAGTTTTGATGGGGCAATTCTGACGGTGGCAATATGATGGGGCAGTTTTGATGGGGCAATTCTGATTGGGGCAATTTTGATGGGGCAGTTTTGATGGTGGCAATATCATGGAGCAGTTTTGATGGGGCAATTCTGATGGGGGCAATTTTGATTGGGCAGTCTTGATGATGGCAATATGATGGGGTAGTTTTGGTGGGGCAATTCTGATGGGGCAGTTTTGATGTGGGCAATTCTGATGGGGGCAGTTTTGATGGGGCAATATAATGGGGCAGTTTTGATGGTGGCAATATGATGGAGCGGTTTTGATGGAGGCAGTTTTGATGGGGCAATTTTGATGGGGTAGTTTTGATGGGGGCAATATGATGGGGCAGTTTTTATGGGGCAATTCTGATGGTGTCAATATGATGGGGCAGTTTTGATGGGGGAAGTTTTGATTGGGCAATTCTGATGGGGGCAATTTTGATGGGGCAGTTTTGATGGTGGCAATATGATGGGGCAGTTTTGATGGGGACATTCTGATGGTGGCAATATGATGGGGACATTCTGATGGGGTCAATTTTGATGGGGCAGTTTTGATGGGGCAATATGATGGGGCAGTTTTAATGGGGCAATTCTGATGGTGGTTATATGATGGGGGAAGTTTTGATGGGGCAATTCTGATGGAGCAATTTTGATGGGGCAGTTCTGATGGTGGCAATATGATGGGGCAGTTTTGATGGGGGCAGTTTTGATGGGGGAAATTTTGATGGGGGCAGTTTTGATGGAGGCAGTTTTGATGGGGCAGTTTTGATGGGGCAATTCTGATGGTGGCAATATGATGGGCAGTTTTGATGGTGGCAGTTTTGATGGGGCAATTCTGATGGGGGCAATTTTGATGGGGCAGTTTTGATGGTGGCAATATGATGGGGCAGTTTTGATGGGGGCATGTGATGGGTGTTATGATACGCTTTGCTGGGGGCAATGTGATGCGATTTGTGGGGGGTGTTGTGATGCGAATTGCGGGGAGTGATGTAATGCCATTTGCGGGGATGTTGTGAAGCAATTTTCAGGGGGCCATGTGATGCGATTTGCGGGGGGTGTTGTGATGTGATTTGCAGGGAGCAATGTGATGCCATTTGTGGGGGTGTTGTGATACGATTTGTGGGGGGCTATGTGATGCAATTTGTGGGGGTGCTGTGATGCAATTTTCGGGGGGTGTTGTGATGCGATTTAGGGGAGCTGTATGATGTGATTTGCTGGGGGCAATGTGATGCGATTTTTTCGGGGGGGTGTTGTGATACAATTTGCAGGGAGCGATGTGAAGCCATTTGTGGGGGTGTTGTGATGCGATTTGCGGGGGGCTATGTGATGCGATTTGTGAGGGTGTTGTGATGCAATTTGCTGGGGGTGTTGTGATGTGATTTGTGGGGAGCTGTATGATGCGATTTACAGGGGGTGTTGTGATGCGATTTGTGGGGGCTATGTGATGCGATTTGTGGTGGCTATGTGATGCGATTTGCGGGGGTTGTTGTGATGCAATTTTCTCAGGACGATGTGATGTCATAGAAATTCATCTTTACTTGCTCTACGCCATTTGCAGATAGGCAATACAAGAAATAATGCAATTGTAATTTATTTACTTATTCCTGGAGGGAGGAGGGGAGGAGAGGTTTGCATAGCTAAGGGGCAGTAACTTCCTCTGACACTGCCGTAGCTATGGAAACCTGACCTGAAACCTATCACGCTGCTTGTGCTGCACTGAGCATGTGCGAGATCTACAAGGATGAGATCCAGGAAGAAATACAGTCTGGCTTCAGATGCCCACACTTAAGATGGCCACGGCCTGCTGGAAGTTTATAAAATAACAAACTAATGCTATAATCTAACAAAACGGACCTTAGTTTACAGACTAA
The DNA here is from genome assembly GCF_042186555.1 of Aquarana catesbeiana. Classification (NCBI taxonomy): domain Eukaryota; kingdom Metazoa; phylum Chordata; class Amphibia; order Anura; family Ranidae; genus Aquarana; species Aquarana catesbeiana. The sequence goes on from NC_133336.1 coordinate 208,797,145, forward strand.
CTTTACTAGAATACATTAAGCTTGTGTATTATAGGGCTATTTTTATTTAAAAAGTATACATTCGGCTGGAACACAGCTTTAAAAAAAGAAAAAAGACCAGTTTTGCAGTGCGTTCAAAGTGCTTGGAAGTGCTGCCCATTCATTTCAATGGGTAGGGGCGTTTTGGGAGCGCTATTTATAATGCTCATAACCCGCCCCAAAGATGCTGCTTGCAGGTCTTTTTCTAATGTCCCACAAGCACACCGCCCGAGTGTGAAAGCACTCATACAAATAAATGGGAGGCAGTTTTCAGGTGCTATTTCTAGTGCTAAAATGTCTGAAAACTGCCTCAGTATGAAAGGGGTCTAACAGAAATACCAGAGATTCATCCAGATGGATTAAATCAATGCTGATCAACTTCCACCTCTTTGCAGTAACTTCAATCAACCTCCCCCACACCGGTGAGCAAACAGGTCACTTACCAAAAGGTTTGTCCCCACAATCAAGGCCCAGACACGCTTGTTTATATGCTTCCAGCAGCGCCACTCCGCTCAAGCCGGCTTCCGATGAGAACAGACTGTGCCACGGAATGTCAGACCTCCAGGTAGTATCTCCAATATCACCCGAGGTATCCAGACAATGGCCGCAATCACATTACATAGAAAAGAAAAAGCCTCCATAGTGCATAATCCTTAAATATATATAGAATTACAGATTGTACACTTCCATCATATACACGAGTATACACAGAACTCAGAGCACACACCGCTCCGGACTGCAGCCGTGTATGATGGAGTCCAGGCAGTGACATGGAGGATTTTTCTTTTCTATGTAATCTGATTGCGCCCATTGTCTGGACACCTCGGGTGATATTGTATTTTTGCACATTATATGTTATAAAGACTGAAGTAGCTGTGAATTTTTATTATTGATCACTATTGGTGGAGTTATCACATCTACATTAGAAGTGTTGGTATTCGGACACATTGTAGGTTGCAGATTTCTCATTTGTCTCATCACACATTTTATCACTAAGTGTAGGGCTCTATACATAGAATTATATTATACTATTTGTACTTCTATATCAGACTTCCTGCTGGCGGCTGGTTTTCATTCATTCGATTTGCACAAAGTTGTTCATGTTTTTTAGCGCAGATGTTAAATGTTTTATATTTTTATATCCAGCTTTAGAGAACTGTCTGATATTGGTGATATATAAAGACAACCAGGAGATGAAATATATCTCTATTATTATTAGGTTTATGTAGTTTAGACATACACTATATTACCAAAAGTATTGGGACGCCTGCCTTTACAAGCACATGAACTTTAATGGCATCTCAGTCTTAATCCTCGTACACACGATCAGATTTTTGGATGACCGTTCGTCCATTTTTTTGTGGCATGCTAGTCTCATATCGAAAGTGAAGAGGTTACTCTCCATATGAAAATTCCCTTCTGACAGAATACAACTTCAGAAGTGACGTAATGTGTTGAATAGTTTTGTATGTATTCTTTCGTTTCTTAGCTTGCATAGTCTTGCTCTCACAATTTATTTTGGATTAAACAAAAATCAGATGCTGAGTTCACGTACGATAAAAATTTTATAGCCTGCACATCCAGCTTTTGTCGGACGAAAAATCGGAATTGGCTGTCAAAAGCACCATACTAACGATCATGTTGGATTAGAAGGCCTGCCTTGCAGTCTCCACTCTAAATAATACCAAAGATGTTTTATCGGGTTGAGGTCAGGTCTCTGTGCAGGCCAGTCAAGTTCCTCCACCCCAAACTCACTCATCTATGTCTTTATGGATCTTGCTTTGTGCACTGGCAAATCATTTGGTGGAGGGGCGATTATGGTGTGGGGGGTATTATGGAGTGGGGGGAGGGGGGATTATGGTGTGGGGGGAGGGGGGATTATGGTGTGGGGGGTGTTTTTCAGGGGTTGGATTTGGCCTCTTAATTCCAGTGAAGGGAACTCTTAAGGCATCAGCATACCAAGACATTTTGGACAATTTAATTCTCTCAACTTTGTGGGAACAGTTCAGTTTGGGGATGGCTCCTTCCTGTTCCAAAATGACTGTGTACCAGTGCACAAAGCAAGGTCCATAAAAACATGGATGAGCGAGTTTGGGGTGGAGGAACTTGACTGGCCTGCAGAGAGTCCTGACCTCAACCCGATAGGACACCTTTAGGATGAATTAGAGCAGAGTCTGCGACCCAGGCCTTCTCATCCAACATTAGTGCCTGACCTCACAAATGTGCCTCTGGAAGAATGGTCAAACATTCCCATAGACGCACTCCTAAACCTTGTGGACAGCATTCCCAGAAGAAATTAAGCTGTTATAGCTGAAAAGGGTGGGCCAACTCCATATTGAACCCTACAGACTAAGACTGGGATGCCATTAAAGTTCACGTGTCTGTAAAGGCAGGTGTCCCAATACTTTTGGTAATCTAGTGTAATAGTCCAGTATTGGATATTTAGGCTCCATGCACACTGGCTTGATACATTGCTGCTACTATAGGAGTTTTGTATTCTGCCTGTAGAAGCAGCTCCATGTTCCAAGACATACTTTGAGCTCAATGTTTAGAGGCAGGAAAAAAAACCTTCTGGTTCATGTTTCTGATTGGAGCTTTCTGGCAGAAAAAATGCAAAACTCTCCTAAACTCGTCTAAACTTTGTACAATAAAATCTCTATATGAAAGTTTTTTCTGCCAAGGGAACTGACATTTTTTAAGCCCAGTGTGCATGGAGCCTTATGGAGTCTAAAGATGGAATTTGATGACATTTTCATATTTCTATATTATTTATGTGGTTTAGATATAAAACTGTCCCAGAATATTATTGTCTCAGTCAGTCCTGTTATACTCACTGTAATTCCTCTATCCGGCTTGTTGTCAGAGCTTCCACCAGATCCCTGAATTGAGGACCCTCCAGATCGTTCCCAGGCAGGTCCAGTGTCCTCAGTGTCTGGTTATTTCTTATTCCAGATGCCAGGTGGGGGCAGGAACTGTCTGTCAGGTGATTAGAGGACAATCTGTAGAAGAAGAGAAGAATGTTACCAGAAAAAAATGAATTTCTCCCCCAGGAATGAATGTAACTATTCTCTACATGAATGGAACTCATTTCTCTTTATTGGAATCATTAATATGAGATCACTTTATAAAAGACGATCGATCATCTACACTATTGGAGGATTTCTCTTTTTGTGGATCCCAATTACTAAATGTGACATGAGAAGTGGATGAGGTGGTGTGATCCATTCATTATTCCTGTATGGGGATTGGACCATACACACTCACACTGACCTCTAGGCTTTCACCTCCAACCTTCTGCTAAGTCTTGGATTCAGTTGTGGAGATTCACTTTGATGGTCACAGAAGTCTCACTCATGTTGTGGAAACTTCATTGACTAAAAGTGACACCATTGTACTTTGGGATTTCCTTTGAACATCATGGTGGAGGATTTGATCTTATGGTGTGGAGAAGATTTTATTATTACCGTTCTTTATTTGGGCCTTTTTTTGAAAATTTGTACTAATATTGCTGCACTAATTTTATATCTGCTGATTATAAATTCTCTTCATTAGTTATCAGTGGAATAGTCTCCATACCATAGTTATATATACACTTATAGGGAGTTTTGTGATGAGGAGTCTCACTTTTATTGTTATATTGTCACATTTATATTGTGTGAATGTTATATACTAGTGCTGCAGTCTTCATATTATACTAGATGTGATAATTCCACCAATAGGGATCAGATATAACAATTCCATTCACTACAAAAATACTTTCATACATGTGAGGAAGGGCAGATCTCCTCCAATCTATTCACAGATACTTCAATCTATATAACATATAATGTACAAAAATACATAAACATGAAGAGCAACAAAGTTATCTCATAAAATTACAAACATCAAGAGAAAGTTCATAAATGTGAAAAAGCAGATTTCCTACAACCCATTCACCACTACTTCCATCTCCAATCACCATACAGTGACTTGTGTAGTAAGACCCCTTTCACACTGCAGAGCCGATAAAACAGCCCTAAATCGCTGGTCATTTTTGCGGTGCTTTAGCTGCGCTTTTTGTGCGTTAGTGGGCCAGTGACAACGAGACCTTAAAGTGGAGCTCCACCCATATTTTAAAGTAATTTTCCTCCAATGCCGCTGTGTGTGCTGATAAAGAATTGGCCTATTTTTCCCTTAAACTCACTTTTATATACTGTATAGTAGTCGGCACTTCCTGTCCTCGGCCGCGGCCCAGCATTTCCTCCCCCCTCTGCAATGCCTCCTGGGAGATATTTGTCATCAATCCCAGGAGACAATAGGCATCGCTGGGCCGTAGCATCGCTTTTGTTGCCATGGTTACCAAAGCTTCTCATACACAGTAATGGGCGGTGGGGGAGGTGGCTGGAGCATCTCAGCTCTGATTACAGAGCCCGGGGGAGGGGACAGACACACCATGTACTGATTTATAATAGAGGAATATGATGGGGCAGTTTTAAGGGGGCAATTCTGATGGGGCAATTCTGATGGGGCAGTTTTGATGGGGCAATTCTGATGGTGGCAATATGATGGGGGAAGTTTTGATGGGGCAATTCTGATGGGGCAATTTTGATGGGGCAGTTTTGATGGTGGCAATATGATGGGGCAGTTTTGATGGGGAAAATTTTGATGGGGGGCAGTTTTGATGGGGCAGTTTTGATGGGGCAATTCTGATGGTGGCAATATGATGGGCAGTTTTGATGGTGGCAGTTTTGATGGGGCAATTCTGATGGGGGCAATTTTGAAGGGGCAGTTTTGATGGTAGCAATATGATGGGGCAGTTTTGATGGGGGCAGTTTTGATGGGGCAGTCTTAATGATGGCAATATGATGGGGTAGTTTTGGTGGGGCGATTCTGATGGGGCAGTTTTGATGTGGGCAATTCTGATGGGGGCAGTTTTGATAGTGGCAATATGATGGAGCAGTTTTGATGGGGGCAGCTTTGATGGGGCAATTTTGATAGGGCAGTTTTGATAGTGGCAATATGATGGGGCAGTTTTGATGGGGACAGTTTTGATGGGGTATTTCTGATGGGGCAGTTTTGTTGGGGCAATTCTGATGGTGGCAATATGATGGGGCAGTTTTGATGGGGCAATTCTGATGGGGGCAATTTTGATGGGGCAGTTTTGATGGTGGCAATATCATGGGGCAGTTTTGATAGGGCAATTCTGATGGGGCAATTTTGATGGGGGCAGTTTTGATGGGGCAGTTTTTATAGGGCAATTCTGATGGGGGCAATTTTGATGGGGCAGTCTTGATGATGGCAATATGATGGGGTAGTTTTGGTGGGGCAATTCTGATGGGGCAGTTTTGATGGGGCAATTCTGATGGGGGCAATTTTGATGGGGCAGTTTCGATGGTGGCAATATGATTGGGCAGTTTTGTTAGGGACAGTTTTGATGGGGGCAATATGATGGGGCAGTTTTGATGGGGCAATTCTGTGTTGTTGTGATGTGATTTGTAGGGGGCTGTATGATGCGATTTGCAGGGGGTGTTGTGATGCGATTTGCAGGGGCTATGTGATGCGATTTGCAGGGGTGTTGTGATGCGATTTGCGGGGGTTGTTGTGATGCAATTTTCTCAGGACGATGTGATGTCATAGAAATTCATCTTTACTTGCTCTACGCCATTTGCAGGTAGGCAATGCAAGAAATAATGCAATTGTAATTTATTTACTTACTCCTGGACGGAGGAGGGGAGGAGAGGTTTGCATAGCTAAGGGGCAGTAACTTCCTCTGACACTGCCGTAGCTATGGAAACCTGACCTGAAACCTATCACGCTGCTTGTGCTGCACTGAGCATGTGCGAGATCTACAAGGATGAGATCCAGGAAGAAATACAGTCTGGCTTCAGATGCCCACACTTAAGATGGCCACGGCCTGCTGGAAGTTTATAAAATAACAAACTAATGCTATAATCTAACAAAACGGACCTTAGTTTACAGATTAACTTTACTAGAATACATTAAGCTTGTGTATTATAGGGCTATTTTTATTTAAAAAGTATACATTCGGCCGGAACACAGCTTTAAAAAAAGAAAAAAGACCAGTTTTGCGGCGCGTTCAAAGTGCTTGGAAGTGCTGCCCATTCATTTCAATGGGTAGGGGCGTTTTGGGAGCGCTATTTATAATGCTCATAACCCGCCCCAAAGATGCTGCTTGCA